>NC_047038.1:102029847-102356586 GCF_011762595.2 Tursiops truncatus
GTGAGGAGCCACCGACCGCCCTTCCCATCCCTGCCTGATGGCACAGGGGCATCCTGCTCACCCCTGAAGAGCAGCTTTCCCATAGTTTGGCAACCCCTGGTGTAAATATTTCATTTTATAAAAGCTTATGCTCTCGGAAATACTTTACTGCCTCCCCCCAATACATCCCCCCCCCCTTTTAATTCCCAAAGCACTTGCTTATTCCCTCTTGATTGTCACAGCAACCTCGTGAGTTAGGCAGGGCAGTTGGCACGAATCACCATTTTACATGCCATGGAACTGAGTCTCTAAGAAGTTTAATGATTTAAGTTCATAAGTGGTAGAGCTGGGGGCACGAAACCAGGACCCTTAACTTCTAGTTCCAGTAGTCTTTCTGCCACACAGTGTGTTTTCTGTGGAGTCATAACCCTTTGAGTAACACTTTTTTTTTTTTTTTTTGCGGTACGCAGGCCTCTCACTGTTGTGGCCTCTCCTGTTGCGGAGCACAGGCTCCGGATGCGCAGGCTCAGCGGCCATGGCTCACGGGCCCAGCCGCTCCACGGCATGTGGGATCCTCCCGGACCAGGGCACGAACCCGTGTCCCCTGCATCGGCAGGCGGACTCTCAACCACTGCGCCACCAGGGAAGCCCTCCAGTTGCTTTCTTGTCTCTCCAGGCTTGGGTTGTGACCCTCCTGCCCATGTCTCCCACCCCCTCTGCTGTCACCCAGGCCCTTTAGCGAGGATTTTCCCCTGTGCTCCTGGTGCCCACACCTCCAGTCTCAGCACTTCTCCTTGGCATTGTCCTCTGTGTGTTTCTCCAGGTGGGAAATGCTTTGAGGGTGGGGTCATTTGTCTCACACTTGTTGGTCCTTTGTGTATAGCACAGGTGAGGACTGGGGAAAACGGGGCTATTTCTTGCACTGTGCTCAGCTTGAGAGTTCTTACCCTGTTCACTTTGATCTGGAGTCTGAAAGATAACCTCTAATAAATGTTGGAGCAGAGGGGGAAAACTATTTGATGTGAGACTGAATCTTCTATTTTAGGACACTTAGATGGGAAGAAGCCACTAAATTCAATAATTTTTTAGAGGAATTGTTTGACTTACCATTTTCAGCCTATTTATTTCCCAGGTAATTTTAGGTATTGTTATGTGTGGATTTGAAAATAAGCAACATAATCTTATTACTAGGTGTTCTCAGTAGAGTTCCAGCCTTAAATTGCTGTGCTTTTCAGTACTGAGTTTAGAGATTAATCAGGTGGTTTTATGTACTATAAGAGTTGGAAAGTAATGGTTTTTTATGTATCTGTCGTGTATATAGGTGTTTTCGTCTGTACTGAATAAGACACCAGATTTCCTTTAGTATATGGGACGAAGTGAGACAGTATCATTGACATATATACCCTACCAAATGTAAAATAGATAGCTAGTGGGAAGCTGCTGCATAGCACAGGAAGATCAGGTCGGTGCTTTGTGATGACCTAGACGGGTGGGATAGGGAGGGTGGGAGGGAGTCTCAAGAGAGAGTGGGTATGGGGATATATGTATACATATAGCTGATTCACTTTGTTGCACAGCAGAAACTTAACACAACATTGTAAAGCATTTATACTCCAATAAAGGTGTGAAAAAAAATAAAAGAAATATATAAGTGGTACTTACATTAAAATTGCTGTTAGTCTCAAAGGATTCTCAATTTTGAATATTTTGCCATTGAGTGATTCACATTTTTGGGAATGAGCCAGCCATTTTGGGTAGAGGCAGTAGCTCCTCTAGACCACTTGGGTATCATTAATTGGTATCCTAGTAACTTAAGAATTATTGACCCTGAAAATGCCCAACTGGCAGCCTGGGTTTAATTTTCTGGTAAGATTAATTATCTTGCAGTAAAGGGTAAAACAGAGACACCAGGGTCCTTTATGTCCCTTATGTTCTCTCAAGATTCCAGTGAATTAGTTGCTAAGACGAGGGAAAACACTGGTGGTGTTGTTCTGAACCTAATTGAGTCCTTTATTATGTTATGACTCACCTATAGTTCACAGATTTATTCCGTGCAAGTCATATAAAATAACTACACTGTGGTTTGTTTTGCTTCCTTGGTTCATGTTTCTCGCGATCTGTCAGGCCGCTGTTGCCAATCCCAGGCTTTGGCAGGAGCCCGTGCAGCAAAGAGGAGACCATCCCAGGTCGGCAGTGAGTCTGCCTCATGCTTTGTTCCCTCAGGCAGGCGTGCTTTTCACCATCTCTTGGAGGGAACTGAAGATGTTCATTCTGTATGTGGGGCTATGTTCCACATAAAAAGAGACCTTTCTCTTCAAAATGGGTGTGTTTCCCAATCTCTTGTTCCCTCCTTTGGGAGAGAAGGAAGCTTTAAAGTCAGTGCTGGAGGGCGCTCACGTGGAGATGTCTTGTATGGTGTGTTGATTGAGTTGCAACATCTGAAAATTAGTAAGATTTCACACTGAAATCTGGATTTTGATTCTTTTTTTTCTTAAAATGCTGGAAGCATTGGCAACGTAGGACTTGTATTCCTGAAGAACAGCAGTTGGCTTGCCCCAGCCCTCCTGCGCCCCTCCTGTCACTTGCCTGGGCCCTGTGAGTGAGAAGTACAGAATCGATTCTCTGTCCTTGTGATTATGCCTCGCTCTGGGCAAATCCAAGAGATGAGAACCCAGACGTGCAAAAGACATATCTTTTCAGAAAGGTTTATACTGCAGCATGTTTAATGGCATCTAATTAAACTAAAAAGCGTTGATTTTCAAACTTTAAATGAAATTATATAAAGTAGGTCCTACTTGGTTTCTTTATCTTTTTGCCCTTGTTTCCAAATGTGAAGATGTTTTCCTATAAACCTTTAAATGTGTGATTTAGACACTTGTTCATATTTTAGTTAAAGAAAAAAACCCACAAGGTTATTAGCCTACTTGACAACTGCCCCACCTTTTTAACATCTTTTTTTTTTTTTAAGGTTTTTGCTGCTTCCAGAAACAGTGGAACATGGATTCTTATCCTCCTTGTCACCAAGTAGAAATGTGCTCGGTTAGTTTTTTTTTCTGTGTGTGACAAGGGAGTGGATAGTCACTATGCCCTTTTCTACTCTAAAATATTATGGTTCTTTTTTAAAAAAGAGTTTGAATTCTAGCAATTGAACTGTGATGCTGTTTCCTATACCAAGTCCATTAGCATATCCTTTAGTACCTTTTATTCTAAATTACTTTTCTTGTTTTTATAGTGACTAATAGGAAGTTGGTTTTCAACACCCATTCAGCAAACAAGAGCTGCTTTCCTTCCTTTGATCTTAGCAACATATATATCCTTTTGTTTTTATATTGTGAAGGGGCTTTTATTGGTTGCAACAGGGAGGGTGGACACAATGGCTCTGGCTCCTGTGGGGACTCCAGAGACTCCCTCACCCCCCACCCCCTGCCCCCCTCACTGCCAAGGAACTGGTCTTAGCAATAGGGATCCTGTAGTTATATAGACAACTCATGTTTAAGTTTCCATAGTGTACAGGTTCTATAGGGTGTAATTTTCTATACTTGTACAAGTATACTTAATTAGTATAAGGTACTGTTAAGAACTGGAGTGTGATTGTTTTTGGAGAATTTCCAAACTGTTCTTTTTTTGTTAGATGTCATTTTTACTCCTAGCAATATCATTGCTGGGAATTTTGATGTCTTAATAATTTTATAACTAGGGATGAATAATAAGTATATAATAGAACATGTAATCCACAGAATGCTAAAAACTCTGGATGTTGTTGGAGGGTAGGAAGATATACTTGAAGATTTTGGGGAGGTGGGGTGGAGCGCTGATTAGATGGGACTTTTAGGCATTATAGGTAGTAGTTAAGAGCATGGATTTTGTTGTTGTTGTTTTGATATTTATTTATTTATTTGGCTGTGTTGGATGTTCGTTGCGGCACGTGGGATCTTTATTATTATTATTTTTTTTGGCGGTACGCGGGCCTCTCCCGTTGCGGAGCACAGGCTCCTGACGCGCAGGCTCAGCGGCCATGGCTCACGGGCCTAGCTGCTCCGCGGCATGTGGGATCTTCCCGGACCGGGCCACGAACCCGTGTCCCCTGCATCGGCAGGCGGACTCTCAACCACTCCGCCACCAGGGAAGCCCTACGCGGGATCTTTTAGTTGAGGCTTGTGGGATCTTTTAGCTGTGGCTTGTGGGATCTAGTTCCTTGACCAGAGATCGAACCCAGGCCCCCTGCATTGGGAGCACAGAGTGTTAGCCACTGGACACCAGGGAAGTCCCAAAAGCATGGATTTTGGATTAAGGAAGATTTGGGTTTGAATCTTGTCTTTACCTTGAATTAGCTGTTAGACCACAGGCAAATTATTTAACTATTAAAAATTACTGCTTGAGGGTTTCCCTGGTGGCGCAGTGGTTGAGAGTCTGCCTGCCGATGGAGGGCACACGGGTTCGTGGCCCGGTCCGGGAAAATCCCACATGCCGCAGAGCGGCTGCGCCCATGAGCCATGGCCGCTGAGCCTGCGCGTCAGGAGCCTGTGCTCCGCAACGGGAGAGGCCACAACAGTGAGAGGCCTGCGTACTGCAAAAAAAAAAAAAAAAAAAAAAATTACTGCTTGAGCCTCAGTTTCTTATCTTTAAAATAGAAACAATAATAAAATCTTAAAGTAGTTGTCAGGCTTAAATAAGAAAATGTTTATGAAACCCTTAGATCAGTGATTGGCATATAGTAAATATTTAATAAACAGATTCTGTATCACATCATTATAGTTATTTTAACACTGAATGTCTGAGTAGATGTAGTGGATTTATTTCTTTGCCTTAGCTTAGAATCTGAAGTTTAGGTAGCTGAAAAGTTTTGAATATTAAGGCCTTAAGGAAATATTAAGTGGGAGGTAATGTTTCTAATGAATAACTGGAATCAGAACACTTGGGCTCATTTTCTTCCACCATTAAGCGGGACATTTCTACCTGAACCACAGGGCTGTTGTGAAAATGAAATGGGATATATTTGCCTAGCATATAGTAGACTGGGATATTCCACCTTCCCTTGACAGTAAAAGCAAATTTCACACTGTGGGAAAAGTGTATATTACCCATCTTCAGGTTATCTTTATTGACTTTACAACTATGTTTAGTAGTCACCAGGGTCTTAAGAAGTATCCTAATGGTTTGCGTTGGTTTGATGGTGTTTCTGTAAGCTGTTTTGGTGAAGTAATGAAATTCTGTATCATGGGTTTACTTTTATTCATGTTTAAAAATATGATGCTTTTTAAAATAAGAGACTTGAATAAATATTTTGTGCCACTAATAATGTATTGAGTACCTGCTGCATTTTCAGGATTCCAGAATTGTACTAGTTGTTGTGAGAACTATAGGGGGCTTTCAGTTGTATTTGGGCATCATGAAACATATGGAAAAAAGATTATTGTACTGAATTGCACATCTTAATTTTGTGTTCTGGGTGACAGATCCAGTAAGGAAAGGCATGAGTAGGCGTATTCTCATGTAATTTGTGAAGGATGGACAACACTTGTGTAAGCCAATAAAGTAGGATGATTTTACAAGGTAGGAGAATCACTACAGCTTTACTAAAAAAACATCAACAAGATGTCCCAAGACGTTCCATTCAGCATTTGGCTTAAATAGCATTGATTAGTACATGAACTTCCAAGAGAGTATATGGGCACCAATCTTTATGTATCTTAATGTGAGTTAGAAAACATATATACACCAGCATATCAAACCCA
This sequence comes from Tursiops truncatus, assembly GCF_011762595.2. Taxonomy (NCBI): domain Eukaryota; kingdom Metazoa; phylum Chordata; class Mammalia; order Artiodactyla; family Delphinidae; genus Tursiops; species Tursiops truncatus. Next base: position 102,035,562 of record NC_047038.1, read on the forward strand.
GGATTTCATAAATATTGTTACTTAGGATCAGGCCAAGTAAAAAAGTGAGTTGAGAGTAACTTGATTTAAAGAAAACAGTACAGGTAGTATTGCAATATGGTATCACTGTCAGGGTAGTGTGGAATTGACTGAAGTTTGGGTAAAACTGTTTTAGACTAGACTTTGAGTCATGGAGGAGAGAATTAGGAAGTTCAATTAGAGATGGGGCAATGTCACAGAAGAAAAATAAGCTGATGCCTCGACGTGACTTAAAACTTTTCTTTGCCTTTGCCAATGAAGGGGCTTTTCATGCTTGGAAAACTTTCCTCAGTTCAGAACTGAGTTTTGTTCATTATTTTCTTGCCCCCTTCCTCCACCCCCTCCATCCAACTGGTGCTTAATAAATGTTTCTACTACTGACAGCTGTTACTACTACTCCTGCTGCTAATACCATATTGTAGACATTTTTGAGTGAGGAGTATCTATTTTAGAAGGCTTTTATGATAATACTGTGTGACATGTGTTGCTGACTATGCCAGCAGATTGTCCTGCAAGTTCTTAGGTATGTAGGATTTGAAGGAGAATGGGCTCAACTCTGAACATTTTCAGGAGTAAAAACAGTACAAGGGGCCGTAGATTTTCTTCAGACAGAATAGGGTAGAACCATCACTGCATGGTAATGAAGATATAGCTGATTTTTATAAGAGCATTACAGCCTGTGTTTTACTTCCCTTGCTTTCAGACCTAATAATTATTTATTGATTGGCACTGTGGGATAGATCGTGGCATTCATCCTTAAGAGCGTCTCATGCCAGAAGCCTCAGAATGGAGACATTCTCAATAATGCTCTAGTAGTTGGTTAAATAAACCCCAGGGTTTGGCTTTCTAATGGCCCATCATTGCCCCATAAAGGGACAGTCATGTAGAAGGCCAGTGCTAAATGGCCAGTTCTTGCTTTCTCCTCTTGGGCCTGGAACTCGTCTCATGGGAAGCTTTTTTGCACTTTCTCCATGTTCTATAGGTGGCTTGACGTGAGCGCAGTCTCAAGCCCTCAAGGCTTATCAGCACTTGCCTGTTGGACAGCACCACAGCCCCTGCCCTGGCTCCCACCATCCCCTAGTCCCCGGGCCCAAGGTCCAGTCTCTACAAATCATCATGTTTTCCCCACATTAATTCAGAATTTATTAAATACATATTGCAGATACAGGTGTCCAATAGGTGATGGCTTCTTTCGCTGTTTAAAGGTAAATCAAAAAAACAACAAAAAAGATAAATCAGAGAGAGGTGCAAGCAAGGATTGTACTATATAGTTACCAAAAGATATAAAATTTGTTGTCATTCATTCCTTTAGCATTCTTTTCCCCTTTCCAGTGGAAGTTTTCCTAGATGTTCATTAAATAAAAGTTGTGTTTGTGTGATGGGTTGGAGAAGTGGGGAAGTTGAGTAGAATGATAGAAAGGAAAAAAAGACTGAGGCGTGTGTGTCATGGTAAGATTAATATTTGAATAAAAATGATGTTTGTATTTTATTGAGAATGTACTGTGTATCAGGCACTGTGCTTAAGCTGTTTTCATGCAGTGAGCTTCATAGTTGGTCCCTGGCAGAGCCAAGTCTGAAAGCTGGTGTGTCCAACTCAGAACTTTGCTCATAAGTACTACCCTGCAAGGCCAGAACCACTGAGGATGACTTGGAGGAATATCTGAGGTTTCTGAGAATTCCCCAATTTGCAAAGACTGCACAGAGTTCTCCAATAAGCTGCAATAAAAAGCTTGACTTCACAGGAATTATTGTATGTAACTGGGCAAGTAGCTAGTGATGAGCTATGGTGAGAAGTGTGTTTCAGGGTGTTGAGTTCATGTTTGCAGCTAAAGCAGGATTATGAATCCAAGCATGTTATGGAATTTTAGGGCTATTGTTAAATCTAGTCAAGGACCTTTTGGATGTATTTTTAGTGGCCATTGGTATCACCCAGGCTTTTCTGCTTCTGTCAGCTCCGGGTAGAGACTTGATGAGAGCAGTAGGTCAGCTTGCCCTTTGTAGCTGGAACTCGGTTCCCATAAAAGGTTTTTGAAAACATGTGTTTCTAATATGTCAAGATTGGTTTGGCCAAAAAGAAAATTGTAGCCTGATTTGTTTAAAGGAACAAAAATATCTACATGCCCAAGTTTGAATGCACAGAACATGGTTCAATTCTTAGTTGACTTTTATGCCTTTTAATATTTTGACTTTTATTTCCTGTCAGTGTGCTATATATAAAGTAAAATTACACGCAGAACATATATACTACCTATAAAAGTTTCATTTTTATTAGGTTTTTTCCTATGTATAAAATTACAGTATTATGAACTACTTTTAGTGTTAATGAGTAACCTCAGTAAATTACCAAGATGGCTATGTTGAGGGATGCATAAAAAACTTAGGAAACTTAAGATCATTTGTTTTGAAATTCATGATGTTGGAATTACTTAAATGAATTTTTGTTCTCTAGACTTCTTAGGTTCCTTTGCCATCGATCCATGTCTGTGTGTGTGTGTCTGTCTTTGTAGTTTTGTTTATGAGGTTGGGCTATAATGTGAGCATGAAAGTTACCCTACCTACTCTGTGAATAAATTGCCTTTATATCTTATTTTACTAACAAATATTTACACATAATACTTTGTGATAGAAAATGTTACATAGAAAATGTTAAGCTGAATGGGATTTTGAGTTCAGACACATCCTCACGTGTAGTTGTACAGACAGCATTACTTACTAGGTGGGGTTTAATAGGATCTCCTGCTGGCTTCAGTATTTTGAATCCTGTAGATGGTTATATCGACCTTTAAAGCTAAGTGAAGATTAAGCCATTTGGGGGGGTTTCCACATCCCTGGTTTTTCGGGGAGATGGGAAGAGTGGAGGATTGCCCATTTCATAAAGCCGTGTGTGTTTTTAAACTGTGAGCATGGTGCTTTGCACAAGTCAAAACTGCCAAAGGGACAGATGTTGCCAATTTCAAATGTACAGGGGGAAGGCAAATATTGCTAAGCAACGGTGTACTTGAGAGAGCGTTTTTAGGAGCAGAGCCAGGGGAGTTGTGTCTGGGAGCACTCGCTGCTGCTTATGGTTCAGTACAAGGGAAGAGATTAAAAGTTCTTTCCTGTCAGGGCCGCCATTGCAGCTGCCAGCACAAAATACAGTGACCTAGTGGCACCGATTAGGGCTGGCAAGGGGATGTATGGAAGCAGGAAAGCCTTTTTGCCATGTAGGAAGGCAGTAAGACATGTTCACGGAGGTAAGTGCCCCAGTGCACAGCTGCCCCACAGTAAGTACCAGTGAGTGCAAGCCTGAGGTTCAGGTGGGGAAGACCGAGGCCTCAAAGGGAAACCTCTCTTTCTCCCCCTCTTTCTCTCCCCCCCTTCTGCTTCCTCCCTTCCCCACTTCCCTTCTTTCCTCTCTCCCTCCTCCCCTCCTTGTTTTCTCTTTTGCCTCCTCTGTTAGGGGCTAACATCAAAGAAGGGAAGGATCTGAATAAACTCTAGTTGAGTGCTGCTGTGTGCGTGCCCTTACAAACAAGGTAAATAAGCTTTCTAGCCACAGGCATTCAGCCCTCCCATGTCCCCTCCCTTCGTGTACACTTGACAGATAACAGACAGGTGGTGTGGTGTGGCTTTTTTTTTTTTCCTTTTGGCTGCCCCTAGAGACTTGGAATATCTCTTGAGATTTGCACTGGTTGTTGGTTTGGATTATGGATTTTCCTTTCTCTCCCTCTCTGTCTCTTTCTAATGAAATAATGGAGTAAGAGCAGAGAAAGTATAATATAGTTTTCTATCTATCGCAAATCACAGCACATTTTTGGCAGTGCATTTTAAAGAAATTAAAAACATTTTAAAATAAGCAATTCCTTACCAGTCAGATATTTTGTCCCTCTTTCAAACTCTCTTCTTGAACTTCTGGATCACTGGCAAACATTGATGGTTTCTTTTGTCTTCCCAAAGTAAAGGTACAGATCGAAGATATTGGCAGCATAAAAACTTAAATATGTTTGTATACAGGTGTGCATTCCCCCCTCCCCTTCTCTCTCTCTCTCTCCCTCTCTCCACCCCCCCGCCTCCCGCCATCCCTTTTGGCTTTTATTGCTTTGTTTTTGTTTTTTGGCAGACAAATAGAATTTAGGTCAAATATAAAAGATTGTGGAGCGCCTACCCAAGTTTTAGCACATGTCATATTGATTTCTACCAGTCTAGGAATATTTAGAAGTGTTCTTACTTAAGTGCAAGCAGGTGTAGTAGATAAATTTTAATGTTTAATGTTCTTGTAGCTTTGTGGGTCTCATTAATTTATTCAGCATAGTTTGTGGTCACATAGTCCGTATCTATCTGGGGTGTAAATTTATGTGATGAAAGGCTAATTAGAGAACATGACAGTGTTTCCATTTTTTTTTTCCCCCTCAAAAAATAGAATTTGTTTAAGGTTAAGCAGTAGTGTATCTTCCATCAGCAAGAGAGATCAGAAATTGGGCAGAAGTAACGAGAAAGCAGGGAGAACCCTCAGGTTGTTATAGCGTAAACTCTTCATTGATTGATTTAAATTTAGGTTATGCCTTTTGGCTTTTCAAAGTAGGAACTATGTCATAAAATGAGTTGGAGATCTGTTACACTCAGACTTAGGAAGCAAGAGAGTTTTCCAGTGATTTATGTTCCTCACAGGTTTTTGTTTTTGGTTTTAAAGACTGTGCTCTAGTTAGAAGAAACTGTTTTATTTGTCCTACAAAACGCTTTTGAGAGAATCTTACTAAGGAGATGATTTTCTGACATTCAGATGCTTCTTAAAAGTTTTGCCTAAAAGAGAGAAAAACAGATTCAGATTAAGACTTACCTGCTCAGAGGCCAATCTAATACTTTTCAGGTTCATTTAATGCTACTTGGTAGACAGCATTATCGTGACGATATTAATAATACTACTTATTAAGAGGATTTGGCTGGCTGTATACCAATTAAAGAACTTGTTCAAAGGATTTTTGTAATTGGCCCGTGCCCCTCCCCTTTCCCCAAACTGGCAATGTGATTATGATAATGTCAGAGAAAAAGTAAAGTAGGTTCCAGGAGCCTTTTCCCTGGCGGGGCATGGGCCAGGTGTGTGGAATAGTCAGGAGGGCCACAGTTGGATTGATGTACAACTGAGATATAATTTACCTCTGCTGGATTGACCCTCCTGTCCCTTAAAGGCAATTTTCAAGAGGAGTTGCTTTTGTTGTTTCTATCAGAATCATGGCCTATTTTTTGTATTCTCTCTTCTCTGGCACCTAGATTCTGCATTCTAGAAAGTGTAGAAGGAAAAGGAGAACATAGGAACGACAGTAAATGCAAGAATATTGGGAGTTAGGACAAACGTGGTTGAGTTATACCGTGCCTTAAAACACTCAAAACGTTGGAGTCTTGGTTTAAGGACTCCGGATTAAAGTCAAAAGAGTACTTTTAAAACTTCATTGCATGTGTGTGTGTGAGGGGATGAGAGAGAGTCAGAAAGACTTCGAGAGAAGTATATTGAGATGGAGAAAGATGGGCGGAGAGTCACTGACTGCTACATGTTTTCAAAATGAGTATAAACGTATTGTTTCCTTCTGTAACTTTTAGAATTGTGGTCTGTGTAAGATGTGATAGAATTGTGGTAGATGTACTACGAAATGCTTAATGCTTTTAAATTCAGCAGGTATTAGAGCACATTTATTTTACAAGCAAAGGGACTTTTCTCCTTGGCACAGATTAAATACTTATTTAAAATAAATTCAAGAATAGTTCTTTTATGTATATTTATCTGGCCTGTCCCTTGTATTTATTTTTAAAAAATACTGGCACTTGTTGAGTGACTGTTTATTTAAAACTTTGTTATTAAACATATTTTCTTTCATTTTGCTGGTTCAGTAAATCACTTTATGAGATGAGCTTTCCTAGAAGTCTCATGCAGTTTGTTTATACTTTGACCAAACTTACATACAAAGATAATGCAGGAAAAAGAAAAGATTATTAAATCTACTTGAGGTTCGGTGACATTAGTAAGGTTTCCTTTTCTTTGTAAAGAATCTGGTTTTTAATAAATTATAGAAAAGTAAAATAGTCTCTTAAATTTAGGTGCTCATTGATATGATTAAATAAGTGATTTATAACCACCATGATGTTATATTAAATAATTATACTTTCTCGAACAATCTTTGGCCCTTTTTCTAGATCCTGGCAAGTAATCTGTTTGTTACCCAATATTAAAGACCAAAAAAAAAAAAAAAGGAATTTACTTATTCAGAATTAAGATATAAAGGGCAAGGCCATCTTTATTTGCCTTCTCTCCTCTGTGTTTATTATAGTATCAGTAATCCCCAGGGCAGTTTGAAGCTCAGATTGTTTCCTCAGAGTATATATTGCCTCTTGCCTACTGCTTCAGTAATTTTCTTTCCTTTTTTTTCCTCTGGGTTCTGTTTTTTGTTTTTAAAAATCATGATGCCAGGAGACAGACAACCAACACCTAGCCCAGAGGAACTGTTGAGATTACCACTGGAATAAGTCCAGGATAAAAATCTTTATGTCCTTTCAGACAAAGCGTGGATTAAATGGCTTATCTTATTCATATGACTTCAGTTTCTTTCAACCTCATCCAGAAACCGATGGAAAGTTTTTTTTTTCCCCCCCTGGTGCCTCTGTAGTCTTCACTTATGCCTAGCTATTAAAAAAAAAAAAAATGTCCAGGCACCCTATGAAACACAGAATTAGACATGGTTCCCGAACATTGTTTGCCACTTAAATTTGATAGACACACTCAAAAAGGAGCAGTAATACAGGTTTATGCATCTATAAATTCTGTCATGGTTGACAAAGTAATTTAGTAGTGTTGTTTTAGACTCAGAATCATCCCTTAATATGATCTGTGAGAGAGTACTTGTGTGTGCGTGTTGTGTGTGTTTGTGTTCATCTGTGTGTGTGAGGTGGGGAGAGAACAGAGTAGGATGGGAATGGAGTAAGCATGGTCACAAAACACTTCAGTTTAACACCCTCCCTGCAGTGGTATATTTTAATTGAAAGACTGCTTGTGCTTTGCAAATCAATGTACCCACTCAAAAATCAAAATTTAATTCCTCTTAAAAAACCGTAAAAGTTGTTTTAGTGAGTAGAATTGGTTACGGAAGGGGAGTTAGGTCATGTAGTTTGGACCATTTGAAAGAACTTGTCAGTTTATTATCACTGGAATGGAACCACTGTCTAGACTTGTTCTTTGTGATGTCTTTTTCTTTTTTTAAAGCAGTGCTTTTTAGCCAGTCTTACTAAATCATTCATGGTTGCTATGCCCACAATGGGCTTCGTGGGGTCTCATGTGATCTTCTGTCAAAGGCACAGTGTTTTCAAGTCTTAAAACACTGGGGATTTCTGATTCTTTATTACACTGTGAATGGTAATAGTTCACAGTCAAACGTTAGAAAGTTGGTGAATAACTGAGATTAGATATATTTACTCTCAAACAATGGTAAGTTATCTGCATTTGTTTTTCATCCAGGTACTTTGTTTTTAAGTCTGTTTAAACCTATCTCAGGTACACCCCACCCTTGTCACTTTTACACCAAGAAGCTATTTGACATATTGTCATAAAGAATATTTACTGAAAACATTTCTGCATATAATGCAGCAACATAAATAGTTTTTTTTTTTTTTTAGTGTTTCAGTTTTCTCCCCCCCAACCCTGTAAATTTATTTATTTATTTTTTGTTTGTGTTGGGTCTTCGTTGCTGCGCACGGGCTTTCTCTAAGTTGCGGCGAGCAGGGGCTACTCTTCATTAAAGTGCACGGTCTTCTCACTGGGGTGGCTTGTTGCGGAGCACGGGCTCCAGGCGCGTGGACTTCAGTAGTTGTGGCTCGCGGCTCTAGAGCACAGGCTCAGTAGTTGTGGCGCATGGGCTTAGTTGCTCCACAGCATGTGGAATCTTCCTGGACCAGGACTCGAACCCGTGTCCCCTTCATTGGCAGGTGGATTCTTAACCATTGTGCCACCAGGGAAGTCCCTAAATAGTATTTTTTAAAATAAAAACTATTTCATGTGACTCTGTAGAAGCTTTACAAATATATTAAAATTTATATATACTCATGTGGTCTCAGGAAGTATAGTAATACAATAAATGAAACCAGCACTTTTATTACTCCCCTAATATTCCTTTGTATATTTATATAAAGTAAGTGTTATATATGTGGGGAACAGCTACTCATGGTTCTATTTTTATTTATTTAAACCAGATCTTAAGAACTAGATCCTAGGTTTCATGACTAAAAGATGCCCTCTTTTAATAGAGATCAAAACAGAATTTCCAGAATATTTTAGGTAGTTCAGTTAATACAAATTATGAGCTTTTGTACATTTTATATACTTTAGAAAAATAAATTCTTTATGACACTAAAGCAAATTGCTTCACTGGTAAAATCAGAGTAACTGGAAAGCAACAATAAACTCTCTAGTTACCCACATTAATCTTTAAAGTACATATAGTTCAAAATACTTCTTCCTGTAAGGGTTTAAGTTTCAGTAATGATACTTAGGGTCTTTTTTTTCTTTTCATTTTTTAGCCTGTTTTTGCTCTAGCTGGTGAAAGGCAGGGAGATAACATAGTTCGCTTATAGAGGAGTTTACCTAAAGGTGAACTTTATAAGCATTTGTGTGTGTTAACTCTCATTTAATAAGTGAATTGGGGTGCTAGCACATCTTCCAAGCTTCCAGCATTCTCTTTCTGCATTTATCCTGGAATATTTCTTGATCTTCAGTCTCAAGGAGATACACCCTTCCTTTACCCCACCCAAGCATGCCCAATGTACCCTTCCCCCAACAATCATGATCTGACGTTACTGTCACATCAGAAACCGTTCTCTGAGAAACTCACATCCTCAAATTGTACTTAGGCAACTACTCCTTGGGTGAAAAACATCTCATTGAGTTGATGGTGGTGATAGAATTTCATTTTTTTTTTTTTCAGTTGAGGATTTCTGTATCTTCAAAAACAAAACAGCCTTGTTCTGTGAAGTTGCCTAGAGTTTTGCATATTTGAGCAAACACACATTGCTTCCAATATACAGGAAAAAATGGAGAATTCACTATAAATATTCCATAATTACTTTTTGGCTAGCTCATGTTTGTGAATTCTGTCAGAGATGCCATGAGATGGCAAGATCAGGTTCATTCATTTGACAAATATTACTTGCATGTCTGTGTTTGTCCAGAATTATGTTAAGGCCCTGGGAGATACTGGGATGAATAAAGCCAATCCCTGCCTACAGGAAACCGTTCCGGGGGAGACAGATTAGAGCACCATGGGTTACCATTTGGAGTTGAAGATGGGTGCAGAGTCAAGGTGAAGGAAGACCTGCAGGAAAGGACAGCCAGTGTTTTTTTTTTTTAATAAATTTATTTATTTTATTATTTATTTAGGCTGTGTTGGGTCTTTTGTTGCTGTGCATGGGCTTTCTCTAGTTGTGGTGAGCAGGGGCTACTCTTCGTTGCAGTGCACGGTCTTCTCATCGCGATGGCTTCTCGTTGCGGAGCACAGGCTCTAGGCACATGGGCTTCAGTAGCTGTGGCACACAGGCTCTAGAGCACAGGCTCAGTAGTTGTGGCGTATGGGCTTAGCTGCTCCGCAGCATGTGGGATCTTCCCAGACCAGGGCTTGAACCCGTGTCCCCTGCATTGGCAGGCGGATTCTTAACCACTGCGCCACCAGGGAAGCCCCAGCCAGTGTTTGTGACACCCATGTTTCCAGACTGCTGCCCCTTTTCTAGTTCCTCCAACATGAGTAGAATTGCTTGGTCTTTCCACAGTAAATTTTTGTTGGATGATAGCTGTAGGTGACCTGTAGATTTCTCATCATTTAAAATAATCTTGTCCTTCATCAATCTCTTTCCTCTTCTCCTTGAAACATTTACTTGGAGAACTATAGAGATTTCTGCAGTTAGCATAACAGTAATTGTGGTAGCCTCCATGCCTGGCAGACCAGTTTGGCATTAAAAAAGAGGCTTCCAGGGAACACGTAATTCCTTGCTACATATTGAAGCTTTTCACCTTTAAAAAAAATAATACTACCCCAAACCCTGCCATTATTTGAAGATATTTGAGTAGAGATTCAGGGTGTTTAGGTGTTTAATTTTTTGAAGGGAGAGTTTGATGGTTAAAATTGGTTTGCATTATAATACTATTCATCTTTAGGAAAACTGTTAAGAGTATCTTAGTCTCTGTTTTCTGACCCATTATCCTTCCTTCCATATTAACAATCTATAGCTTTCCTTTTTTCTTTTTCTTTTTGTACTATAAGTGTGTCCATAAATCTGCCCAGGGATTTAAAAAATTCTTACCTAAAATACTGGGTGTGGAAGTAGATGTTTACATAGTTGCCCAAAGGGCATGACACTTCTGAAGAAGTAATACTGTTAGAACCTTGTGCCTTTTTCAGCCGGGTAGGCATACCCAAGCAGTATGAGCGAGTTCTTGGAATAGGCCTAGCTATTTAGGTAATTTACTTTGTATTCACAGAATAAAATTGATTTTATGCCAGAACCTTGCTCAGGCAGGCCTTTTGGTTTCCTCCTCTAATCTGTCTCTGGGAAGTGCTGATTATTGCATCTTCATGATAAGTGCTTAAGTTTATTTGTGAGGCATTAGCTTTAACGTACATTGTCTTATTTCTTCCTCACAACAATCCTATGAGGCTTTGTCTATTTCAAAGATATTTGCCCAGTATTTAAGCATGACTGATTAAAAAAGAGAGAGAGCCCACCCCTACCCCCACCCCAAATACATCTCTTTCAAGGGCTTTGTAGCATTCTAGTTTGGGAAGCAAGAGTGAACTAGCCAGCAAATAGGGCCAGACACCAAGTCCTAGGTTTTCCCAGGAGCACCTCACAGGAAGGCTGACTGTAAATCTAGGAACAATTCAGTGTGCTGAGTGTTACATGAGGCAAGCCCAGAGCTCCGAGGAGGAAGCTGTGGACAGATTCATATAGACGTGTGTTTGGGAGAAGGAAAGTTACATAGAAGAATGCTAATAGAGAGTAAACACAAATGTGGCAGAGACCTTTGAGTAAAAATTTTTATCCTTAATTTTTAAAATCTCAATCTAATTTTTGTATTTTCCTTTATAATTACATAGTATACTTAATAATGCAGAATTTAAAAAGATATACAGTGAAAATCTTCCATTACTCTGGCCCTCCAGCCACTTAGTTTTCGTTTCTAGGAGTAATTAATGTTACAGATTTCTTATGTTATTCCCAGTGGTATTTTATGCATAATAAGTAACTCAACATATATATTCTCTTCTGATGTCACCTTTTCATTTCAAATCCTGGCATGTATTGCACCTGGTTTTTTCCCTCCCCCTTAACAGTATAGCTTGGAGATTACCCAAATCATTGCACGAAGAGCGCCCTCATTCTTTGTCATGGTTGTGTAGTATTTCTGCCTAAGGGGCATGTAACACAGTTTTCTTAGCCAATTACCTCTAGATGGGAGTCTAGAGTTTTTCCAGTACCTTACTATTTGGAGACTAGGCTGAAGTGAATAACTTTGTGCGTATATCTTTTTGTACATGTAGGAGCTGGTGCTAGAGGTAAAATTGCTGGGTCAGAGCATGAGAAAATAGAATCTGGTGGCTCCTGCCAAATTGCTATCTTCAGCGATTGTGCTGTTTTACCCTCCCACCAACCACGGTATTTGAGTGCCTATTTCCCCACATCTATCTCATAGACACAGAATTGTCCGTCTTTCTTTTTTTGTTTTGCCAATCTGATATGTGAAAAATAGTTTCTAAGAGTAGTCTTAATGTTTTGAAGGAGAAAACAATGCAAAACAATTTCCTTTTTGTCTTCGTGTGTTTATTTCTGTGTAGTTTGTTAATTAAGATGTTGGCTTATATTTCAAAGAAGCTACTGTATTTAGAAAGTCTCTAATGCTTTAAAAATTGGGAATTTGTTTTCATATTCTGAGTTTGGAGGCTGAAAAGTGTACCAGCAAATGTTGATTGGTTGCCTCTGTGTGGCAGGCAGCATGTGATTGGTGATTTAGCAAGGCAGAGCTGGCCCCTGCAGTCATGGAACTGGTAATCTAGGAGAAGCAGAGATGGTGGGACATGAGGCAGTTTGACAGCCATGGGAGCACATGCACGGTTTTGGGAGTGAGAGAGTCAAGGAATATTTTCCAGAAGATGGTCTTTAATCTGCAACTCAGAGTCTGAGTAGGAGTTTTCCCAACACAGGTGGGAGAGGGAAATGGGCTCCAGGCAGGGGCAAGAAGAGTGTGCCTTATCTAGTTAGTTTGGGATAGGTGAGCAGCAAGTAGATACTATAGACTGAACCATAGTCCAAAAGTTGACATATGTTAGAAGAAAAATAGCACGAGAATTTGTTTAATCTTTTAAAACATAAAATGAGAGAGAACCTATTGGGGTTTCTTTAAAAGCTGTCACACCAGTGAAGGCTGCCTTGATAATGTTGGCCCCATGTATTTATTTCACATATCAGTGCCTCCTGATAGTTTTTTTTTTTGCGGTACGCGGGCCTCTCACTGTGTGGCCTCTCCTGTTGCGGAGCACAGGCTCCGGACGCGCAGGCCCAGCGGCCACGGCTCACGGGCCCAGCCGCTCCGCGGCATGTGGGATCTTCCCGGACCGGGGCACGAACCCGTGTCCCCTGCATCGGCAGGCGGACTCTCAACCACTGCGCCACCAGGGGAGCCCCTCCTGATAGTTTTTATGTTTATTTATTGATTGATTGATTTATGGCTGCGTTGAGTCTTCACTGCTGCGCGCTTGCTTTCTCTAGTTGTGGCGAGCGGGGGCTAGTCTTCATTGTGGTGCGTGGGCCTCTCACTGCAGTGACTTCTCGTTGAGCACGGGCTTTAGGCGCGCGGGCTTCAGTAGTTGTGACATGTGGGCTCAGTAGTTGTGGCGCATGGGCTTAGTTGCTCCTTGGCAGTGGGAATGTTCCCGGACCAGGGCTCAAACCCATGTCCCCTGCATTGGCAGGCAGATTCTTAACAACTGCGCCACAAGGGAAGTCCCTCCTGTTAGTTTTTAAAGGTTCACACTTGACCTTCATACCAACCCTGTGAAGCGGTTAGGATTGGTAATATTATCCCTTTATTGCCATGAGGAGATAGTCCCAGGGAAGTTGAATCTTAGCCAGCATTGCAAGAACCAGTCCTCGGTAGAGCCAGAACTAGAATCCAAGATCTTTTGACTTCCCTCGTCAGCAGTCTGCCTTTGTGCTCCCTGCAGTTCTGGTTAGTGATAACTAAGCCTTTTTGAGAACAGCATTGTTAAAAAAAGTGCTGCTCTGTTGAAACTTGAGAGGCTTAAAACACAGTATTGCCAGAGCCTCCTGGTCTTAACGGTGAGGTATATTTCTTCCATCCGGCTCTTTTTAGCTTATTAAAACAAACTGTGTCGTGCTTAGAAGACATTTACTGACATATTTTATTTTGGTATCAGTGCATTTCCTTAGGATCACACAATATCATTCCAAGAGGAGTGAGAAATCAGACCGAGGCCAGCATCGCTGCCTTTCTGGTCTGAAGTACCCGCAGTAATAAGAGGCAGTTAAGTCTGAATACCAACTTCTTTGCACAAACACAGGGAAAACAGTACTCTTTGAAAATGGTTTTGGTCATGCATACGACAACTGGGATCATATCTCCTCCTTAAATACTAATCTGTCTGTCTCTTGCCTGAAGTTGAGGTTTTTGGAAAAGTCGTGTAGCAACATTCGGAAGTCAGGCTCAGTCACTTGAGAGCGTTGTGTGACCTTGGACATGTAACTTAATTTCTTTAGAATTCAGTCTTCATTTTAAAAACTGGGGGTTATACCACAAAGATTGATGTGAGAATGAAATGGAGCATTACGCAGGATTCCCTCAAATTTTTATTTCATTTTTCAGTGTCTGTAATAAGGGACGTATCTACAGTTGATGCGTACATTTAGTGCCATAGCTTTTCCCCTTCCAAGTTAATGATGGTGCATTTTACAATAGATGGTATCAAACGGAGGAAATGTGTGAGAATTTAATGCAGTATCAAGTACAATATGTATTCAATAAGTAGCTACTATTTTTTTTATTATTATTGAATAGGATTATGGTTCCTGTGTTAAGGCCATACCCCATGGGGAAGTGAGGGCTGCGCTGGGAGTTCCGTGTATATACAGGATACCGTATGTGTGAGGTAGCCGAGCTGCCCTCCTCTAGGAACCTAGATGTTGAAGATGGGAGACAACAGTGTGATTTGTGGTTGTGAGTGTCTAAAGTCAGTGCCTCTGACCCTGAAGGTGCGCTAGACAGGGAGGGACCTGCAAACTAGAGCTTCTGCATTCATACAGTTAGCACAGATTGTTTTTGTTGCTGCTTTTTAATCATCCCTTGTTCTTTGAAGAAGTCTTACCTAAAGATCTTCCGCCTTAACTTGGCTGAGCTTCAGAGAGGCTGATTATTTACTCCTTGGCCACAGTGTTGAAGGGAGAGCCTGGCTTCTCTGAGTAGGGGTGGCATTACTCAGCTGGGGACCCTGTGAGGAAAGTGGATTTTAAGGAAGGGGATTAAGCCCTAATGGTTTGTTGAACTGCCCCTCCCTTTTTGGAAAGTCTCCTTCCAGTGGCAGACTTGGAGGTGCCAAGTTGTACTTTTTAAAACGAGGCAGCCGGTCCTTATGGATCTTCCTCTGCAAACAGCTGAGATACCTACTGTACTCTAGTTTGAGTCTCTAATTTGGGTCAGGGAAGAGTGGGGATATGAATCTTGGGTGGATGGAACATAAAATAGGCTCATACTATACAGACGATCTGGTAAACCGCCCCCCCCCGACCCTTTTTTTTTTGGTACGCGAGCCTCTCACGGTTGTGGCCTCTCCCGTTGCGGAGCACAGGCTCTGGACGCACAGGCTCAGCGGCCATGGCTCACGGGCCCAGCCGCTACGTGGCACGTGGAATCTTCCCGGACCGGGGCACGAACCCTTGTCCCCTGCATCGGCAGGCAGACTCTCAACCACTGCGCTACCAGGGAAGGGCCCCCCCCCCCCTTTTAAATAAAGCTGTAAGGCATACCTTGGTACACACAGAAGTATTTAGAGGTAAAAGGGCATTAACTCTAACTCTCTAACTTACTCTTGAATGGCTCAGTGTAGATGTGTGGGTGGAGGTCAGGGAGAGAAAAATAGAAAGCAAACTGTGGTAGAATGCCAGCATTTGGGGAATCTGAGTGAAGGGTTTGTAGGAATTTCTTTTACTGTTTTATTATTTTTCTGTAAGTGTGAAGTTCTTTCCAAAGAAAAAGTTGAAAATACCTTGAGCATCTTTCCATGCAAGTACACACATTTACGTTGTTTTATGATCATTTCCAGTTATTTGCCATTATAAACTGCTGCATGGAGATCTTTACATATGATATATCCTCATGTATTTGGAATGGACTTCTGACACCCCTTTGAAATACTCCCACTTTCATAATGGACCTGATAAGAAGATTCACAGTACATTAACCAATTAATGCTTGAGCCTTAGACTTTAGTTAGAAATTTAAACGGGTTAAATGGTGACTGTTGAGCAATATTTATCTTACCCTGATACCAATAAACAATAATCTTTGGAAAAAATTTCTTCAGTCCTGGTTCATCTCATGTAATAAAATTTTAGGGAAAAAAATGAATCTTTTAGTGACATAAAACGTCTTGGCTAAGGGTTGATGGCTTGAGTAGTAATGAAGATCAAAAAGTCTTTGAATGTCCTGAAGTTGTAGCTTCCTGACTCCATTCTTTTGGAAGCAGTGGGCAAATCTTTTTTGCCCTCATTTCAACTGTGACTCACTGTTTCGTTGATTGCCATATTTTTTTTTTTTTTTTTTTTGGCTGCATTGGGTCTTCCGTGCTGCGCGCGGGCTTTCTCTAGTTGCAGCGAGCGGGGACTACTCTTCGTTGCGGTGCTCGGGCTTCTCATTGCGGTGGCCTCTCCCGTTGCGGAGCGCAGGCTCTAGGCGCGCAGGCCTCAGTAGTTGTGGCACGCAGCCTCAGTAGTTGTGGCTTGCAGGCTCAGTTGCTCCGCAGCATGTGGGATCCTCCTGGACCAGGGATCGAACCTATGTCCCCTGCAGTGGCAGGCGGATTCTTAACCACTGCGCCACCAGGGAAGTCCCTCAAAAATTGTTTAAATTGAAGCATAGCTGATTTACAATGTTGTGTTAATTCTGCTGTACAGCAAAGTGATTCAGTTGTACATACATACACATTCTTTTTTTAAATATTCTTTTCCCTTATGGTTTATCATAGGATATTGAATATAGGTCTCTGTGCTATACAGTAGAACCTTGTTGTTTATCCATTCTGTATATCAAAGCTTATTATATCTTCCAATCCCAGCATCCCACTCCATCCCTCCCCTAACCCCGTCCCCCCACGACTGCCAGATATTTTAACTGGATTCTCATTCTCATTCCAGCAGCAGATAGGATGAGGGGACTATTTAACCAGAGTCAGGAGTCATATGCTCTGTTCTGTTGATTAACTTTCAACTCCTAATTGTTGTTGTTCCTAATGACGCGTGTGAAAGATTAAAACCGTAGGATATAATTACATTTTACCCGCAGGTCAAAACAGCATTCATTGTTTCTGACATTTGTGCTATAATATTTGGTCCAGTTTTTAGGCATTCTTTAATAGTCTTGAAAAACAAAAATTGGGTAAGCAGGTCCTGTTGTTAACATGCATAATGCATAAAGGTAGGTCCAGTAGGGCCAGCAGAGAAAGGGGATACCCTTGATTCTTTGGTTATACCTCCTAACTTCCAGACCCTAACTCAAAAATAGCAAACTGCAAACATTTCAATAAAATCATCTCCATGAAATTTACATGTTTTAAAACCAGACCTAGGCAGGTCAGATTGCATCTGAATTTTGTCGTGTCCATTAGATTCAATTCCAGGAGAGTATGAATGCTGTATGCTCTTTTCCCTTTTCCTTAAAGAAACTGGAATGAGGGAAATGGTGGATTAATAAACCCTAGATCAGGAATTAACAACCAATGCTGTATTAAATTACACCCAAATTAGAGATGAGAACCCTGAAAAGAACCCTTTTCCATCTACACTCTGGCTGTGAGGCAAGTATTGGACCAACTGACTGGGAAGAACAGTGCTTTCTTCACAGCAGGGGCAGTAATGGGAGGGGTGTGTTGTACAGGAGTTGCCCAGGGCACTTGGCTCATGAATTGACACACAGCGAAAGCTGATATTCCATTAAAAATTGTGAAGTCAGGGGATTTGTTCCATATCTCTAGTTAAGGAAAAGTGATTTTTTTTAAAAAAGATTTTACTTTTCCATTTTCTTTGTACTTAAAAATGTAAAGACTATAAAATGACATTTCCTAGAAACTATGGTTGTGATACTAACAACAGCAGCTGTCATTTGTTTAGCTGGGGATAAGCAAGGTGATCTTTCCTTTAAGACCCTAGGTAATCTCCTCTCTCCCTAGGGTCTGTCTCTGGAGAACTATTGTGTGTGTGTGTGTGGTGTGTGTGTGTGTGTGTGTGTGTGTGTGTGTGTGTGTGTGTGCGCGCGCGCGCGCGCGCATAAGATGGAAATGCTGACTTCAAGTAGGGCTAGAATTTAAAATGAATTTTTGGCAGGTAAAATTTCTAATATTTTAGAATATTACCATAATATTACCATAAAATCTATCCTTGATAGGATGCTGGCCTCCTTCCTGTGGGCTCAGTAAGATGTTCAGAGTGATTGCCACCTTCATGTTCATGTAGCTTGGCTCACTGGACAGATGTTGCTATAAAGCAGCAAACTAACACCACCTTCACTTTTGTTATATCTGTTATTCCCCTAGATTTACTAATGTACTAATTGTCTTTAATATACATATTTTCTACCAGAAGCTTTTGACCTAAGGGTCATAATTCGTCTGTCATTGTCTCCAGCAGAAACCTTTCCTGCACGATTAGGTCAGGTTAATCTCTCTGGTTTTATTTCATCCAGAAGGTGAAGTTTCTCCTATTTAGCTCGTAAGAGGTGGGCCCTGAGGTGATTCTACTTACAAGAGTGTTGCTGTATTAATTAATACCAGCATTCTAGTTGTTTTTTGTTTATGTGCTAATCTTTTTCTTGCTTTTCCTGTTCAGCAGACCTACTCCAGTGAAGTCCATTGTGTTGAAGAGATTCTGAAGGTGAGCTTATTGTTATTATTTCTGGCTTGAAGAAATACTTAAGTAGGCAGACATATATTCATTTTCTTTGACTTCAATGAACAGTTGCCATTCTGAACTCCTTTAAACAGTTTCTCCCCTCATACCTCCCAAAGCAAAATAAACCAGAATAATAACAAAGGGAGTCTTAGGACATTATTGAACTATCTGACAGATTTTAATTGAAATGAAGTCTACAAACTGTGAGGCATTTGGACCAGAGTCTTATGACATCTCCCTTAAGCTTTTCTGGCTGGCTGTAGAGACCCTGGAGAATTGCTCACCTCCCAGAGAGTAGATGCCCTGTGTTGCTGCAGCAGGGGGCACCAGGGGTTAAGTAGTGCTTGGTTTTCACCTCTTGGTGTTTTATAGGTGACACTTTATATGTTTGGCCTTATCGTCAGTGAGACCATGAATTTTTAAAGGGATAAAAAGAAAAATAGTAGAAAGTAAATGGACATCTTTACACCTACCTTGAAAGGGTTATTTTTTGCTCTTGTTGATTGAGACCATGCCAGGAACATTTGTGCTGCTTCTACAAATACATCATTGAATCCATTATCCATTTGTTCAGTTTTCCTTGCACGAGGATGACAGATTCCTTTTAGAATTCAGTTCCAGGAAAATAAATAAATTCTCCTGATGAACCGGCTTGCTTTCTTTTTATCAGAGAAGAATTATGTAAACTGTTATGTGTCCCATTTTGGCTTTAACTTCCAGGAAATCTAGAGCTAAATTTAATGCTCAAATACAGTAATTGTAATGACTGAGAGCTTTGTTTATTTCTCATTCCTCCTCTGTGGCTCTTAATTTTCTTCCATGTCACTTTTAATGATACTCTTACTTTACCTTTTGCTATAAGGTTTCTGATTTTTGTTTTCTGTTTTTTTTGGAAGTAGGAGAGATATGACACATGTACCTATTAATTTTTATCCCCACTGCATACTTTTTCCTCAAAATATGCTTACCCAATTTTTTCCTTTAAGTTTTCATTGCAAAGTATTAAGTGAGGTGGTGCTGAAACCAGTAATTAAGTATATTGGTTACCTTCTCATTTGTGCAATTTTTGACAAAGGTGGTATCTAGCCAGATGTTTGGAAAACAGTTCCATTATTTTTGTCTTACAATCTTCGGTATCCTACTTTTGTAGTTAGAGTTTTCTAAGAAAGAAATACCTCTAAGGAAACATACTTTGAATTGCTGAAAATGAGAAATTTTTGCCAACCAGCAAGTAAGATTAATAATAAGATATCTTGATCAAGCTTTTGTTTTATCCTCTGCCTCTGGTATTTCTGAAATTCTTTGGTAAGATGAGTCATAAAAGAAACAAACGACTTAGTTATGAAATAATAGCCTTAGCATTTTCTCTGAAATTGTGTGTGATTTGTTCCATGGTTATTTCAAAAGTAAATGCAACAATGTAGATTAGTTGTCTCCTGCATGTGTCAAATGCTTCTGTTAATGTTTTGATGTGTGTTAATATATGACTTGTTGAGTCCTTTATGTAAGGTGATAGTATTAGAACATCAGGCAAGCATTTTTAATTTAATAAACTCGTCCATCCTCCCTCCCCTCTCAGCCAACATCACTTTAATGAGTTCTTGCTTACCTGGAAATGCTTGAAAGTCGATGGTTAATGCGAGCCACAGGTGAGTGTTTTCACTTGGAAGTCTTAAAGAGAGAGAGTAAATCGCAGGATGTCCTGGACTGAAGAGGGGCATGGGTCTCTGCTTTGTGGAGACTTAGAATCTGTCCCCTTCTCTTCTCTTTTGGGGCCTCAGTTAAGTCGCATGTACTCCTTGGACTTCAGTTTCCTCACGGGTAAAATGAAGGCCCTGGGCTGGTAGATAGTAGATGACTCTAGGGTCAAATCCAGCTCTCACTCTCTGATGTAGATCCAGATACTTCCCTCTGCCTCGTGGTTCCTGTTCTTATCTCCTACCAGTAATTTATGAAGATTGCCAGGAATCCTAACACAGATCTTTCTGATGGGCAATAGAAGCAGTAAATAGTTCCCTAAAGGAGAAAATCAATCATAGACGATAGTGTTTGGTTCTCTGGTGGAAATGTTAAGAGTCTCAGTGTTTTACTGAAGGGGCATTGGTGGCCTGTGACTTGTGCAGACTGGCAGGGTAAGAAGGTAGCAGGCAACACTACCAGCAACCAGGAAATTGGTCATGCACAAGGGTCCAGATGGGGGTGGTGCCCTCAGTGGGTGTATGGAAACGGCTCAGGTTTTCTACAGCCTGGACAGCCTTTTGGGGCAGTTAATGCAGTGCTTGTAGACATTATCTCAGTGCAACATTCCAGTGACACTGGTACAACGAGTGGTAGCATTGTACCACTCGTTGTACCAGTGTCACTGGAATGTTCATTTATTCAGCAAATACCCGTGAAGATGCATATACTTTTCTAGGCACTGGGGTGCCGTGTGAATAAGAGTCCTTCCTCTTGTGGAGACCGTAGTGGGGAAGATAAATATATAATAAAATGTCAGTTGTTGATAAGCACTATGAGTCATATAGCAGGCAAGTGATTGGAGGAAAAGGCAGAGGAAAGAGTGCAGAAGCCTCGAGGTGGGAACAGGTTGGTGTATTAGAAAAACAGCGATAACTAGACAGAGTGTCTAGAGCAAAATGAGCAGGGTGGAGAGTGGGGAGGAGATAGCAGCTGTGGCACCTGGAAGGCCAGGAGTGAAGCAGGTGCTAAGTGACTTACCCCCATTCACGTGATAAGTCATTGTTAAAGTAGGGAGTGAATTCAGGGCCCTGCAATTCTGGGCACCCTCCTCTCCTTATGGCCCCAATTCTCGTAAGGCCTAACTTCCCCTAGTAAGCTGAGCATTTAGGGAAGTGTATAAATTCTTTCACACTATCAGCAAACCACTTAAGGCCTGAAAGAGTTTATGCACTTTCCAACTGCCTAATTTAATAGCCGGGGCAGCCTTAGGCATTGAGAGTACAATAGATATTTCCTGGGAATCATTGGTGACTAAAAGTCATAGACACCATTGGGATTCTATAAAGAAATTCTTGGAAGACAGAAGGATGATACTTTCAGACACCTTTGCAATTACTACAAGTTTTTACATCATAATGTTCTCATGGTCCCATACCTTAGAATATAGTCAAATAAATAAAACAACAGGAAACTCTTTGGTGCAGTATTAAAATTCTTTAAAAACTAGGCTTTTAATTTTTTAAGTGCTTTCTCTGACCGTGTATTCCAGCACTTTATGCTCTGAAAAATAAGTGGTCTTCTTCCACCTCTTCCTGAGAACTAAGGCTCAGAGAGCTCAAACTCCTCAGGCGGACCTGACCAGCAGGGTCAGAGTTAAGATCCAATCTGGGTCCCTGGCTCCAGAGCTGCTACTCTTTCCATTATACTTTAGTATAGAATTCCTCTTTTGTACTGAACAAAAGATGGTTAGTCAAGTGAGCAAGGGCATGATATCACCTTTAACAAAAATTACTCGAGCCAGCATCGGTTACTTTGCTTGTCACTGTGCCAGGTCATTTCTGTCTGTTCTGAGGTTCTAGCAACCCGGAGGGCGGCTGTGGGGAAGGGCAGGGAAGATGTGCGCAGAGGTGGGGAATGGGGATGCTTGCCCAGCTCCATCTCCAGTTGTTGCAAGGATCAGATGGCATTTCTGTGGTGATGGAGAGGTTGGTCAGCACTTGGAAAAAAGCATAGTGTGTAATGTAAAATAGATAGCTAGTGGGAAGCAGCTGCATAGCACAGGGATATCAGCTCGGTGCTTTGTGACTACCTCCAGAGGTGGGATAGGGAGGGTGGGAGGGAGGGAGATGCAAGACGGAAGAGATATGGGGATATATGTATATGTATAACTGATTCACTTTGTTATAAAGCAGAAACTAACACACCATTGTAAAGCAATTATACTCCAATAAAGATGTTAAAAAAAAAAAACACAGTGTGTTGTACAGGTGAGGTAACATAGTGTTATCTGGGGTCCCCAGTGTGCTGATGGAGGGTTGCTTGTCAATCTTAAGCCAGTTTGCCTGGCAGGTCTGACACACGTGGGGATGGACTTCTTTTCTCTCAGACTCCAACGCAAAGGGGCCATTTCCTGTTCTTTCAGCCATTGGCTTCCTGGGGGACCTGATCCTGTCATTTTAGACCTTGTTTTTCTCAGCTGTAAAAGGAAGGGGCTGACGTTAATCTCCAGTGCCATTTTAGCTCTTCAACAAAGTGTGTGTGCGTGTGCCTATTTGCGATTAGACACCTTTAATATGACATTTTGTTTTCCAGCAAGTGAATGTGCTTAGAAAAAAGAACTCATGTCAAGATAAATATATTAATTGGGAAGATATAGAAATCTTGCTTCCATGAAAACAGTGAATAGAAATGAAACGTCTGTTAATGAAAAGGGACGGTCACTTTTTAAGGCCTTCTCTGCAAAAGTTCTTATGTACTAATAATGTGTATCAGGGAAGGGTCAAATCCATTAAAACTCTCCCAAGTGGAACAAGTGACCTGAATTACTTGTTTGCTTAAGTCAAACAGGAAAGTTCTTCTTCCTTTGAACTTAAATAATTCCAGGAAATGCAATAAAGAAGCTGAGAGAGAAAGAAAGCATTGAGACAGGACTGAGTTTTCATAGTTACACAAACTCTGGTAATACCTACTACCGTTTTTATGCTTCATGCTGCTCAGAGTGTTAAGACCATTCCTGTTCTATGCTCTTGTTTTTCTGCTTTGAACTGATTTCTTTTCAGTTCTGTTTGTTGGAGAGCTTCAGCTTTTGAACATAGCCCACCAAGTAGGAGCTTTTTTAAAAAGTAAATGAAATAACTTTTAAGATTTCACTTTTCATTTACCATCACTCCACTCTACATTCAGTTTAAAAAGTTAACTTAAATAGCAATAAATGTTCTATTTATAATTTACCTTTTCTTCCCATTCCAAATCTCTTTCCAGGAAATGACCCATTCATGGCCTCCTCCTTTGACAGCAATACACACGCCTAGTACAGCTGAGCCCTCCAAATTTCCTTTTCCCGCAAAGGTAATTCCTTACAAGTCTAGCAGGCACTGCATCCACACCAGTGACAAGTGTGAAGTATCGCTGTGTGCCAGATTAATCAAGTAGTATTTGTTGAACTCTTTAGAGATTAGGTTAATATTGCAATTAATTTAGCTACTAAAGTGCTTCCTAATGCTTTCAAATACTTCACTCTCCAATTATGTCAGTAAGAACATCTTACATTTGTATAGGGTTTTGTAGCTTATGAAAGTATTCAGGACTTTACAATAAATTCATTTTTGAGGTTCTTTACCTTAGAAGAGGGACATGGAGGTGCAGGAGAATTAAGTGAGGTAGGGTGTCTGCTTCCTAGTTCAGGACTTAGATACGTTACAGATACACATTTACACTTGTCATACCTCCTACATTTTCTTAAAGTTTAATGCAATCAGCTGCATTCGTGATGGTTTTAATAGCAAGGTGAACTGCCTACTCGCACATTTCTGTTAAAGTATTTGTGAACAGTATATTAACAACACTGTCACCTCGCCTTTTCTACTTTTGGATAACATTCAGAATATAGAAATATCACCTTCAGATCTGTGTTCAGTCCAGCCTGTTACACATGCACATTGTTAATATATTATCACTCTCCTTTTCCATGATGTCATTGAGGTTTTATCTACCCAAACCAGAATTTACCATGTTAGATACTTTACATATTTTCTAATGATAGTTTTTTTCTCAAAAAATGTAATTTATTATTATTGATTTTAAGGTAAAACATTATACTTTGTGTTGAAAATCCTTGACACCAAAGGAAGAATAAACTTTAGGAAACAACAGAAGCAATGCAACCTATTTTATTAAAAATTAGATGTATCAATATTTATCAGATTTAACAGTGATGCAACCTTGGATTTATAAACCTTAATATTTTATTAACTAGAGATTTTTATTTTTCTTTCTAGGATTCTCAGCATATCAGTTCTGCAACCCTAAACCAAAGTAAGTAAATATGTGGAACTGATTATTGCATTGGAGAACAAAGCATGTTTTTACTGTTTTAATGTAGAAAACATTAATGAAAAATGCTCCAGCAGAGATGAAGGCTTCCTACGGTTAAAGAATAGGAAGGAAGGGCAAACATAAAGCTGTTCTTTAGGTGGAGTTTCAGATTATTGCAAAGAGTTAACGAAGATGTCTTAGTAAAGTACCTAACAAATAAAATATAATTTGGTATTACCTCACATATGATAAATATCTTGAGAGTGACTCTAAATGCACTGTTACTCAGGAATTGTATATAAGAATAGATTGGGGTATTTTGTGTGTTTCTTGTATTTATTTTAAACAAAACCAAGAAATTTTTATAAGGAAGAGAGCACATAGTTTCTCTAGACCTTCTATATGTATTTGTCGTGTAATTCTTTTTTTGGTTCCTTTTAATGGATTGTAAATACTTGAGAATTCAGTGGGAAACAGAAGAAAGCTAACTGGATCCAGCCTTTCTCTTTATCAGTAACCTCTCGGTTCATTAAATTCTTTGTGTTCCAACTACATGCAAGGCATTTCAGGCCTTACAAAAATGACTCGTGTCTTTGCAATCATTTAGTTCATCAACATATGGTGAGTGCCCAAGTTACGAAGTGTTAGTCTTCAAAGGATAGGGAGACCAAAGTAGGGTGCGTGGTGTGCATATATGTGTTGGGAGAAGATTGCTCATAGATATTCCATAGAGGTGACTCTTCTTGAAATATCTCCACCTTAGTCTTTTTCCTCACTTGTGTTTTTCCCTTGATTATCCTGTTGTTTAAATTGCAAGGATATGAGGAGAGTAAAAAAGATGAGAAAAACAAGAAATGAAATAATCTTCCTCTAGAACAGGGATAGGCACACTATAGCCTGAGAGTCAAATCTGTTGTACAGCTAGTTTTTGTAAAGAAGGTTTTATTAGGACACAGCTGTGCTCATTCATTTATTATTATGCCACAAGGTATGGCATGCAAAGTCTAAAATATTTACTATCAGACCTTTACAGAAAATGTTTGCTGCCCCCTGCTCTAGAAGTACTGAATAAGACTTTGCAAATAACTCCTAACTAATTTCCCCCAGAGACTTCCCTGGCAGTCCAATGGTTAAGACTCCGTGCTTCCACTGCAGGAGGCACATGTTTGATCCCTGGTCAGGGAATGAAGATCCTGTATGCTGTGTGATGTGGCCAAAAATAAATAATAATAATAAAAGTAAATAAATTTCCCCCAAATGCGGAGAGATAAGCCTGATCATCTTGCACAGTATTGGGGAGACTGGGAAATCTTTTTTTCTCAACATCTTGGCAGCCTATCCAAAGATAGATAACGGGTGAAGTGGCATAAGTCTGCAGGTGGGTCACCAGCTCAGCTGTGGGCAGGATTGCTGTGCGTTCCTTTACCTCTTGCCCTTCACCCCACCCCCAAATTTGCTAGGGCTGCCAGTCATGCAGATTATATGCCTTCCACTGAATTACTTACAGCTTGCATGATTGCTACCTCCTGGTTTAGAAAGACCCTGTAATCCTTTAAACTGTCTGATTTCTCCTTTTAGCAAAATATAGTTGAACATGAGCTGGTAAGCACTTTCTTCGCCAGGGGTGGTGGCCCTCCAGGCCTGTGGAATAGTGTAGGCTGATTCCTCCTTGCCCTGATGAGAAGTTTTCAGACACTGGCAGGTCTCCTGTAGGTCTTGGCTCAGCAGATGCTTACCTTGGGGTCTTTTATGCTGCTGCTGGAAACCCTTTTTACCTCTGTGAGAATGTGGCCTTTGGGGGGCCTAGTTGGATCCTGGAGGGGTCTGGTTGTTGTATGTTGGATGAAGAAGGAATGGAGTGTGTGCAGATAAAGCTTTCAGAAACGTGGAGTGTGACATATATTTCTCAAAGTATGCCCAGCAAGATAATTCAAATTTCTCGAAAAATTGTGGTTTTTTGAATAAACGAATGGGGGCTGTTGAATAGTGGGGGGATGGGTGGGAGCACAGTGGGCCAAGGACAGAGTCTATAAAAGAGAGTGCTAGCAAATCACGAATAGATATGTGACGTGAAACCAGGTGAGGGTGACTGCAGCCCCATCCTAGTGCTTCTACAAGGGAGCCCCGCCAGCTGACAGTCTGTAGAGAATGAAGTATAGGGATTTTACTTGTATGTCCCAGTATTTATGTTCGCATGTGCAAAAAACACGGCTGCCTAAGGATTACCAGAGCCTTGTTGAGCTTAGGACCGGGTCAAGATGACTGTGTAGGAGTACATGTGAATGTACTTTAGCCCCTCTAATTTGTAGTGCCAGCCCTAGCTTGCTAGCCAGAAGGGCAAGCAATTTAAAAATATCATATAAGAGCTGCTGCCACCATGAGGATAAAGCGTTTAATTGCAAATATTCAAGGGCCTCCACATGACATTAGTGGTCACTCTCCTCACCCCTGTCTGAAAGGCACCCGTATTTCCATTCCCCTTCTGCTTCAGGTCCGTATTACCTCAGGCCTAGACAAACACAGCCTCCCAGCTGGTCTGCAGCCTCCACACTTAACATTTCCCATTCCTTTCTAGGTTACATCAGGTAGCACCCACAGGTTAATCTTTCTGAGGAATAGCTGCATCGTGCTTTGGAGATGTCTCATTCCCTGACAACTGAAGTTTTAACATCCTATTGTGGCACTCAGAGCCCTCTAAAATCTGACTTCCCTGGTCCCCCCATGCTGCCCACCACACATTCTGCACCCCAGCCTTCCCTTCTCATAATCTGTACCATTTCAACTCCTCCCATGTTCAACCTTCGCTCACTGTCTCTTCTGCCTGAAGGCCTTCCCCACCCTCATCTCCCTCTTGCCAGCAGTCATTCTGTCAAAATCTCACCTATCCTTTGTGACACAATTAATTTTGTTTCTTTTCTAATTTGCCGCCTTTTGTCATGACCAACAGAGTGACCAATCTGTAGATTCCTGGGACAGTTCATTTAGATGATTGATTTTCGTGCTGATTTTGCATTGCCTAGAGTTGTAGATAACACGTGCCTGTTTGATGTCCCTCAGTCAGCTGTACACTCATCGAGGACGGGGTCAGATGCCTTGAACATGTTGGTGTCTAATAGGCAGTTGGTAAATAGCAGTTGAATAAACGAATGGGGGCTGTTGAATAGTGGGGGGATGGGTGGGAGCACAGTGGGCCAAGGACAGAGTCTATAAAAGAGAGTGCTAGCAAATCACGGATAGATATGTGACGTGAAACCAGGTGAGGGTGACTGCAGCCCCATCCTAGTGCTTCCACAAGGGAGCCCCGCCAGCTGACAGCAAGGAGAGTCTCCTGCCCATGGCAGTGTGGTCGGCGTGCCGGTTGGCGCTTTCAAAGTGTGTTCGCTCATTTTAGGGCTTTCCAGTTCTGCGCAAGCCCTCTCTCTAGACGTAACATAAATGTTATTTTATAAGCAGTGTATAGCACTCTGGTTGACATAATTTAAGTATACTGAGTGTTTAGGTTAAAGTAGGGGGACAGCAAAAAAAGAAGGAATTTATAGCTAACGGTCTCATGAATTTGTCATTGTTCTCCTCTGATCATTTTTCCCTCACTCACAGAACAATATGATACATCTTCAAAAACCCACAGTAATTCTCAGCAGGGAACATCGTAAGTAAAATTCTTTTTTTTATTAAAAGTTTATAATATAACACTGTAATTTCCCATGTAAATCTGTTGCTTAGATTTTTTTTCCTCCTTGCTTTCAAGTAATGACTCATAAAATACTGCTGCAGTGTAAAGGGAGGAAATGACCAACATTTCTATTTGGATTAAATTCTCCTGTTGAAGGTTTAGGAACCTTAAGATTTTGCTAAGGAGTTTTCTCAAAAAGAAAGGCATTTGAGCCATTATTTACATATTAACTGTGGAAAATAGAAGGTTTTAGCTTTATAAATTTCAGTCTTAAATAGTTTTAGCTTGTGGAAACAAATTTCGGGGGATGTGCACAATTTCAGACTTTCTGCCACTTTTTTGGCCTAGTTTTAACTAATAAAGAGTGAGTCTTACTGCCCAGCTGTGCTTTATTAAGGCCAAGTAAGTCCAGATATATTTTGGGTTTTTGGAACAGTTGAAACTACATAGTAAAGATTTTTAAACCAGCATTTTGACCCAATTTGTCATTTCTTGGTGGTATTGAACTAGTATTTCTTTCTTTTCATGACTAGCAGTGGTTCAGGGACTAAGTGAGGAGGCCTTTCTCTCCTCAGTATTTGATCAGTTACTAACACAGAGTTGCTAGTTTCTGAGGATTTCAGGTTCAAGCTCCAGCTTTCTTCTATTTTCGAGGCATAGGATTTGTTCTGTGTATTTTGGGAGGGGGTGTTGCTGTGGACTGAATATTTTAAAAACTGTACAGTTGAAGCAAAGAGGTTCTTTTATCTCCTCACCATGACTGAATATGGAACGGGGTTAAATCACTATTCCTAAGTGCCAAGTCCTTGATGCAATTGTTTTCACATCTCCACAGCAAAGTAAGAAAAAATAACGATTTGTTGTTGTTGTTAACAAGATAAATTTATTGGGAGTTCCCTGGAGGTCCAGTAGTTAGTTAGGACAGTGCGCTTTCACTGTGGAGGGTACGGGTTTGATCGCTGGTCAGGGAAGTAAGATCCCGCAAGCTGTGCGGCACGGCCAAAAACAAAAAAATAAAAAATTTTTTAAAAAGATAAGTTTATTATAGTTTGAAGGATGGATTTTTGTATGTGTAATAAAAATCTGTTTCATTTGTGGTTCTGGCTGATGGTGAGGTTTTGCTTATTTTTATTGTCCTTTACTAGAAAAAAAAAATTAACCCTATGTTATTCTTTGCCTGTTTCTTTTTTGGCCTTTTCTTTTTTCCCCTTTCATTTTGTTAAAAAAAATTTTTTTACCCTTGAGTTCTGAAAGTCTAGAATCACCGACTTAGCTTAACCAACGACCTCCTCCTCTAAATATAATCTATCTGATGCCTGGTGGAGAATAGACAGGACGGTGCCAAGGACCACACTTACAATAATTGTGTGGACTCTCTGTGACTTCCCCAAGGGTTTACACCTTGTGCTGTTTGTGATGGTTGATAGTAAAGCTGTTTAGACCATAAGAGGCCCCGGCTGATGGTCTTTGGCGGGGGCAGCAAGGAAAGGGGAGCTGAGAGCATCCCACTTGGCAATAAGAACAGAAAGGAGGAGCTCCCTGGGGAATGAGCGGGTGGAAGCAGTGGCACCAAAGGGAGGAAGTGGCTGTGTCCCTGGGAAGTGTGTGTAGAGGAAGAAAGGCAGCTGGGTCTGATCTGGGCCCGGGCAGGCCAAAGCTGCAGCCTCCCACACCAACTTTCATCAGCTTTCCTACGAGGTAGTTGATAGGGATTCGGACCATTTTCTGTGACAATTTTGCTACTCAGAGAAATGGGTGGTTCTCCTGATTTAAGTGAGTTAAACCATTGAAGTCAGAGGTGCCTGCAAGTTTATATGCTCATATATTGTGACATATGTAGTGTTTTCTAGATAAAAACTATTGGTTTACCCTATATAAAATTACCTAGAGGGGGGAACTTCCCTGGTGGCGCAGTGGTTAAGAATCCGCCTGCCAGTGCAGGGGACACAGGTTCGAGCCTTGATCCGGAAAGATCCCACATGCCACGGAGCAACTAAGCCCTGTGCACCACAACTACTGAGCCTGCGTTCTAGAGCCAGTGAGCCACAATTACTGAAGCCCTCGCGCCTAGAGCCCGTGCTCCGCAACAAGAGACGCCACCGCGATGAGAAGCCCGCAATGAAGAGTGGTCACCGCACGTCTCAACTAGAGAAAGCCCGCGTGTAGCAACGAAGAATCAACACAACCAAAAATAAAATAAATTAATTAAAAAAATTTCTCTTAAAAAAATTATCTAGAGGGAATTCCCTGGCGGTCCAGTGGTTAGGATTCTGCGCTGTCACTGCTGGGGCCTGGGTTCGATCCCTGGTTGGGGAAATAAGATCCTGCATGGCTGCGCAGTGTGACCAAATTAAAAAAAAAAAATTACCTAGGAAAGGATATTTGTTTTGATCCTAATAAACTTGGAGAAGGAATGAAAGTAGGGCCTAGTACAGGTGAAGAGGACAAGAGTGATAGAGAAAAGAAGGTAATACTGAGACTGGGTGGATACGAAGGGTTGTGTGTGGTGGGGCTGATGGTATTGATAAGTGCCAAAATGAAATGTACCTATGGGAAAAAGAAATCACTTTTATGGAGCTTGGATGAAAGCAGTGTCCCAATTAATCTGTAGAGTACAGTCGTTGTTTCAGAGTTAGTATGGCACATCTCTTAGTGCTCGAAGGTTAATTTGATCTAGTGTCAGCATTAGGGTTCTTTGACAAGCAGTTAAACTGTTTTGAATGTCACATAGTGTGGCAGGGAGATGGTCTAATGCACTTTGAATGTCAGGAAAGAAAATGTTAATTACAGGGTCATTTGTACTTCGGTTTTAAAAATCCATATAGGTCTTACTGCTTTTTCTTTCAGAGTTACTAGTACTTGGGCCTCCTTACAGAAGCAGAGCAGTACATATAAAAGGGAAAAAGAGGGGCCTGGCACTAGAGAATAAACTGTGGAGAGTCTGTATTAACTCTCACATCTGTCCAGACTTGAGGGCAGGGGACGGTTAGCCAGCTCGTAGAGGATGTAGGTGTGAAAGAAATGTGCTAAATCTGTTACTTTTAATCTCTGTAGTTGAAGCTCTAGTTAATTATCAAATGATGAATTCTTTCTACCAGGTACCTCAGGGAAGTGATAAGCTAGGGATCCAGTGCTATTTGCCTCTAAGTTTGAGCGGGGGTGGGTGGGTGGGTGGGGAATGTTGGTTTAAGGGCTCCTAGCTTTGGAATCCTCTTCCTTTCCACGACTTGGGTCTGTTGAGTTCTCAGGGCAAAGTACCAAAGTATTTCCTTTTTCTGTACAGCTATTACGTCCTTCACGTGATTGTGGATAGTTCCCTTTCTGTACAGTCAAACACAGTGTCCTAATGTCAGCAGTGCTTTTGCCAACCTCTCAAAAGGGATAACGTGTTAATGTTTTAGAAACTATAGAGCAGTTGATGGGCATTATTGTGGCTAACTTCCTTCTCCCTCCCATCCCCTACCCTAGCCCCAAACTGCCAAGTCCTTACTAGATGGTGCCCTCCTTTATGTTTCTTATTTTTGCTTCAGAAATCGTCACTACCTATTTAGACTAAGAGACAGAAATTAGCAGTTATAGCAATTTGGAATTTTTATTACTTACTTGGGAAGTTTCTTTTGAAATGAGGGAAGTATTTGGATGTGAAGATTGGGATTGTCCTGGAAGTGTGACGAGACGGAATGGTGCAAAGTTAATAAAGGCTGGGAAGAGTCTGATACCTTTCTAATGAGCCTGAGTTTTCAACTTTTGCTCAAAGCATTATTTTAAATATCTTGCTAAAAAAACTAAGGAAGACCCAATCTATCAGTTTACTGCAGTAGAAAATCATCGCATCAGGACAAGTGTCAGCTGAAATGTCCGAGAATTAAGTCTGAAGAAATGCCTTGCTTGTTCGTTTAAATCATATTTGACCTAAGGAAAAAAGTTTTTTACTTTTCTAGGTAGTTCTTTTTGTCTTATTTTTAAAAGTTGTGCGAGATGCAAACTAGTATATATAGAATGGATAAATAACAAGGTCTTACTGTATAGCACAGGGCACTATATTCAATATCCTGTGATAAACCATAATGGAAAAGAGTATAAAAAAGAATGTGTACTCTGTGTGTGTGTGTATATATATAACTGAATCATTTTGCTCTACAGAAATTAACCATTATAAATCAACTATAATTTTTTTTAAAAAGTGCTATATGAAGGTGTCTTACCTGGGATCTTTATTTCAATTGACAGCTCTGACTTAAAGTGCTGTTTGCTGATAAATGTATGGTTGAAGTAGCAGAGCTCACCCTAATGGGCAAAACTTAAAAATTATTTGTCCTTGAGATTATACCCCTATCCCTTATTAACAGTTCTTCAGCTCTTCTGAAAACAAGTAACAAACATTTGGGCTGGTCAGTAATACATTTGTAGGTCTACATTAAACCTTCAGCTTCTCAGAATGTAAATGGAGATCTTGTTGTTAATAATAATTCTCAGTTCTCAAATATCTGGCATTGCTGGAAAAAGATACACTTTATTTTCACTCCAAACTTAACAAGTGATTGTGAATCCAAAGTTATTGGTATTCATAACTATTTTATTAATCTAAATATAGAAGGAAATGTTCTGTTTGTTTTCAAGAGAAAAAGTAGAGGTGTAAAATGAAAGAGAATAAGGAATATAGCTTTTTTTTTTTTTTTTTTTTTTATTGAGTTACTATTAGCCATGCTATGGAGAAATGAGAATTTGTAATATTGGATATTGAAGAAATTTTCATGCTTAGGTAAAAGCAAACAAATGGTCATTATGTGCAATGTTTAATCTGCTTATTTCAGAATTATAGTTAGTAGGACACATTAAATCAATATTTAGAAAATGCTGAAACTCCCAAATGCAGAATCACCTCCTTTCATGGTAGAATTATAGTCTTTTGGAATAGTCAGTTTAATTCTTGGGGTTCTGGCTTTAGGAGACAATATTCTAGGATCCCTTGCAGGACAATATTTAACTTAACACTGTATACAAA
Source organism: Tursiops truncatus (assembly GCF_011762595.2). Taxonomy (NCBI): domain Eukaryota; kingdom Metazoa; phylum Chordata; class Mammalia; order Artiodactyla; family Delphinidae; genus Tursiops; species Tursiops truncatus. The sequence goes on from NC_047038.1 coordinate 102,068,432, forward strand.
TTTATGCCGGAAACTTGCATAATATTGAAGGGATATTTTGGTGAGGCTATGAAATGAAGCATATTTTAAATAATTATAAAAATACTGCTAAGGTGCTGGAAGATCATCTTCTTCAAAGTATTCCTCTTGGAGCTATATATATTTCTTAAATGATGGCTTGAACTACTCTGGGAGCACCCCTTTAGGATAACATATACTTCCGTACTTGGTCTTAGACCAAAGGTCAAATAAAATGGACAAGAAGAATAAATTTATCAAGTGCCTGGTTTATAATAGGTAAGTGTTACGTAAATGGGTTTGCTTATGTTCTACATAAGAAAAGTCATTCTCATCGTTCTTTAACATGCTTTGACCCCAGTTATATAAATATTGGCCTCTGGGCTGGATGCCAGGCTATTTGGAGATACTTCCAAAAATTGCTTCCACTCATCCATTCAGTACATAATTATTAAATACACGCTGTGTGCCCAGTGCTGGTTTAGGTACTTGGGGAAATAGTAGCCAGTGAGACAAAGTCCTTGTCTTCCATGCCTTGTAACTCAATGCGGGTGGCATGTAATACAAACTAGGTGATGTGACAGAGACAGGCTTGAGGAAGCAGGGTTGTTTTTTTTTTTGGGTGGTGTTGATACTTCTGGGAGGCTCAGGAAAGGTCCCTCGGAGAAGGTGACATTTGATCTGGAGCCTGAATGACGAGAGGGAGGCAGATAATACTTGCCACCTTTAAAGGGCCTTGATGGGCTACAGGCTCTGAAGACATTTGAAAACTGCTAGGGAGTAATTCTTATTGGAAGTGACTGCTTTGAAGTATTCATTTGCATCTGGAAAACATGGTTTTAAGGGTGTCCTTAAGAGTCTATTTAAGTCTCATTTTTAATCATGCTGCTAATTTACTACAGTAAGTGACCCCAGATTAATTTAAGCATAGATTGAAAAATTGAGCAAGATGTTTTTATTAGCCCTAAAAGCAGTTGGTACATTCCCCCCACTCTGGGTTGCTGGGTTTCTAAAGCAGCAAGGTGTTGTTTACTTGCACAAGAATTCATATTCTCCCCGTCCATTCCCACCCCTTTCATACACCCTGCAGAGGCCTCCAAGGCCCTCTATAACCTACCTCTCCACCTCCTCTCCTATACCCCCCCAACACACACACACACACACACACACACACACACACACACACAGAGAGAGAGAGATATTCTGGCCACATTGGCCTCTTTGCTCTTTTCTATGCCTTAATCACCCTCCCCATTTCCTGCATTGTGCTCCCTCCTCCTTTCAGGTCCCTCCTTGTATGTCATCCCCTTATCAGTACAGTCTTCCCTAACTACCCTAACTAGAAGAACAACCCACACCCATCCTTTCTCTTTTATGCTTACTTCCCGCTCCCTAGGCTTCTTACCCATTGAGAAAGAATATAGTTTGGTTATTTATCTCCCTTCCCTAGACTCTGAGTGCACAAGAGCAGGGGTTTCTGTCTGCTTAGAGTTGTATCTGTAAAGTCTAGAGCAGGGCCTGGCATATAGTAAGTACTCAGGATAAATGTAGAAGGAAAAACATTGCACATAAACTTGGTTAAATACCTATAAACAATGTTTAATAGAAATATAATTTTCAGCAATAATTTTTCTAGATTTTCTTTCTAGTTGTCCAGAATGTCATCTTATACTAGTACCTTATTTATTGTACTTAATGATTTAATCTTATTTATTAACTTTAACTTTTCCCTCATTTATACTCTTGTGATTTTTCTAATCTTCACTTCATCCATGGAGTTTAAATAATCTTTTATACCTTTGGCTGCAATTTTTGCCTTATCAACTGCTAGGTCATTTACTATAGTGAATCACGTACCAAGTCACTTTTCCCTCTGCGCTGTTAGTCCACCATCTCCCGTAGACAGTCTCTCCATTAATTTGAATTCTGCCAACTGCTGTCGCCATTTGGAGAGTCCCCCTTCTATGTTGTGTTATAAGGGATTAAGGTCTGCTTTTTCATTTTTAAAAATTTATTGTATGCGGAGCCCTCTTTCTAACTCATCACCTCCCATCATCTCCTACAAAAAGCATTTGCAGTCCTTATTTCTGCCCTGTATCAAAAAAGGAAAGTATAGGCTTCCCTGGTGGCGCAGTGGTTGAGAGTCCGCCTGTCGATGCAGGGGACACGGGTTCATGCCCCGGTCCGGGAAGATCCCGCATGCCGCGGAGCGGCTGGGCCCGTGAGCCATGGCCGCTGAGCCTGCACGTCCAGAGCCTGTGCTCCACAACGGGAGAGGCCACAGCAGTGAGGGGCCCGCGTACCGCAAAAAAAAAAAAAAAAAAAAAAAAGGAAAGTATGTTCTCACATGCTCATTAGTGGTTTCTGAAAAGTAGGTATCAGTTTATTTGCCATTTTGAGCACATCTAATACCAGGGTTGTGACTATTAACTGCAAGTTAAGTACCGTGAGCTTGCCTTCACTTGCTCTTTTCCAAATAAAAGGTATGGCCCGATCGTAGGAAACGTTAAGCCAAGAAATCAGTGTATTGAAATAGTTTTGGAGTTCTGAATTGAGATGTTACAGAATATTGGCAGTTGAAGCTTTGGGTAAGCCCAGTACGAAGGAGGAATGGAAGAGCAATAAAGGCTTGTCTGGTGTGTCTTCACACAGTAACAACTGGTTACAGCTCTGAGTTACTGAAGCGTGCCTGCCGGAACCTGTGTGCAGCTCTTTCAGCTTTGCAGAACAGCTGTCTGAAGAATGCATTTGTACAAAGGGGTTTGAGGATTGTTTGTAACCTTTAAGTAAGAAGTTTACCTAACTGACAATGTAAAATGTGAAACCTACATGATAGTTCAAAGAGTTGCTTTACCTGAGCATTTGTCTCCTTTTGAACAGTGCCAAGCTAAGCCATATGGTGCCATATGCTTCGAAATAACTGGTTTGCTTGGAGTTTGGAAATGAAATTAGTTATTTAACCAGTTTAAACAGTATATAAAGTTTAAAGTTCATTTACTTTCATAGGAGAAAAATAGTGTATTCATTTCATTCCAGCAGTATAGTTCCTGTTTTCTTTTAAACCAGAGTCTTTCTCTCAGTGGGTTCTGGAACTTAGATTTCATTCCCTCAGTTAGGTTTTCTAACCACTGGTCCTATATTGGCCAGAGCAAGGAGATGGTATCTGATGGAATGGCTTTTGCATGCAGGCTCTAGCATATACCAGCTTCATGATCTTAGGCCAGTTAGGTGGCTGTTCTGAGCTGTTTCCTCATCCTTAGAATGTGAGGGGTTGATCAGAGTCAGCCCATGGGGTTATGAGTAAAAGCAATGCCTGTTAAGTTCAGATTACATAAAGGGCACAGCTATGTGGTACTGTCACTTATTCAGCAAAAGAGATGCTGTTCATTCAGCCAGCTTCTTAGGGTACCTGCCAAGTTCTAGATAAAGAAAATATGAAGACAAAAATGACTTGATCCTGCTTCAGAAAAGCTTACAGTTGAGTATGTCCCTTGGGTCTTATGTTTCTTGACCTAGGTTTTATTGGTATAAATGAGACTAGATCTAAGAGATTTGCTTCTCTTTTAGTGGGTGCAAAGGGGTTCACCCAGATGTGCTGCAATTTGTCATCTCGACATTGAAAGACCGGTCTATTATATATAGAATATAATATATGAAGTATAGTGTAGTAATTTAGTGATGTGCTTGGCTTCAAATATAATTATTTGTGGCACAGTAGGGGGGTTTTTAGCAACTGATCCATTTAAACATAAAACCTTTACCTGTCATCAGGTTACAAATTTCCCAACTATACAGATCCTTTTTTAAAAAAAAAAAATTGTGATGGCAATTATGAGTAATTTTCTGTATTAACAAAACTTGGTTAAGGTTTTTTTGTTGTTTTTTTAAAATAAATTGCCCCATTTTTTGATGTTCAGAATAAGGGGTTTCTTTTTCTTTATTTTTTCTTTATTTTTTTGGCTGCATTGGGTCTTCATTGCTGCATGCAGCCTTTCTCTAGTTGCAGCAAGTGGGGGCTACTCTTTGTTGCAGGGCACGGGCTTCTTGTTGCAGTGCACGGGCTTCTCATTGCAGTGGCTTCTCGTGGAGCACGGGCTCTAGGCGTGTGGGCTTCAGTAGTTGCAGCATGTGGGCTCAGTAGTTGTGGCACACGGGCCCTAGAGTGTGCGGGCTTCAGTAGTTGCGGTGCATGGGTTCAGTAGTTGTGGCTCACAGGCTTTAGAGTGCAGGCTCAGTAGTTGTGGCACATGGGCTTATGTGCTCCGCAGCATGTGGGATCTTCCCGGACCAGGGCTCGAACCCATGTCCCCTGCATTGGCAGGCAGATTCTTAACCACTGTGCCACCAGGGAAGCCCTGGGACAGCATTTTTATGGGCCCTTCTATTCCCTAAGAGCAAGTGGAGCTAAAAGTCAGAACATACACTTTCTGACTTACTGAACATATCTCATATACTTTCTCACTTGAGGAGAGTATATGTACGGAAACTGGGCATTCAATAGCTAAGCAAACAACTTACAAGGTATTTAGTAGTCCGCTGCGTGCAACAGGAAGTGTGTTTGAATTACATGATCACTGCTGTTTCAGGAAATTAAGGCAAATCAGCTTTATACAAAACAAACCCAGTTACTAAGAAATAAAGAGGTCCATTTACTGTGGTTTTGTTGTTGGTGGTTAACATGGAATATACTTTGCCAGATTTGTTTTTTCTGGTTGTATTATACCTAACATTTATTCCAAAGATATATCTTTTGCTTGTGTGTATCCCAGCCAAGGCATTTTTAGCAGTAAACCTGTTGAGTGACTCCTTCTTGTACACCATTAAGATTGCTGCCGCCAAGTTGTACATCCAAAGGCTGTGTCTTCTAGCCTTGATAAAATAGTTTAGCTTCTGCTAGATACATGTTGAGCAAGATCTACATTTACAAGTAGCTAACAGTTTTTATTTTTTAAAAGAAACTTATCACAAGATGTTTTTAGTGCATTTGTTGGTGAAAATAAGTCCTTGGCAGAATTACAACATTGCATGTAGGCGGTCTTTTTGAAAGAGCCAAGTTTTACCATTTATTTTCATTAGAAAATATAGTGATTTTTACCATGGATTCCCAAAATAATAATGCCTGCTTACTTTAGTGGGAGGTAGTGGGTTTGCAATAAAAATCGTTGGTCAGAATATTGAAGAGGTATTTTTAGAAATACTGAAGGATTGTAACTTCTTAATATAATTTGGTTTTTGGAACATCAGTAATACTCAAGCAGATTTTTTTTTTTTTCCAATTTCACTTACATTTCCTCAAAGAGTCATGCCTGTAAATTTTGGGGGATGTCGGGGGGAGCAATTACAGATTCATTCCTTTGATTTTGGATATCTCCATGAAAAAGTAAAGGGGAGGGGGTAGGGAAGGGGCTAAGATTTGAGTAAACAAAGTACAGATTGGAAAATGTTTGCTTTTAATATTTAGGTTCATCGTAAACTTGAATGCCTAGAGAGAGGTATTAATATAACTTTGTGGACATGAACTGAATTTTTATTTTTACCTGAATGATAGCAGGAAGGTTAAACATAGTTTTTAGACAACAGTATTATTTGTATTACTACTCTTTTCACGGATTAGTGTTCAAGCACCCAGAAGAAGATATTTGTGTGTGTGAAAAAGTTCAATATTAATAATGTCTTTGGACAAAAACGTAACATAACTGCACTGTTTGGTGACAGTTGTATTTTTATGTATTTATTTAATTCATATATAGCACTTTTTAAATGCCTGGCACTGTTCTAAGTACTTTACAGATATTCATCCAGTATTAACTCATTTAATGGTTAATCATTTATTCGAGTTGTTAGAGACCATAGAAGAAAATAATTTGAGGGTATTGTATATTTTTCTATTTTATTTATTTTTGTTGTTGTTGTTTCTTCTGTTTGTGTGGACCTGGGACCCTTAGTCTCAGGGCTGGCAACAAATCACTTGCAGAACTTGTAGTTCTGCTTTTAATGCTCAGAACGTGTGAAAGACTCAGTTTTGAAATGATAAGGAGTTTGGACTGAACTAGTTTCTGTGTTAAAATTGTAAAACTTAACATTTCCAAGAAAATAAAGCACTTGATGAATAAATAAAAGTTATACCTGTCCCACCCCTCTTTTGTTTCATTAAGCATATTTTTTATGTTTACATGCTAAAAGAAGTTGTTAGACGTTATTTTAAATTCTACAATGTCTCTATCCCTGCCTGTTCTAGCATGCTCAAAGATGACCTTCAGCTCAGTGACAGTGAGGACAGTGACAGCGATCAAGTAAGTTCTGTACACCCCACAGTACCAGGAATTCATTTAAATCCATGTAACATTTCTGAGCCGCTTATCCTAACCCGTTTTTTTGTTTTTTTCCTGGTCCTTCTTCCCCTTATTGTGAATGCCTAGACCCCAGAGAAGCCTCCGTCCGCTTCTGCACCTCCAAGGTACTGTGTTTGGGTTTCTCCCCATCTGTACAAAATGTTTGCTTTTTTCTACCAAATGGGGAAGTTACAGCCTTATTTAGTATTTTCATAGCTTCTTCATGGGAGAAGGAGATGGATGATCATAGTTAAAAGAAAGTACCTGTTTAATATTTTGGAAGCTTAAATCAGCCCTAGAGAGGTTGTTAACTCTATGAAAGAGAGTCCCTGCGTCCACCTAAATCTTTAGTCAGTTTTGTATGTGTAAAATTTGAGCATTTAAAATAAGCTTAAATCACTTTCATCAGTATTATGTAACCAGTATTTGAAAAGTTACACTGAAGAGCTCAGTGTTTTTATGAAAGTGACAGATTTGCTCTGTTTTCAAAAATTAAAGCTGAATTATTTCTAGTAATTGTTTTCCATAGTGCCTGTCTTCATAGTTATATGAATTTTCTAATTGTTTCAGTTGCTTTAAAAGATGACCTGCAGGGGACTTCCCTGGTGGTCCAGTGGTTAAGACTCCACGCTCCCAATGCAGGGGACCCGGGTTCGATCCCTGGTCAGGGAACTAGATCCCACATGCTGCAACTAAAATATCCCACATGCTGCAACTAAAGATCCTGCATGCCGCAACTAAGACCCGAGCAGCCAAATTAATAAATATTAAAAAAAAAAAAAAAAAAGACGACCTGCAGTACATTTTGGTATGATGGAAAATGGCACTGTTTTCACTTTGTAAACAGCTTAGCCATATTTTAGAAAATGTAATGCTTTCGTTTTTAGAAATGGAAACTATGTGAACTACCTTTATTTACCATTTCTTCTGGTACTGAATTTAATGATTTAATATACCAATACCTGTCCTCCGTGGACAAAGAGTTAAATTACCCTGTAGTTGTTTTACTCCCTTGAGATGTGGTCATCCATTTTGAGACAAGCTCAGCACTAAAAACCTTGCTCTCATATAGCTGAGGTTATAGTTAATGTGGAGGAAGATCACGCATAATTATGTGAGGTCTTAAGGATTCATAAGCTCTGTTTATTTATATCCCATTTTGTTCAGTAATTCCTGGTGGCTTGTAACGACTTAGAAAATATGACAAAGTAACCTAACTGAAAAGTGGAGGAGGGAATAAAAGGAAAAAAAAAAGGTGTGGGGGGGTGATAATTAGAGGCAGGAATAATACTGAAAGTATATCTCTTTTTGACCATCACTTGGTTTAAGCTCTTCAGCTACCACAAATTTGACATGGGAAAATTCTGTTTTTGTATAGTGTTTGTTTTAAAATTGTCTCAACTAGTCACTTTATTATCTAATAAATTTTTGTTATTCTAATATAGTTACTTAATAAATTTATTATCTTGAAAATGTTTTGGGTAGATTTGGAGGCTTTCACGATTATAGTTACTGATTTACTGCTGTGGCTAATTCCATCTAGGGCAAGGTTTTAAGATACGCTTTGAAATTCTCTATGTGTCCAGCAGTGTGATCACTTGTGTGTTTTCTCACAAGCCTAGAGTTATTGCCCTATCCTGAAAACTTGAAGTAGTTATTCTCTACTTCAGCTGATATTTGGGCGTGATCCTAAGCCACTCATAAAGAACGGCCCATTTTATCATTCTGCCCAAGAAGTGTGAGTGGATTGCCTGTGGGGTCACTTTCCAAAGGAACCCCATTTGTGTTCAGCAGTCTCTGACTTCTCTACAGTTGGTTCTCATATGGAGAATAGAGGAAGACTTTAATGGATTGGCTGTTCTTTTATAAATTAACTCCTTTGGGTTTTATATTGCAGGTGTCAGCAAAGTTAAAGGGTCAGAAAGTCAAGGTTTTAGGCTTTGTGGGCCCTAAAGTCTGTGTTGCAGCTATTCAACTCTGCTTTTGTAGTATAGCAGCAGACACAGACAATGCATAAAATACTGGGTGTGAATGTGTTCCAACAAAACTTTATTTGGAAAAGCAGGCAGCCAGCTCAGGCTATGGTTTGTCCACGCCTGATTACATAGTTCGCAGTGTTCTTCAGAAAAATTCCCCAGGCTTCTTTTATGCAGTTACCTGGTGAGCTGTTGCAAGGCTTTTTCACTGAGTTTTGAGCCACCATGGGCCTTGCTTGCGCTCAACTGGCTGCCATGGTCATTTAGTACTGCTAGGTAATCTTTGAGGCCCCTTCTTTCGAGTAGCAGAAAAATGGGCAAAGAAGGAAGGGAGTCGGGAGGGAAGGAATCCACCTCGCGTGGGTCTTTGACTCTCTCGCTTGCTCCGCAGCGCTCCGCAGGCGCTGCCGGCAGCCGCGGCCTCAACACATTCCAGCAGCGCTGAGTCGGAGAGCACCAGCGACTCTGACAGCTCCTCGGACTCGGAGAGCGAGAGCAGCTCCAGTGACAGCGAGGAGAATGAGCCTCGAGAAGCCCCGGCTCCCGAGGTACTGGTCTGCTCCGGGCGCGCCGTCGACCCCCGGTGGCCCCGGCTGCCTGAGGGGCTCCGTCCTGGGGGCGGCGCTTTCCGGCCGCCATGCACGCTGCTGGCTATTCGTGTTTACTTGTTTCTTGGCGTTGGGCTGTGGAACTTTGGGAGAGATGTCTTCTCTCCTGTTGAAAATGATAGGTTCTTCCCTGTTGCTGCCAGAGCTGTTTTGAAGAGCAACGCACTGAGAATATGTACACCCCATTTTCTTTTCCCTTCTTTCGAGAAAAAAAAAAAACCAAAAATCGTTTTCAGTAGGCTGCCATTTTAATATTAATGAGAAAGCTTTTTGAAATTTTAGGAATGCATGAATTAAATCAAAAGGAGACAGCCTGCTTTAGCAAAGGGCAGGAACGTGGACTAGAAATAAGCCGTAAGAGGTTCTATTTTTGAATCACTAAAAGCCATGCATTAAATTGATGGCGATGTAATTTCGCCAGGGCCGTGTTTCCTGATTCCACTGTCCCACGTAAAATAGGAATAGTGCTTGCCTGTCACCCATCCTTGGGAGATATTGTAAAGATAAACAGATGAGACTGAAAATGTCAAGCACTAAATGTATCTGGAGAACTTATGCTATTTACTGGATTGTTGAACAAAAGTAATGTAGTAACAACTAACAAGGTTGCCAAATGTCTTCAAAACTTAGAGTAGCAGGGTAAAATGTTTGCTGGGGAAGACATTTTTAGTGAACTAGACCAGCTTATATAGAGAAAACTATTCTCTGTATTTAGCTAGGAATCCCAGGAAATGAGATTTTCTGATTAAGAAAGCTTTAAAGTTTTCAGTATTTGTCTCTGCTGTTTAGAAAGCAAGGCCACTGCACTAGAGCATTAACCAAATCCATCTGGAGATGATGTAGTGAGACTGAGGAACCATGTCCGAGGGCAAGGGAGGATGAGGAAAATACCTGAGTATCATTTTGTTGTTGTTAGATATGAGTTTATGTCTGGCACAGAGTAAGTGCTCAGTAATTATTTTTGGAGTGAATAAACATAGATCAGCATTAGCTGCACTTGAAGTGCCTTTCAGATTTTAGAAGCTACTCTGTGTATTTCTGGGGGCTCTCTGTTTTCTCCTGAGATACTAATTGCTGTTGAAGTAATTTCTCTATGCCCCAGGGAAAAGGGTACTGAATATGCTCTACAGAGAAATTGTGTGCTTGTTCATGTTACTGTTCATAAGATCTTTGCTTTATGTCTCACCCTTATTCACTAAGAAAAATCTGCATGCTTGTTTGGTTACTGATATAAGCAAGAGAATCCAATTAAATCAAAATTCAATTCAAGTAAAATGGAAATGGCACAGACTTGGCTGAATAATTAAAACTTGAAAGAAAAATTTAACCTGGTGTTTGTTTTAATGAAACAGTTATATCTTGTTGCTCACGAGGTTATTGAATAGAATAGATGTAGAGACTCTTAGATGAAAAATGATGTTCCCATCGTACTTTACTTTTTAAAATCACTTTCCTAAATAGGCTCATATTTGTATATTTGTGTTAATGTGCAAATCTAGACTTGAGTATGGTTTTGTTGGTTATGTACCAAGGCTTGACTTCCTCAGGCATATTTTTGTCTTTGTCTAGATTTTAAACCTTTAATTTTTCCCAAAGTTATTTAACAACCTTTCTTTCCTTTTAAAATAAATACCTGCTTTATTGTAAATCTGTGTTAGTTGAGCGTTACATGAATTCCATAATAGGTCATGGTTACTAGCTTTAACTTTCTCACCCTTTTCTTTATTCTATTTTTAATGCTGAGGAATTTGCTCCTTAAGTCTCCATTTTAAATTCATTTGACGAAGTTGTCCAGTGACCTTATGAGACCTGAAATGTTATATGTGTGCCAATGGGCTGGTGGTAAACTTGGGGAAAAACCACTTTCAGTCTCTTCTTTATAGTGAGTCAGCATGTAAATCTCAGCTTTTCAGAATATATGGGACGTATCGCCCTTTTACAGCTTAAGTAAAGTGCAGGGAAAAATGATTCTATTCTGTTATTCAGGGATCTGCTTAGTTTTCTAATCTATTCATTGTCTAATTCTTTGGTAGTAAACAACTGTGGTCGATTATTTACTAAGATCTTGGCACTTTCTTCATAAATTACATAATGTAACCATCAACCCTAGAAGGTTGGGAGCTTTCTTTTCACCTGTAAGGAAGTAGCAGCACTAAGATTGAAACCCACAGCCGTTTAGCTCAGAAGCCATTTTTTTTCCTACTACATCATGCTACTTCTCTCTTTCTTTTTTTTCTTTTCTCTTAAGTTTTGGAGTTGTACTCCCTCACAACAACTATGATGTTTTACAAAAACAAAAACACCAAAAGACATATGTTGTGCATAGCTGAAAACTTTTTTTTCAAAATCATTCTAGAATACACGAACTTTTGCCAATTCGAGAAGCTAGGAGAAGTAAAGAGACATACAGTCAAACATTTATTAAGATGCTCATATATTTTTGCACCTCCTCTGTGCAGTGTCTGGGTTGATCCAGCACTGGGAGGCTGGGGGTGGGGCATGGGGAAAGGCTGAGGAAGAAATGAAAGTCCAAACCTTGATCCTCTCCAGCACTTACACTCTTAAAATTCATCTTAAAATCTGTTTTTTATCAATCTCTTATGTAAAACTTTCCCCCATCCCAGCACCTAAATAATACCTAACGTTAAAGGAATTCTATCCATTTTACATCTTTGTAGTAGGTATACAAAAAGGATCACCCCTACCCTTTCCTCTTGTCTGGGCACACCAACTCAGTTTTACCCTGCAATTGGGCCATAGGCCTCCCTTCTGGACATTTTCAGTACCGCAGTAGAAGAAAATATGTTTTATTTCTGTAACCAGGACATTCCTTTAGGGACTACTAAATGTATCTTAAACTGCCCTGTTTTGGGGTGTGGGGGGGAGAAGCGGATGTTATTTATACCAGGAATGACCTTCCCTTTTGGTTAATGTGTAGGTACTCTTCTATAGAGCAAGAGTGTCACTGATTGCAGGCAGTTGTCAGCGTAGCCCTGGTGAAAGATCTCTATACCTTTCCCGAGAAAGGGTTTGAAGGATTTGGTTCCTGAGGTGATTGATAAGTGATACATCCTTTTTTTTTTTTTTAATTTTTATTGGGGTATAATTGCTTTACAGTCTTGTGTTAGTTTCTACTGTACAGCAAAGTGAATCAGCCATATGTATACATATATCCCCTTTTTTTGGATTTCCTTCCCATTTAGGTCACCACAGAGCATTGAGTAGAGTTTCCTGTGCTATATATATAGTAGGTTCTCATTAGTTATCTATTTTATACATAGTATCAATAGTGTTTATATGTCAATCCCAATCTCCCAGTCTCCCAGTATATAAATGATATATCTTAATGCCTTGTTCCCAATCATTTAACCATTAGAACTACCACGCCCTCAAGTCTTTCAAGAAATAATGTCTGACAAGTAGGTAGGTATGGTGTGCTAATCTTTTCTCTACCCTAAACAACCATCCTGTTTTGTTAGAATATTGAATGCAGTTTTAGATTATGTGGGACTTTGTCAGAGTAGTTTCCTTCTTCCCTCTTTCCCTCCTCTGAAATTCAAATGAGAGCATGGGGATAGAGTTGCTATAAGTGGAGGGAGCTACAAAGAAGGTATGTTGTCTTAAGCAGGGAAAAAACAAAAAAAACCAAAAACCCCACAATTCTGTAGCCCTCTTTCTGGCCAAAGTATGATCCTACCTAGTTCCTTAGAGTTCCTCTTAGTTCTATTTTGTTACAGTTACACAAAGCCCAGTCTAGCTACCTGATCGTTTTATTACCCAACCTTTTCCTGGCTCCAAAGCCTTTACGTTATATCCACATATCTTAAACGTATTACGTTTGTGTGTTTTTATAGAATTGTTTGGGATATTCCACTTGGGAAAATTGTTAGCAGTCTTCCCTATATCATCCACTTACTGGAGCGAGCTCCTTACTCAATAATCTAATCAGTTAATCCCATGTGAGATATCTTTGATTAACTTGCTTTTGTGCTGTGGAAATGATTTAGTCATTTATACAAACCACCTGTCAGAAAGGATCTTAAAAGCATGAAGCATGCCAGTGACATACTGTCCTTTTTTTTAAAAAAAAGTAATCATTACTTACTTTATTAAGGCATGAATATTTTCCCAAATAGCATAAAATTTATAGGTACAGTAATACACCCATGAAAAAGCCCAAATAAATATCTCATGTACACCACTGTGTGCAAGACATAATAGTAGAGTTTGGAGATAAAGATGTCCTCATCATTGTTTTAATAAGGTCTAATATCCCATTTGGAGAGAGAGAGAGTGCAATGCATCAATAGTCAGTTAGCAACAAAGATTTTAACAAGATATCTCCTGTTAAGATAACAGGAGAAGTCAGGGACTTCTGTTTATTTGCCAAGCGAGTTTCACAGATAATCAGTATAATCTCACTGCTCTTAATTGTGTGCTCTGGAGCCTCCCTGTGTTTCTTAGAAAAATAGGTGCTATTTCAGAGACTGCCTGTAACAGGAGACTTCATGTTTGATTTTTAAAGAATTCAAGTGGGACTAATGGCTGGCAAATGTGACCTCACTTGGTTCTTTTTACCCAGTTGTAAAATTTGAAAATCAGAAGACAGTGTATCTATGATAAACTGAAAGCTGGGTCGTGTATTAATATTTTTAAGTGAATAAGAGAAATGAAATCGTCTTGAAGAAAGTCATTTTCAGTTGACAAGTACATCAAAAAAAGGGATAAAGCGTGAAACCCATCCATAATCACTAAGACTGATTCATTGACCTTCTTCTGAAAATCCTTGATGAAAAGATTCTTTTTGGTCTTCATTTTTCCCTATCATTTCACAAGCCAAAATGTGAAAATTCTGTTTAAATTATATGGTAATTACCAGTGGAACAAAATATTTATTACACAGATTTCTCCGCAGTTGCCAATGGTCTACATTGGTCAGTATGTAATGGTCTATTATTAGTGTCAGCCACAGCAAAATTCCTGTAGCATGAAAAAATTGGAAGATTGTTTTAAGAGTTAATTGTTATAGAATTTGACCTATAATTAGAGGGGGGTCAAAAGAACCTGAATTCTTAGGTTTGGAGTGATTGCATCTCCCGGCCAGTCCTGTAGGATTGGGTGACTAACCCAGAAGAGTATCATTATTGGTCAGTTAACCCTATCTTCTTTTTCCTTGTTTGTAGCCCGAACCTCCGACAACAAACAAATGGCAGCTGGACAACTGGCTGACCAAAGTCAGCCAGCCTGCGCCGCCCGCCGAGGCCCCGGGCAGCGCCGTGCCCCCGGCCCGGCACCCGGACAGTAAAGGCAAGGGTGGCGACGGCGCCACCGGAGGTCACGAGCGCTCGGAGTCCAAAGAGCCTCCCCCCAAAAGCTCCAGCAAAGCCCCCCGGGTGCCTTCTGAAGGCCCCCATGCGGGCAAGAGGAGCTGTCAAAAGTCCCCTGCCCAACAGGAGCCCCCACAGAGGCAAACCGTGGGATCCAAACAACCCAAGAAGCCCGTCAAGGCCTCCGCCCCGGGGCATGCGGATGCGCATGCAGATGCGCGCGCCAGTCTGCTGGTGGAGAGCGAGCCCGGACTTCCTCCCCAAGCCTCCAAAGACCAGCCTTCCAAAGACAAGCCCAAGGTGAAGACGAAAGGGCGGCCCCGTGCCGCAGAGAGCCGTGAGCCCAAGCCAGTGGCGCCCACCCCCAGCGAACGGAAGAAGCACAGGAGCGGCCCCCCGGCCCCCCCGAAGGCACCTCCGAAGGACGCGGCGGAGGACAGGAGCCCCGAGCACTTTGCCCTCGTCCCCCTGACCCAGAGCCAGGGCCCTGCCCGCAGTGGCGGCGCCAGGACTAGTGGCTGCCGACTGGCAGTGGTTGTCCAGGAGGACCGCCGCAAGGACAAACCCCTGGTGCCTTTGAGAGACACCAAGCTGCTCTCCCCGCTCAGGGACACTCCGCTCCCGCAAAGCTTGATGGTGAAGATTACCCTGGACCTCCTCTCTCGGATACCCCAGCCTCCTGGGAAGGGCAGCCGCCCCAAGAAACCGGAAGACAAACAGCCCTTGGCAGCGAAGAAGGCAGATTCTGAGAAGAGAAGCTCAGAAAACTCAAGCAAGTTGGCCAAAAAGAGAAAGGTGAGTGGGGGGCTGACCTTCCCGTACGGTGTGGAACATACCTGCTGCGGGCTTGGGGCTGTCTTTGGCCCTTGATTTTAACCCTGAATCGTCTTAGAAGAGGCTGGAAATCTTTGGATTCCATGTTGCCTTTGCGACTATACCAGAGTTAGTTTTTCACTGCAGATAAGTGTTGATAAATGCCAGATTGCTTTAAGTCTTGCTAGTCCGAAAAAAAGATGAGGCAGTCATTGAAAAGGATATCTTGCTTTAGAATAATATAGCATTAAGGGTATGTTTTTATCTATTGTGATAATATTGGTATTTACCACCTGGCTCATTAGGTTTTGCCCTAGAAATTAAAACCTTACATGAACTGAAATGTGAATTCTGAATTACTGACAGGAGTGCTATATACTAAATTTTACTCCTGTAGTTTGATCATTTTGCTACTGATATTATATCCATGTTTTAACTCATGGCCACCTAACACCTCATTAATTTGAAACCACCAGATTTAGAATTTGTGACTCCTGTTAATGACTTTTACTAATGAGCAGAGCATTATGAAAGAAAGGTTTAGAGCTATTATAGAGATGGTTAGGGCATCCTTTTGGGTGATATAGGCTGTTATGGTACATTGTGAAGTATTAAAATCTGTCATTATGGTATTTGGAAGCTTCACTTAAGGAATGAACATAGTAAAATAATAATAATAATAATAATCCCTGCATTATTTAAGACCCTTGTTACTTGGACATATACACTATTTTGAACAGTCTCTTTTCGATCTTTATTCTGAATTATTGAGCTCTTGATATATATTTTTTTGCTGCTTCTTGATGGTGAAAGATTAGTGAATTTTCCCCCCAGTGGCATTCCCAAGCCAGCCTACCCAGGATTCAGAGTGAAAGGCACAAGAAGGGCCAACTCTTGCCTGCTGAGAAGGAATATAAACAGTCTTATAAATACATAAAAAACTCTTACTCAGTTGTGGAAGTTGAGCTAAGAATAACAAGGACAAAAAGATCATGAAGACTGCTGTCGTGTCTGATTTGACTGATTACTCCACTAGGTTAAAAATATAATGTGACTCTGCCAAATAGTAAAGGGCGACAGTTTCTGGAGCGCCTTGTCGAATGAGACGTGAGGGTGTGTATTGCCACCATAGTTGCAGCGGGCAAGTCCAGTGGGGTGGGATCAAGTGCCAATTGGCAGTGCTGTTTCAGCTAGAAGAGTGTGTATTCTGGTTCCTGATAACTTTTAGTTTAGTTTTTTTGTTTGTTTGTTTGCGGTACGCGGGCTTCTCACTGTGTGGCCTCTCCCATTGCGGAGCACAGGCTCTGGACGCGCAGGCTCAGCGACCATGGCTCATGGGCACAGCCGCTCCGCAGCATGTGGGATCTTCCCGGACCGGGGCATGAACCCGTGTTCCCTGCATTGGCAGGTGGACTCTCAACCACTGCGCCACCAGGGAAGCCCAGTTTTTTTTATTTATTTATTTATTTATTTATTTATTTATTTATTTTTGGCTGCATTGGGTCTTCATTGCTGCGCGTGGGTTTTCTCTAGTTGCACCGAGCAGGGTCTACTCTTCGTTGCGGTGCACTGGCTTCTCATTGCGGTGGTTTCTCTTGTTGTGGAGCATGGGCTCTAAGTGTGCAGGCTTCAGTAGTTGTGGCGCATGGGCTTAGTTGCTCCGCGGCAAGTGGGATCTTCCCGGACCAGGGATTGAACCCGTGTCTCCTGCATTGGCAGGCGGATTCTTAACCACTGCACCACTAGGGAAGTCCTTGATAACTTTTAAAACAATGTGTGCCTGTAAGAGGTGTAAAACTTTATGGAGAAAATTGTGATGGGCCAGGCTAGGAAAAGGTGCCTGCATCTAATATACCCGAGAAATCTTCACAAATACACTTTTTTTTCATGATGTGTGTTTTATTTTATTTTATTTTGTACATATGTGTATATCACATCATCTTTTTAAAATTAATTTTTATTGGAGTTTAGTTGCTTTACAATGTTGTGTTAATTTCTACTGTACAGCAAAGTGAATCAGCTCTATGTATACAAATATCCTCTCTTTTTTGGATTTACTTCCCATTTAGGTCACCACAGAGCACTGAGTAGAGTTCCCTGAGCTATACAGTAGGTTCTCATTAGTTACCTATTTTATACGTAGAATCAATAGCAAAAATACACTCTTTTACCTCCTCCTGGGAAATCTTTTGTCACCTGTCCCCCAGCTACCCTAATACTATCTAGTCTCCACTGCTGACCTTCTGCATCAGCTGGAGTGGGGAGAGGGGAGAAGTATTAGCTTCTAAAACACTTACTAACTGGGGGTAAATGTTGGAAATTGGAGGCTCCCCAGACAGTTGTCAGACCAGTCCATCCTCCAGTGCAAATCTAGGAAGCTCTGCTTGCAACTCCAGAAAGGGAAATTCAGCTGTCCCTGTTGAGTATATGAACTGTGCCCTCTGAAAGCCATTTTTGCAGCCCTTGGCTGAGCTCTCCTAGGGCAGCTTATTTATCTTTCTGTTCAAAGGATGGAGAAATAATGACTGCCTCATCTTAGGCAAGTCCATGCTTGCCTTAAAGCTCTGGCAGGCAGCTGAGAGATCTGGCTCTGGGAACAGCCTGCCTCCCTGCTGTGGGACTGACAGGATCAGGGGCTGAACCAGTGGTTCCAAACCCTGGCTGCACATTCCGGTCCCCTGGGGAACCCTCAGTACTGGTGGCAGGATGTGTGCCACCCCCCAGCCCCACACTCCCATTGTTATTTTCTAACTCCTCGGGTGATCCTAATGCCTAAGGCTCTGGAGCAGAACCTTATTACCAGGCCAGGATTGTATAAAGCTAGTGTTTCGGACCAAGAAATCTCTTCAGTGTGGTGCATTTAGACATCATGGATCTAGACAACCAGGAATTCCTGGCCTGAAGTATGTCACTGGTTAGAAACATTACTTAGGAGCTTTCAGATAAATATAAACATCAGCCAACAGTATAGCTCTTTCATGATCAGAGAACTGTGTGTCATTGGTTTTGCTTCCTGCTGGATTCCAGGTGGTGGTATTAATACTGAACATCATAACCTCAGGTTCTCTCTGTGAGGGGCAGGCTCCCCCTTTCCTGTCAGGACTCTGACTCTACTTGCTCAGGGTACCTTTGGCCACCACCCTTGGACAAGCGGGGCAGCTCTGTGGGCAGCCCAGTTCTCTCTTTAAGCTTAGGTGCTTTCCCCCAAATTTGGATAGTGAAGACTTGTTCATTTCCTTCATATTGAGTGTGAACACTAGAAAAAACTCCACGAGAATATAGTGAGAGCCGTTGAATAATGTTCCTGCTCCTTGGCATTAGTGGGATTTATTTAAAGGTTCATCCCTCTCTTGGCACAAAATTTAACAAATATTTTCAGAGGGTTAACAAACCCTTAAAGCCATTTTAGACTCAGAAGTGTGAGAAAATGATCATAAAGAGTTAGAGAACACGGGGACATGGGGAGGGGGAAGGGTAAGCTGGGACGAAGTGACAGAGTGGCATGGACATATATACACTACCAAATGTAAAATAGATAGCTAGTGGGAAGCAGCCACATAGCACAGGGAGATCAGCTTGGTGCTTTGTGACCACCTAGAGGGGTGGGATAGGGAGGGTGGGAGGGAGATGCAAGAGGGAAGAGATACGGGGATATGTGTATATGTATAGCTGATTCACTTTGTTATAAAGCAGAAACTAACACACCATTGTAAAGCAATTATACTCCAATAAAGATGTTAAAAAAAAAGGATTCCATTATGAAGATTAAATATTCCCCCCAAATCTCTCCTTATATATTAAAAAACATATTTTTTAAGCCTGAAAAAAAAAGTTAATAGTTGTTGATAGCTGTGATGAAGCCATCAAATGTGGCACCATTAGAAATGTACCTATATATTTTTTTCCCCTTTTTCTTTTTTTTCTTCTACTTTAAAGGAGTGGGTTGGGGACAATTCATGAGAAAAAAGAGAAAATTGTGAGGGTAAATAGACATTAACTCACATGGTACTCCTTACATAAACTACAGAATTTCTTCAACCTGATTACAGTTTAGAATTTAAAATAGAACTTGTATTTTCTTTTATATAATTTTTAAGCTTTATGTTTTCCAGACTTGGACGAAAAGTTGAAGCTGAGAAGCACAAGATAATATACAATCAGGGCAGTGCAAATGAGAAGATTCTAAAAGCACACCAAACATGCATAGAGCTAAGCATTGCTCTCGGTGCTTTCTTAGATAACCTCATTTCATTCAGTCACCTTATAGATGTCTTTCAAATAAAATGCTAGACTGTCTCAACAGTCGTTTAGACAAATAACAGAACTGGGAGGTTACATTCATTCAGGTCTTTCCCTTTTTATAAATAACTGCTTTATGGACCAAGAAGCTTGGACACTTTTGGACAAACATTTCAGTGCCATCGTTTATGTGTGTTTTGAGGAGTGGGGAGGGAAGTTATGGGATCTGGTGGGAAAATGTGCATTTTTATTGCTTGATGGTTAGTTCAGACCTTCCCAAGATCTGACTGTTTTCTCTTGGGTTGTTTCTCCAGATCAACATTCCCAGTTATTATCCTTCAAAATCAAGGGTTTGAAAAGTCATCCCTATAATTTCCTAAAGCTACTTACATCTAATTTTTTCATGCCTGTTAGTTACCCTAAAAGCATCACATGAAGAGCTGTTTTAGGGCCAGTCTAATGCCTGTGTATTCCCTCACCAAAAAGAAGGAAAAGAGTGGATTCCCTTTGCTTTTCTGTGGTACTTTCCCCAGTGAATATAACCTGCCTCATTCATGGGGTCAGCTTGGACTTACCTGCTGTGGCGTCGTCTTATTGAACCTCCTGCAGAGGCAAATCCCAGAAAAGTACCTGAACTTCCCCAAAGGCTGCTTCTCCACTTTTGCTATGCTCCATGTGCTACCAAGCGTATTTGCTTCCCTGTGGGAGAGGAGGATAGAATTTAGAATTGGAGTGCTGAGACGGCATGTGTCTCTTGTTCAGCTGCTACCTTCTTTAGGTGGGATCCAGAAAGGCCTTCACATCACTTGGCTGCTTAGCAAAAGCGGGTCTGGAGCTCAGTATGCTGACCCCTCCCAGTCTAGTGGATCTTGGCTCCTTTGCTCTCTTTCACATCTTTTTTTTTTTTTTAATATTTATTATTTATGTATTTATTTATTTTTGGCTGCATTGGGTCTTAGTTGTGGCACGCGGGATCTTCGTTGAGGAATGCAGGATCTGTCATTGTGGTGTGCGGGCTTCTCTCTAGTTGTGGCGTGCGGGTTTTCTCTTCTCTAGTTGTGGTGCGCAAGCTCCAGGGCACGTGGGCTCTGTTGTTTGCGTCACGAAGTTTCTGTCCTTGAGGTCCACGAGCTCAGTAGTTGTGGCGTGCGGGCTTAGTTGCTCTGCAGCATGTGGAATCTTTGTTCCCTGACCGGGGATTGAACCCACATCCCCTGCATTGGAAGGCAGATTCTTTACCACTCCACCACCAGGGAAGTCCCTCTTTCACACCTTTCTTGCTTTTAGTGGGGTGGGGCCGGAGGAGCAGGGTGTGTGTTCAAGTGCCTGTTAGGGGGTGGGTGCAGGTTGGGAGGCGTTGGTGGCATTCTTGGAGAAAGGCCTGAGGTCGTACTTCCAGATCAGTGTACTGACGGGCTGTTACAATATCATCCCTGGCTCAACCCCTCCATTGTCCCCACTCCTGCCACCCTAGTGCCCGCCACACTTCAGTTTCCCTTCCAGATGCTCGTCATCTCTCCCCATCATGGCTAAGCTCTGAGTCGACTACCTTTCTGCCTGTTAGAAACTATGGCCCCAAACAAGTGTTAGTTCTAAAAAAGCCACTTTCACTGCCCCCTGTTATCCGCGGCACCTAGTTGGTGAGTCAGGTGCTGAGGCAGGCAGCAGGCTGCCCTGGAGGCCTTCTCTTCAGAAACCGGCTTGGCCTAGCACAGTCCCAGATCTTCCTTTTATGGTGTTCATTCTTGCCCTTTTGCTCCACTCTGTAGGTGGAGCCGCATTTGGCAGATAATCTGAGGCTGCCTGACCCAGCAGGTTAAGAAAAGTAAACAAGTCAGTCAGGAACAGTCATCGGCCAGCAGGCTCCTCCTGTTGGAGATGCGGGCACCGTCAAGACATTGTCCTTCTGGAAAAAGGGAGTGTCCAAGACCCAGACCTTAGACAGGGGTCCCTGAAATGGGAGTTGATCTGTGGATAAGCCACTGAGCAAAGGAGACTCCTTTTTCCTTCTGAAGAGAGTACGTCACTCTCACCTCACTTTCACATGGCTTCTTGACCCAGAAACATCTCAAGAACTCCTTGCCTTCTGTTTTCCAGTCTTGGAATTCAAGTGTGTGTTTCCTGCCACCCAGGATCAGATGACTCCCTCTCTAATGGCGCTTTGCTAAATCCACCCACTTAGGGTTGTAGTGCAGGTCTGCTCCTGGGCCAGCTGACGAATGCTCACTGAGTGCCTGCTCTGGGGATGCCCCCGGGACTCTTCCTACAGAAGACAAGAGGGTTCCAACTACAAAAATACTGACCCCGGCCCACAGGCGTGAATTCGGGTCAAAGCAAGCACAGTCAACAGAAGGGGATTTTGCTTAATTGGTTTAACGGCTTACATTCTACCAGCTGACAGAATATTACCAGCTTCTAAGTTGCTACATGTCAACATAAAGTGTATTATTCCAGAAAGTGCCAACATAGTTGTTAAAGCTAGCATTGAAGTTAGTCTTTGGTGATTGTTGGTTTTGGGCTGTTCTCTTGAGTCACTGATTGGCACAAGCCCGAGTTAAAACCAGTTTATGAGGATTGACTCACTATGAATCTTATTTTCATGTGTGGTTTATAAGGCCTGCCACTTTGGTTTCTAGTTATAACTAGCATGTCCTAAGCAGCATAAAGATATACAAACAAAAATTAACTCTCATTCCACCTCTGGGGTTTGGTATTTTCTTTAGAAAGTAACCTTGTGGACCATTTATGCTTAGCTTTGTCTTGGGGACTTATCCCACATGTCGTTAACTGCCTGGAAATGCCTTCCATTTAAAAAAGTATGTATTACTAACTACTTCATGTGCAAGTTAATTATCTGCCTGGGTATTTTAGCAAATTCTGTGACTTTTTCGAAAGATAAATTTCCCACCCTCTTGTAATGCTTGCTGGGCCAGCTGTGTGGCCTTTAATCTAAAACTCGAGAGAATTCACTGGGGCCATTGGTAGCAGAGCCTCTTGGCCACAGTGGGTGTAGTGATGAGGGGATACCCCTTAGTAGTAGGGTTCTATTTTAACCAGTCACTTCTGGTTTATTCTTTCTTCTCTGCCAACATTGAGTTCATTATGAATTGTTGAATGGAGGGTGAGTTACATGCTGGGCAGAGCTGCAACAGGCCTCTCCTGGCCTGTGCCAGGACCTTTCATCTGTCCTGAACTGTGCTCCAGGCTTGTGCTGCCGGCCTGCACTGCCTGCCACGTGAGAAACAGCCGTGTGAAATTTACTGTTTCAGCCGTGCCTGTGGGATATGCTTATTCACATCATGTGTTCTCTTCTTATTAAGTCCCTCAAGACCCTTTTTCCCCGGTCTTCTGTAATGAATGGTTATGTTTCTGAGCAACTGATTTGTTTTTATCTTACCTAACCTGTACATTTAATAATTCTTTCTTTGCATCAGCTCATTGGAAGTTCAGGGTCCATTTTGCAGATCACCTCTAGAAAAGTGTGTAAAACAGTTCTGTCCAGTAGAAATATAATGTGACCCACATACATAACTTAAAATTTTCTAGTAGCCACGTTAAGAATATAAAAAGGAAAAAAAAACAGTGATAAATAATTTAATCCAATGTGTCTAAAATTACCACTTCAGTATTTCATCAGTAGAAAAATGATTACATTCTCCTTTTTTGGACAAAGTCCCTGACTTCACTTGTCGCTGTGGACTAGCCGTGTCCAAGTGCTGTGCAGCTCTGGGATGGAGTGTGCTGGACAGAGCGGAATCGGCTTCCAGTGGTACCATAGTACCAGCCTTCCCTTGGATTTCTTTCCTCCACCCATATTTTCCCTTCTTCTTAATGTTCTCACCTGTGCAAACACCGAGAGATGAAAGCGAAGTATCCTTATAAGCCATCTTCAATGGTCCATTTTGAAACAAGAGGGAGATGTTTTCTGCGAAGTTATGAAAGGCTGGATGGAGGCGCACACCCAGGCACGCTTGCTTGCAGAATGCCGGGGGAGGGAAGGGCATGTCTTTGCTATTTCCCTCCTTCTGAGCAGGGCCAGGCCGCTGATTAGCGCCTGGGCAGAGCTTGAGCCTACACATCTTAATTTGTTCATTTTTCTTGGAGAAATTCAGAGAACGAGGGAGAGACTGTGGTGAAAACCGGGGCCTCCCACAATGAGATCAT
This sequence comes from Tursiops truncatus, assembly GCF_011762595.2. Classification (NCBI taxonomy): domain Eukaryota; kingdom Metazoa; phylum Chordata; class Mammalia; order Artiodactyla; family Delphinidae; genus Tursiops; species Tursiops truncatus. The sequence goes on from NC_047038.1 coordinate 102,091,888, forward strand.
TTGAAGAATGTTGTTTTTCCCTTTAAGGCTCTAAGAGAGGATTTCGGGTTTTTTAGGGATTGTCCTAGATTGGCTGGTGGTGTCCCAGATTTCTCTCCCTGTGAGCTGACAGTTGAGGAGTTTAATTCTAAAGCACCTGAGTCGATTGAAGGACTCCCACCCATCGCTTCACTGTCCTTGCTAGAAAGCTTCCTTCCCACAGGGCCATTACGTGAGCACAGACCAGGGGGAAGGAGCCTGCATTTTGGACTTTCTGTAAATTCGATATACATGTTGTCATGGGAAAACGAATCTGTTTTCTTCTTGAGTAGAGAAAAACCTGGTTCTTTCCTTAGTCCTTCCTCATGTACAAGTCCGTCTCAGTACAAATCACATCAAATCTAGATGGTCTGCTGCCCTCACCACCACCACCCCCTCCCATACACAGTGTAGATACTTATAAGGTTTCTGTGTGTGTTTACAAGTTTCCAAAAGTCTGATTGCTCTCATTGACCTTGCTGCATATTTTTTTCTATTTTGTCTGTACAATTATGTTTGTAATAATTTGCTGTTATACTACAATAATAGGGTGAAGCAGAAAGAGACCACGATAGCAAGAAAATCAGGCTGGAGAAAGAAGTCAAATCGCAGTCATCACCCTCATCCTCCCACAAAGAATCTTCTAAATCAAAGTGAGTATAGAGTTTAGGAACAGGCTGCGAAGGTGATCGAATCTTCCTGGATGGCAACACGGCAAAACACTTTTCTTCTGCAGTAGAACAAGAGAATAGTGAACTCGTCGGGCTCATTTTGACGATATGCTAAGTTCTGTTTGTTTTCCTTCACGAGGACCTTAGAGGAATTAACGGTTCATTTGGCAGCAAACTTAGATTTATCAAAAGCACAAAAAGACTTGGCAAAAACAAGTGAGTCGTGTCACCATGTAGGAACCAACAGAGATTTGAAAGAGAGAGAGAGAAGGGGTCAGATGTGAAGGGGGCAGAGAGGAGGTGGCAGCTGGGCCTGCCTGCTTGTCAGAGACAAGGTGCAGGTTGGGCAGCAGCTACTGCAGAGCGACTTGCTTGGGTAAAGGTAAGACCATTGGCAGACTCCGCAAGCTTAGTGACAAATTATACAACTTCATTTATTACTCACAGGTAGGACTGTAGTTTTCAAAGGCATCAGAAAAAAAGGGCTCTGAAATTTGGCCTTTCTACAAAAATGGATTTCATGGCTCTGTGATATCTTTATCTTTTGTGTCAACAGCCATTTTGTCCTTATAACTCAACAACTAAGTTATACGGTTCATGTTTTGCCTTAACTTAGTTTTGCATGATGTTTCATTCCAGAACGCCCAGGCCCTCCTCTGAGCCCTCAAAGAAGGAAATGCTTCCCCCTTCACTTGTGTCATCCTCGTCCTCCCAGAAGCCAGCCAAGCCTGCACAAAAGAGGTCAAGGCAGGAAGCAGACCCCAGTGGCCAGAACCCTCCCAAAAGTGCCAGTAGTAGCAAGGGCAACCACAGAGACTCTTCTGTTTCCAAGCACAGAAAAGTAGAGGGGAAGGGCCCTGGAAGCTCTACAGAACACAAAGTAAGGAGGGGAGGCAGTAATGTACAAAAGGGAATATGTTGGTGTGTCTTTACTTTAAATGCCCAAATAAGATAAGTTTTCTACGATGGTATTTCAGAGCTATTCGTCACTTTTAGTAAAGCAGTAATGAGTTATTTGTGCTTAACGCTCTACTTTTCAGAGGGAGAGTAAAAGATAGTTCATATTACCTGATAATTTAGGCGGCAGTTTATTCTTCTTAAAGTGGTTCAGAGGTGAGAAAACCAGAATAGATTTTTGTGTTAATTTTCTATCAGGTGTTTGGCAGTAAAACATAACCCTGGTTAGTTCTTGGTTTGGATGTTTGATCTCAAATACTTTCATTATTAGTGATAGTGGGGGAACAAGTATCCACTTTCTTGAATACAGATTCCTTCCTTCCTGTTAACCTGGGGTAGGTGAGTGTGTGTGTGTATGTATTGCTTAAGAGAAAATGTTAAATTTGGCTTTGTTAATCTGTTCTCTTGGGCATTCTTATGGCTTTTCTGTGTCCCCGATACAATCCAAATCTACAGTTTCAGTTGAATCTAGCTGAGAAAGTGCTTGACCAAGCTAGAGCGTGCAGCATTTGAGTTCCTTGCTTTTGAACTATTTTGGGCTAATTTAGAGAGACGGTACAGTTAGGCCAATGGTCTGAAGTGTTACAGGGTGATCGGTATGATGATCTTTTTTAAGGGATCTTCTGGAGATACTGCAAATCGTTTTCCAGTGCCTTCTTTGCCAAATGGTAACTCCAAGCCAGGGAAGCCTCACATGAAGTTGGACAAGTAAGGCTCTGGATGCTGCTGCTTCCCCTCCCCCTCCCTCCCCTTCCCCCTGCCTCCTCTTTGCCCTGCCTCTCCTCCCATCCTCGTCCCCCTCCAGTCATCTTAAGTCATCTTGCCCCAGTCCAATACTTTTAGGTTCCTGTGACCCACCCCTGGTCTTTTCTTCTCTTTCAGACAACAAGCAGATTTTCACATGAAGGAGGCCAGAAGGTTGAAGGACAAAGCAGAATTAGTGGTCAGTCTGGGCTCTTTCTCCCTTTGGTGGAATGTTTTCCGTTCAAACACTTGCCATCTGGTTCCAAATCACTAACTGTGACTTGGGGGCGGGGTGGGGGGGGTAGGGCTGCGGGGGGCCTGACATTGGCCGCAGTGTAAGCAGGGTTGGAATGAGCGAGGGCTGAGTGGTTCAGTTCCTAGGGAAGTGACACTGTTTTGACTTCACTGATTCCGTCTGATCATGGGCAGAGAGACAAAGTACTAGTTTCACGTTTTATATCTAAATGAATGAAAGTTGATCTACCTGGTAATGTTTTATTTAATATACATGAGGGCTTCCTTGTCCCACTGAATCAATTCTTTGGATGTGAAAAACAACTCTGACTTATTGAAAGCTGGTCAATTTGTGGTCACCCCAAAACATTTCAAAAAGTGAGGTAACCTGTTTGCATTCCAAAATTATCTTAACGCCCTGTTTACTGTTAGAGGCTAACAGCGAACAGTGGACCAGTACCATCAGATGAAATTTTAAGGTGAAGGTGATGATTGCACTGTTGGCAAACATGCCTTAAAGAAATGAACTCTCTTTACCTGGTGGCTGTTGGACTTTCTGGAAGGTGGTAGTTTTGTTAATTGCATACATAAATAATGCTTTTATTTCTCTGCTGCAGTATAGTTATATGATACTTGCCCTTTGTCATATTTAAGCATCTAAGACTCTGGGGCCTTTATTTGCTTGGTGTATTCCCCACACCTAAACCCCTACAGATACTGTATGTTGAACTTTGTACCACAAGAGAACAGCATAGGTTGCCTTGATTCTGCCACAGGCAAACCTAACCACAAACTCTGGAGGTCCACGGGGATTGAATCAGATCAGTCCATGGTGGCCTCAAAATCCTAGCCCAGTGTTCTTCAACCCCAGTCTGTAGCCTGGCATCTCTTGTCAGGCTGGGAAGGGCTGGGCTGAGACCCTTTTATCAGGTCCCCATTCACTGGAGTAAAATGTTGATTGAGTCCTTACCATGCTGGATGCTGTAGGAGAGTAAAACACAAATTAGACACTATCTCTCAAGTGACCCTGTACCAACATAACCTGAGTCAGATTAAGATGCCTCAGATAGCACCAAACAGTGGTATCTTTCTAACCTCTTCCTTTCAGTTCTCCAAGGCTGTTACTAGAACTGTATGAATCTTCTGATTTTTGAGAAAGAGTAAATATTCAGTACTTTGTCAGCCAGTTACCAAAAACTTATCTTAACACTGGGCACTAGATTCCTTCATTATTCAAACAAGATTAATACTCCAGGGAACTTTTTGTGTTGCTTTTAATCTATGCATATGCACATCTTCTTTCTCCCTTCCTATGGCTATTACATCCCATTTTAATAAGTAATGTTAGCTCATTCCACTCTCAAAATATGCCAGTTTGGACAGAAGCCTGAATGGCCAGCCTCTTCACAATATTCTCCTTTACTTGCACAATGTCTCAAAAGATGACCGTCTTGCATTCCAGATAGTGAAGTGCACAACTGAATATAGAGTAGTCTATTTCACCTCTATTCTTATTTTACTTACTGTTAAGGAAATTAGAACTCTACTAGTTTAACCCTGTCTCAGGAGATACATGGAGTTATCACAGGAATATTTTCATTATTAACTTTACAAAATACTTAAGGAAGTGGATACTGGCAAACTGCTTTAGTATAGTTTCTTTTGTGTCTACCCTAAGGCCAATATAAATTTTGGAAATCCCATGAAGAAGATGGTATTGAATAAGTAAACTTGAAGAGTTAAATTCGCACCAGTGAAGCAAACCAATAAGGCCCTATACTGTTGATTATTTGGGACATGCTGATTGATTTTTATTCTTTCTGTCACTAATTTTCTGACCCTGGGTTCTCTAGAAAATTTTTTTTTTTTTTTGCGGTACGTGGTCCTCTCCCGTTGCGGAGCACAGACTCCAGACGCACAGGCTCAGCGGCCATGGCCCATGGGCCCAGCGCTCCGTGGCATGTGGAATCTTCCCAGACCGAGGCACGAACCCGTGTCCCCCGCATCAGCAGGAGGACTCTCAACCACTGCGCCACCAGGGAAGCCCCTAGAAAAAATATTTTTAAAGCAAGTTTTTTTTTGTTTTGGCCATGCCGCATGGTGTATGGGATCTTAGTTCCCCGACCAGGGATCAAACCTATGCCCCCTGCATTGGGAGCACGGAGTCTTAACCACTGGACTGCCAGGGAAGTCCCTCAGGTTATTTTTAAAAATTAAAATTAGTAGCCATCTTTCTTTGCCAAACCTTCTTTCTTTGCTGATGTGTCACCATCTCCTTACACTCCACTTGCACCTTTATGGTTTTCATTCATTCTTTTTGAACATATCAAAGTAGAGACATTAGCAGAAACTACAACCTTGCAAATGTCGTGTTGATCAGTTGCTCTTACAATGTGTGCTGCATATGACGTCTCATATGTAGTGAGACTCGGCACAGTCTCAGTCAAGTTGGCTGAATTCCACCAAGTGAGAAGAGCGTAAGTGACAAAATATGTATTCGGGGTTAGATGACCACCAATAATCTGATTGCATTCATATTTCTACATTCCTGTTAAGGGACTCTGAAATTTTATCCCTGTTGGCCCAGGGGGTAGCCTTGTGCCCTTAACCCAGACTCCCAGAGGAGATGACCTGTTGGGCTCTAAAATACATAAAAAGATTATTGTTTGACCTGAAATCTAAGATGCTTGTAAACCATAACATTTTTTACTTATTATAAGATAAACTTCAATTTGTACAAAGAAACTGTGTCTGCATTATTCTAGTTGTGTAGAATAACCTATTTGCCAGGAAAATCATATGATGGGTAATTGCACACTGGTAACAAGGGGACCATGTACTGAGTGCCTTAGTTTGAATATGTACTTTAATAAGGTTTTGAGAGTATAGTCTTATTACAAGATTGTTGTTTCTTTCCTACTGAACTTTTAGTAAAAGAAAATTCTCAGTAGGTCAGAGCTGACGGGCTTTGGTTATGATATTGAGTTTGTTTGTTCTCACACTTCTCTCTAGCCATAGTTAAATTAGGACAGTGGAGGGAAGTTTCTGTAAAGAATGTATGTGAGAAACTAAGTAAAAGTCCGTTTTAGGCTTAACAGTGACCCTGTTCTTCGCCCACAGACGGACAAGGTTGGGAAGGCTTTTAAGTACCTGGAAGCTGCCTTGTCCTTTATTGAGTGTGGCATTGCCATGGAATTGGAAAGCCCAGCGTCCAAGTCGGCTTGCTCCATCTATGCAGAAACCCTAGACCTCATCAAGTAAGTGCAGACTCATTTTGCCTTCCTTTTAAGTACTTCTCTGTCCTTACCTTTATTGCTTTAATCCATTTGAACTTTGGTCTGAAGACAGCTTAACAAAGGGGAGTCTTTAAAAAAGTTACTGATCCAGAAACTTTTTTTTTTTTTTTGTCATGAACTAAAAATGTATTCCAGATGAAGTGCTAGAGCAGAACAACTGGGTTGGTCTGCATCATTTTGCCAAGCGCACGGTGAAATGCCAAACCCTTCAGGGAGAGGGTTGGTTTTTCCAGTTTTACTTTCTTATCAGATGCCCTCTCATCTCAGCTGAAGCTCTCGTCTTTGTTTATTACCTGCATTTCAGGAGGGGACTCAGTAAGGATACAAGTCTACTTGGGTTCAAGCAGGTGGACAGGTCAGAGAAAAGGCATGTCCTCGCCTAATTTTCTGAATGGCCTGAATTGTTGCTCCAAAGCCTCATTTTTCTTCTGCGTTGCTGTCATGTCTTCACATCTTCAGGAAAAATCAATATAAAACCAAGACAAACATAATAAGATATCTTTGTGTCTGGGATTTTCTGACTGCCTTTTTTTAACCTGATGTACATTTGTATTTTCCTATAGATTCATAATGTCATTAAAATCCTTCTCGGATGCCACAACACCAACACAGGAGAAAATATTTGCTGTTTTATGGTGTGTATTTTTTTCTTTGTCTAAATAGCAAATTACACCTGCTTTTGCATATCTGTTTGCTTAAAGTGAAAACGATCATGAAAAGCGAATCACTACCAGAAAGTGGTAGGATGTGTGGTCAAGGGGTTAATCCCACTGATGGTTAATTATTATGAAATGGCATCTACTGCCATTTTACAACCCCATCATTTTACTGATGACTTCGGTCTTGTGACTTAAATTATATCCTTGTATATTTGTGTTGTTTCACCAGTATTTACTTCTGACGTTAGTGTGAACAGTGCAGTGAGATTCTCGATATACTTTCTCGCGTCGATGAGGAAAGCCCAGTATGTTCATTAGGGTGAACATTAGGGAAGAGGTTAGGTGGCTTGCTCTCTCTAGTAGTGTGATACTCATGAATCGAAGCTAATGCTTCACTTCAACTTATGTTTATGTTCACAGCATGCGTTGCCAGTCCATTTTGAACATGGCTATGTTTCGTTGTAAAAAAGATATAGCAATAAAGTATTCCCGTACTCTTAATGAACACTTCTTCAAGACTTCTTCCAAAGTTGCCCAGGCACCTTCTCCGTGCATTGCCAGGTAATGATCAGTCTAATTTAAATAGCTTCCAAAATTAAGTTCTTTCTTTCTTTACCTCTTGCTGTGACTTTGTTTCAAAAATGGTTTACATCTATGTGCTGATTTGCACATTCAGCTGAAATCATTAGCACATTTCTACCTTTTTGAGGAATAGTTAGAAATCGGGGTGTTTGCTGTTTGGGCAACATAAATTAAAAAGATAACTACAGAGAATCTAGGGTCCGGATTTTAGAGCTTTGAGGATATTTGGATATGCCCAACAATGTAAAACAGGCGGGGCCGGCGGAACCAGAGCCAAGGTCCTTTCTCCTTCTATGCAGCACGCTGTCCTAGCATTTCAGTAAACAAGAACTTTCCGGAACCAGTTCCCTCCTCCCTTCTCCAGGGTCTGTAACAGTGATATTAAGAATCAAAACAGCTATCTCTAGCTAAATTTTTCCCCCCACTTTTTGCTCATTTGTTCCATAAGCTGTCGAAAAACAGAGTCCTTGTGCGGGTGTTTTTAAGATGAAGATAGAATTTTCTTCCCTTTGGTACTTGCCTAGTATTTTTTTTTTTTTTTTAATTTAGTCGTATTCCTTGAAAAGCTCCCAGTTCTGACGGGTTTTGCTATTTTAAGAACATCACCTAGAAGATTGCCCCATTTCCAGCACATTCAAAAGAAGAGATTCCCATATGGCCTCTCTTAAAAAAAGAAAGTCCTGATTGAGAAGCATCTTCTTTACCTCTGAAAATTTTCATGACTCCTACCTCTGAGATATTATTCTAAGTTAATAGGTTGTCAGTGACATGATTTTAGATCACTCCTTCACCATTTGTCTAGCACCTTCCTTGTACCAAACCTTGCTTTAGGCGCGGGGAAGCAGCAGTAAACAAAGCAGACAGGAATTGCTGCCCTCGGGGAGCTTCTGCTCTAGTTTTTCAAAATGAACTTTCTGCTGGGGTTGCTTAGGATCCATTAAAGTTCATGAAGCCCAAGGGCAGTTGCAACTATGTGATGAGGCCACTGCTGCTGACCCATCTTTCCATTTCATATCCGTCACTTCTTTAACGACTGAGTGACTTCACTTGTGTTTTTCGTTTGATCCGCATCAAGGCACTTGTGAACTTGCAGGTGTAGGTAGACAGTCAGTGGGAGAACACAGCACAGTGTGAGTCCCCTGATGCCCAGTCTCCTCATGGGCTGCCCTCTGTTCAGTCAGTTATGGGCTCAGCAGGTGTTTATCCAGAGCACCTCCTGTGCTAAGGGCTAGAAATGCAGAGATTAGGAAGAGATGGTCCCTGCCTGTGAGGTGCTTGTGAGGCAGGAAAAGGAATAGACAGAAAAGTATAATGAGGTGTGATAAATGCAAAGAGACGAGTTCAAGTGGTGACAGAAAGGAAGCTGTGCTGTATCCCCAGTGTCTGGAGGAGAGCTACGTGCAGAGTAGGAGCTCAGTGATGTGTATTGAGTGGATGAGAGAATGAATATATCGGAGATGAGGACCATTTCTCAGGGGAAGTATTGTCTTCCTAGGAGAAGCTGGAATAGGGGTTGGGGAGAGAAGGGATTCCAGGCAAGGGAGTAAAATATGTAAAGGGCCTGGGAAATACACTTGGAGTACAGATTTGCCCACCTGATTCTATGTCCAGTGAAGAACACCTTACGTGTCTCCAGTGACTTTTTCCATTTGGAGGGCCCCATCCCACTGTGTTTTATGAAATAAATTTCTGGAATACTGAAGGTGAAGGGTGCGGTGCCTCTCTGACCTTGTAGAAGTGATTTTAGAAGTGATTGTCATTTTGGCAAGTACACGCTAAAGCCTTGTGACTTGGACTGCGGTTCCAGAAACAGGAGATCTGTGATCTAGGAGTTCAGGTGACTAACCAGTTCTCTTTTCTTCCACCTTCCAGAAGCACAGGCACACCATCCCCCCTCTCTCCAATGCCTTCTCCAGCCAGCTCCATAGGATCCCAGTCAAGTGCTGGCAGTGTGGGGAGCGGGGGGATGCCCGCCACCATCAGCACCCCAGTCACCATCCAAAACATGACATCTTCCTATGTCACCATTACTTCCCATGTCCTTACCGCCTTTGATCTTTGGGAACAGGCTGAGGTCCTTACCAGGAAGAATAAAGGTAAATGGCTCTGTCGTGGTTATTACTGGGCCATGGGGATTGGGAGGGGAATAACATTGTATTTTCTGTTCAGTGTTTTGGCCTTTTTTTTTTCTTTTTTAAAATTATAGTTGATTTACAATGTGTTAATTTCTGCTGTACAGCAAAGTGATTCAGTTACACACATAAATACATTCGTTTCCATATTCTTTTCCATTATGGTTTATCACAGGATATTGAATATAGTTCCCTGTGCTATGCAGTAGGACCCTGTTGTGTATCCATTCTATATGTAATAGTTTGCATCAACTAACCCCAAACTCCCAGTCCATCCCTCTCCCGCCTCCCCTCCTACCCCTTGGCAACCACAAGTCTGTTTTGGTTTGTAGATAGGTCCATTTGTTCTACATTTTAGATTCCACATATAAGTGATATCATATAGTGTTTGTCTTTCTCTGTCTGACCTTACTTCACTTAGTATGATAATTTCTAAGTCCATCCATGTTGCTGCAAATGGCATTATTTCATTCTTTTTCGTGGCTGAATAGTATTCCATTGTATATATGTTCCACATCTTTATCCGTTCACCTGTCAATGGACATTTAGGTTGTTTCCATGTCATGGCTGTTGTGAATAGTGCTGCTGTGAACATAGGGGTGCATGTATCTTTTTGAGTTAAAGTTTTGTCCGGATATGTGCCCAGGAGTGGGATTGCTGGATCATATGGTAGTTCTATTTTTAGCTTTCTGAGGAACCTCCATACTGTTTTCCGTAGTGGCTGCACCAACTCACATTCCCACCATCTGTTCAGTGTTTTGAAGACAAGGAAGTGTGCAGCTGTTTACTCTTCTCACATTTTCTCCATGCTGTCACAATTCTTTCTTGAGCTCTGTGGCATGGAGATAGATTTCTGTGACTAGATCTTAGCAAAATTAAATCAAAAGTGGCTTTAGCACGTTGCCCCTTTGGAAGTTTTGGTATCGTTATTTCACCCTGAACTGAAGTGCTAGCAAAAGGGCTAAGCAAATGCAGATGGAAAGTCATTGGCTGTCCCCAGGCACAACACATTTGAGATGGGAAGTAGCATAACCTAAAATACTGCATTTATTCTTCAACCCAGAAATGTAAAATGGATGGAGCACCTGATGGCTGAGGAAGAAAAAAAGCAGCTGAAACTACAAATACATATTTGTTTCATAATCACTAACTTTAAGCCAGTAGTTCTCTAATTTACGGGTCTTCAGAAAGATGTACTGTACAATGGTCAATTGTTATGTCATTCAAAGACATCAGGTTCATCTGTTTACCGAGCTAGAAATATAGTATGTAGTTTCACTTTTTAAAATGCAACAGCTGTGCGGAAATTTTTTTATCATTAACACTTGAAGTAATAAAATAGGCTTCATTTATTAATAAATGTTTCATTTGATTTATTTTTATATTATAGTTCCATTTGTGAGGCTTGTGACTTTTGTTTATCAGCTATAATTTCTACACTTGTAAGGCTTAAAAGGAAGCCAACAAGTTAAAAGAAAATTGCAAATAACGTTTGTCCCTTTAGTCTTCCCTTAGTTGTGTAATTGTTTTAATTCACTTTGCCTTTGCAGAAGTTTGGGTATCTTTGAAGTGCTGTTGAGTCTCATCTGGGAAGATTATGTAAATTGCATTCTCCTTGCTTATTATATGGGTAGAATGGGAAGAAAAGGCAAGACAAATTCTCATTAAATTCTGTGCATATTTCTGTTATGCTTTCTGTTTCTGTAGTTGGTTCTGAGGTGAATATGCCCTATTCTGTTTGGAAGAATGGCCTTTTAGTTATATAGCCAAAGACATTTAGTATTTTCTGGTTTCTTAAGGTGTTATTGTACCATTTTGTAAAAGGAATATTATTATTATTAAAATTGTTTGGTAAATATTTTTGACAAATTACCTTCTGAAGCAGCCACAACTTAGAAAGATAATGTCAAAACTAAGGTGATTTTTTTTTTTTTAAAAAAAGACCCAGCCAAAATAAGGTGTGAATTTGTCATACTGTTAAATTGAAATTGGTAACAAAATGTATCCCCTTCCAGTTTACTTTTTTGGGTTTTAGAGTAATTGAAAATTTTATTTTATTATATTTAAAATAATTTCTAAGTGTGAGCAGCAAGACTGACTGTAGTTTCAGTTTTTATTTTCTGTGGACAGACTTGATAAACTGGAGACCTGAAGCAGGATTACCCAAATTGTAGTGTCAGGATTTTAGCTGTACCAGAGGCTTTTATGTGCTACACATAATTTGTATAAAGTTTTATATGGGCAAATTGGGTACATAAATAGTCTCTATTTTTCTAAGGGAATGCAATAAATGTAGCATCGTGAATAAATATAACTTTTATAATCCTTAAAAAAATACTGCGTTTATTGCTTGTTTTCAGTATATGTTAAGAAAGATGGTTAGCAACAGTATAGGAAATATGGCTTAGTAAATATTCTTGGGTCTTGTTTGTGAAGAACGCCCTTGGAGAAATCCAAGGTTTAGGAGATGGTCAAGCACCTGTTAGAGAAACTGCTTGGTGTCAGTGCTAGTGACCACTGAGCAAATGCTTATATGTAAATACCAGATTAAAGCCTTGACGTGCTCTTTCCTGGCTATAGGGAAGAAGTCGGCCAGCTGGCTGTGGCCACTTATTTTCCTCACAGCCTCTTCAAACCTTGTTTTCTTTCTTAGCAAACTAATGATGCTTTTTTTTTTTTTTAATTTAAACATGTTGAGTATTTTTATTTGTTTATTTTCATTCATGTGTCCATTGATCCAAAAGTATAAATGGAGTATTTTCCACTGTCAGCCACTGTGCCAGGCATTAGGGAGTCAACTCTGAAACAAATTTAGTTCCTCCCTTTTTAGACTAGTGGAGGGATGTGGAGAGTTAGCAAACCATTACAGTAGATGGTGAGGTTTTTTTTCTTTTTTTGCTCTGCTAGATGACGTACAGAATACTGTGGGAATGTAGTTTCTGGAGCCTTGCCTTTTTATGTTTTCACGTTTATTTTGTGTGTGCACGTGTGTTTACATGTTGGGCTTGCTTTGTTTGCAGAATTCTTTGCTCAGCTCGGCACAGGTGTGTGCACCCTGGCCCTTGACAGCAGTCTGATGGACCTGGTGCGCTATACAAGACAGGGCTTTCAGCGGCTGAAACAAGTAACCAAAACACCTTAATGGAGGCCCAGGTTGATCTGATGCCTTGAGAACTTTTTTGCACGTTGGAAGCCTCAAAACAGTCCAGACATTTGTCTCATCAGGATACCAAACTCGAGAAGAGAAGCACCATGAGATGGCCAGGATATTTGTTCACTGAAACTCAAGAACTATGGAATCATTGGTTGGACAGGATGGTTTTGTAGAAGCAGAAATGAGGAGGCTGGCCTCAGAGATGATCTTGCCTTTCCTTGCTAAAGGACAGAAGTGCAATGTAGCCTGAGTGGGCTTATGAATGGTCTAGAAACATTTCCGTCTTTTTTTAACCAGCAGGATGCAAATGAAATGAGGAGGAGCAATTTCAACTCCGGAAGCAAATTCACATCATCTCAGTAGCCACATTAGTTCATTCCTAGAAGGAATTTTTTTTTTTTTAAACAGTGAATTGTGGTGTAGGGTTTTGTGGGTGATTTTTTTTTTCTTTCAAGTTTTGGGGGAAATATTTGTTTAATAAATTCTAATGGTCATCTATAAAACATAAGTTGTGAAGGACTCCACTGTACCCCACTTTCTGCCATTGAACAGTGGCTTTGATAATACCAGGTATTGTCCTAATTTATAAAATTGAAGGCAACCCACCCCCCGACCCCCCATTGCCTGGATACTGCACGTTCAACCCAGCTCTGATTTCTCCGTTACTGTGCTGGAAGGTGGCCCCGTCGGGCTGGGGGAGAGAGGAGCTTCAGCACACAGGGAAGCCGTCTCCACCCCCATCTGCATCCCCATCTCCATGTACCACGGAGGACCGGGCGCTGCCGTTCCCACCCCCTGCTCCAGAGAAAGGCAGTCACATCGACTGTACTCTGCATTTTCTACTTTGGGGAAGAAGGAAACCAACATTTATCCGTGACCAGATGGTTGAAGTGCTTTTTAATTTTTGTTTAAGTAGAGCTGGAATTTGAGGTGCTGATCTGTGGTCTCCAGTTATGTGGTAACTCACGTTGTCTACCAACTCAGAGTTTTGTCAGCGAACAAAGAAAAGTGAAATCTACTTCTTAGAGAGGCTATATTTTTCTGCTACAAATAACTTTATATTTATAGCAAAACTAGACTTGGAGAGCCCTTGATTGTCTAGGGGAAATTAACTCCCTGAGAGGCTGTGGAGATTTGGGGTGGTTTATTAGACTTTCAAAAAAAAAAAAGTCACCACATGCCTTCAGTCCAGAGTGTTCTCAATCAACTAGATGTGATTAGATTGAAGAGGAACTGTGGCCTTCCCATAAGTTGTTATTGCCAGATTCTATACATTAAACCAAGTTTATTTTGAATGACCTAAAGTGGGGGGAAAAAAACCAAACAAACAGAATTCCCACATATCCATAAGCACAGATTTTTTTCATTGAAACTTTGAGGGTTATTGGAAGCATTATTTTGAGTGCAGTGTTTTTAGAAGCTAATTCTTTTTATCCCTTTTAGAAGTAGAATTTGCACATCTGTTACAGTTGAGGAGTGAGTGTTAACGCTACAACTGGTTTATTTTTCTGCCTTCATCCCATTTCCGCCCCCTACGAGCTGTTGCCTACCAAGCATGTTTGACATTGTCATGTTCATTAGTGAAGAAGGGAGTACCATCTTTATTTATAATGAAGAGGTCTAAGGTCCATATGATGAATGTAAGAACTTTCTTGGTAACTATATAAAAGGGATGTGTAGCGGATGGGAGTGATGCTTATTTTTCACAATATAAATTGTTTGTGTGAAGCTGTTCCTTCAGTGTCTTAGAGTATCCAGCCTGTTCTTTGGTTATCACTAGCTAGGACAGAGGTCTGTTACTTCATGTTTAGGTTAAAGCGAGAGAATTACAACAGTAGTAATATCTGAGCATAAGAACTTGATGTGCGATCTTGATGGACTGATTTCATTTACTGATGTTCTAAAGCAGAGCCATGGTCCTTTTTAAACTACTCGTTTAAAAAGCAGCCTGTTGTTAAATGAACAGTAATTGCGTGGTAGGTTGTCTGCTTGTGGCATTGTGTGTCCATCTCTTATATGTAGGAGACAGGACACCAGAAGCAGGCTTATGTGGTTACTTAACATCTTTTTTCCCCCTTACTCCCTTGGCCATTCCCGCTCCCTTCACCCCGTCACTCCCCAGTACAAGCCACCTGTCAGTTTGGAAGAGTGTGTTCTTGAGGACAGGTTCTGATCTATGCAGACCGTGCTGAGTGTGTGTGTCTTGTCAGGAGCCACAGTGTCCCCTTGACTGAAGACATTTCCAAGGCAATTTCTCAGCCATTTCTAAAAGAGGTAATTGCTTTTTCAGTGGCCTTATTCTTTGTGTGTGTGTTTGTTTCCCTGACCTTTATATTAAGATTTTATTTGTCCCTTAAAAAACGAGTTTGCAGAGATCAGTTTGTACTGTTTTGATCATGGAATATTTCTGATTCTTACTGCAAAATGCATTTTACCTAAAAGAATTCTTAATGGCTACTTTTAAAGTAGAGTATGTAAAAGGGTAGTGGCTGATGAATCCTTAAGGTTCATAAGGTCTTTTCGCTGTTGCAGTTGTATATAGAAATCTAAAGGATTTTTAAATCATTTGCACTTTTCCACTGCATGCTTAAATTCCCAAAGGCAAAATTTGTACTGAGGTAGATAACTGAAAGGACTAGATTATAAAATCAAGCCTTTGAATATGTGAAGTTCTTATAACAACCGTAATAGTACACACTTCACAGTGAGACAAATACAGAACATCTTGAGTAAAAATGGAGTGTAAAAACCTTGCCTTTGGCACTACAGTTTCGTGTGTGTGTGTCTATCTTTACTAGGAAATGGAAGAACACTGTTTTACTTTAAAAAAACGTTGAATGTTTCTGTCCTTCCTGGAGGTAATTAAAATGTGAATCACCGAGTTTAAGATTTTAGCCAGACTAAGGGCCCTGATAAACAATGATAAAACACTTCACTGAAATTTACCAAATTACACTGGGTTAAGAATGTGAAAACGTCCTTCATATGCCAGCTGTGGGAGGGTCCAGCTGGCATATTATCAGGACCAGAACTACAACAGGAGAATGACTTAGCTGGTGCTATGATTTAATCACAATACTGAATGGGAAAAGCCTCTTGATTTTTTTTTTTTTGAACAAAAGGACCTTTATTTTATAATCTGTTTTGACCAAAATGTTTAGCTATTTCCCCTAGACAAATTGGACCACACTTATCTCCCTTGTCCTATATCCTTTAATTCCCGATCTCAGGATGTTTAGAAGCTAACAAACTACCCCTTTCTGGCTGAAAACTTGCCTTAATTGGTACCTTAAATATTAACGTTAGTAGGATCAGGAGCTTAACTTTTTTTTTTTATGATTCCTGTTCAGTAATTTTTAGAAGCAAAAAGAAACCATTGTGCCCTCCAAAATGAATAAAACTCTTATCTCTGATATATGAAAGGAAATGTGTGTGTACATATACACACACACACACAGACTAAGAGGCTGGCTAAATTGGATATATTTATTGTGCCTTTGTTGACCACACCTAATTTTGGAATAATGCTGTATTCATTTTGCCATGGCTTTAAGAGATGTTAGGTGGGTCTTGCACCTTTTTCTCTTCTGCTTCATGAAGTTTGAGGTGTATTTGTGCATCTTTAGGTAAATGAATCAAATAAGGCTTGATTCCCTACCTCCCACACAGATTCTACTTTCTCTTAAGGATTTGTTTGCCCAGACACTACACAAAATCTGTGAAATACTTTGCCACCTCATCTCTTACACTCTTTACCACTGATTAGCAGTATTTAAATCTTGCTAGAATATTTGGCCTTCTTTTAGAAACACAGATGTAGAGATTTCCTCATTGTGGTTGTGGAGGGGTGTCAGGATTATAGCGGTACTTGGTCCCTTTCTCTCTTGCTCTAGTGGTTGCCTCTTTTGTTTTTGGTCCTACTTAGAATTTGTGGATGCAGGTTTTTTTCCTATATTTTTGTCATTTTGTTTGTGGGAGGTGGAGTGGCAGAATAACAAACATGGTGTTGGGGATTTTCCTTCAAACATTGCAAGTGGTATTTCCACCATACACACCTCAAATATCCAATCCAGTTGTGTCAGTCACCGAAAATCTGAGAACGAATTGTGACCACTGGCCATGCTCTTTAGTTCGTATTTATGAGGTGTTGACAAGCACCCATCTGCCACCTCTCTTAAGGTAGCTGTAAATTTCCTGTTGTCCCGGGGAAAGCCACTCTATTCTTTCTGTTCGCGGTGTGTTGGATATCAACAGGTACTGTGCTGGGTAGAGAAGTGCCTGTATTTCTCTACCCAAGACAGCAGGAAGGAAACTTACAGCTCCCTGGGAGCCTAGATATTACTATATCGACCTGGAAGGACAAAGAAATAAGACCACTGACAGCGAGGCTGGCCGAGCTGCACTGGTCAGACCAGGCAGTGGCTAACCTAAGGAAGATAACTTGCTTTGCTTACAAGTAGATGTTTAAGTGATGCTGAATACAGGCAGTATTAACTTTTGTTAATTAACTTTTGTTTAAGAACAAAAGGCAGTACTTGCCTTTTGTTCAGGCCATCAACATGTATTGTTAAAATTACTGCACATCCCCTCCTCAGATACCAAGTATACACTGTTCATGTTGGTGTGTGTGTTTATACACGTGTGTCCCAAATCTTGTGTTGGTTTTTTTTTGTCTTTCTTCTCCTGAATGTGATCATATTTTGGATGATACCTGAGCAGGGTTGCCTTTTTTTATTTATTACCATTATATATTATATTATATTATATATTTTTTGCTTTCTTATAACTTTGGAGGAAAGTCAAATCTTGGTATTATTAAAATTGTTTAAAAAAGAATAAATTGTCCAGTTGATAAATGAAGATCACTGGTCTGTCTCTAAAATAATATGAACTTTTCTTTAATTATTGTGTAATAATGTGCCAGCTATCTAGTCCACACAATGGTTTTGTATGTAGGATAGGGAAGCAGTGATGCGCTCAGTGGAAAGCTGTGCAACACAGACAAGGGGGACTCCATGTGTTTTATCTACTTCAGCAATGGAACTGAAACTAGGGGCTTTTGTGAATAAAATTTAGCTGCCTTGTACAGTCCTTTGAAAGAGACATACGTGATCTGTGAGAATTATAGTTTTCTTTTTTTAGAAGAAAAATTTGCAAAAGATCTTTCCAAAGATACCGTGCCACAGATCTTTTGTTTATTGTTCTCTGTAATAAGGATTAATTGCTGTTTAAAAAACCATGTAATTGACTTGTTCGTCTTCAAATTCTTTACTTTTCACAAGAGGATGGAGCTGTAAAAAAAAAAAAAATTAATAAAAATTTAGAGAAATCATTGGCGTGGAATCCATGCTTTCACTTTGCTTGAATAAATAATTCCTAAAATTGCTATATGTAATTACTGCTTAGAGCCAAGGAGAGTCTCACATGGAATAATTTGCCCTTATTCACAGTATGTATTTATTGTTGAAATGGGAAAGGAGCGGGCAGAGGGTAGCTCATCTTTCTGTTCAGTTTATTTTCAAGATCTCAATCACTGCACTCGTGGTGCAGTGGTTAAGAATCCGCCTGCCAATGCAGGGGACATGGGTTCGAGCCCTGGTCCAGGGAGATCTCACATGCCACCGAGCAACTAAGCCGGTGCGGCACAACTGCTGAGCCTGTGCTCTAGAGCCCGGAGCCACAACTGTTGAAGCCCATGTGCCTAGAGCCTGTGCTCCGCAATGAGAGAAGCCACTGCAATGAGAAGCCCATGCACTGCAACGGAGAGTAGACCCCGCTCTCTGCAACCAGAGAAAGCTGGCACGTAGCAACGAAGACCCAATGCAGCCATAAATAAATAATTAAAAAAAGAAAAGATCTCAATCACAAATTAGCCTAATAGCACCAGTGTTGCTTATCTCAACATCAACTGCCAGGTGCAACAGTGACCAAATTTGCCTGTTTTCAATTTGTTTGCTGGGTATGGGGAGACATATTTGTAGAATGTTGGTATGGGAAGAAATCTAAAGTCCATCTGGTTTCTCTTCCCTTTGCCATTCCAAAAGAAATGATACTCTAGGTGCTGAAAGATGACTTCCAAATTTTGAATCCTGGCTCTCTGGTTTGCTATGTGACCATGGGCAAGTTACTTAGCCTCTCTGGGTTTCTTATAAACAGTTACAGCTTTGGTGTCTACCTAGTAAGGTGCTGAGGATCACATTAGATGGTGTGCTTAGTATGGTGCCTCTGCCATAAACACTCAAGACTGGTGGCCTTTTTAGACTTCCTCCCTCCCCTCACTGCACCACAATATCCCAACAGGTGACCCTTCAGTCTTTGAATACTGATAAAGATCTTGCTACCCACCTCTTCCTCTTTGATTCTTTTTGTTCTTCCTTATATTACGCTGACCTCTACTTATATCGGTCCTAATGAACAAACAGGGACCCACCCTTGGCAAGCTCACAGAGTTGACAAGCCAGCAATAACTGGTGAGCATGCAATGGCAGGTGCGGGAAAGGGAAAGTTTTAGTCCCGCTTAAGACTAAAGGGAAGACTGAGGGAAGAGCTCTCACTTGAACTAGGCCTTAAAATATGGGTAATAAAACCTGGGTTTTCATTTTTTTCACAAAAACTTTCGTCATATCTTGTCTCATACATTTTCAGTAGTAGTTGTCCACTGCATGGTTGTACCAGTTTATTTAACCAACCCTCTTGTTAAACATTGAGACTATCTCTAATCTGGGGATAGTATAAAGAATGCTCCCATGGCCATCCCTGAAGCAAACTAGTTGGGCAGATTCAACAGTATTTCACCATATTTTCTTTATGTATATGTGTGCATGTGTATATTTATGCTTCACCCCTAAAGACTTAAGCAAGCATTTCCTAGGACATTATCCAGCAGGATCACAATACCATTATATCAGCTAAGAAAATTTCTCAACATCTGATATTCGGTTCATATTCGAATTTCTGTAATTGTCCCCCAGAGGTCTTACAGCTTGTTTTTTTTTTTTTTTTTTTTTTTTTGAGCCAGGACTCAGTGAAGTTTCAGGCATTACATTTGGTTGTCATGTCTCTCTGTTAATCCAGAACAAAAAAAAACACACCTTTGTAATACAACGTCCTACATGTTGGCCCTGTTTTTCCCTAAGAGTCCGTGAATTCATATCTGTGTCTCCTATATAGATTTCCTATAAACTGGGTTAGGTTTATTTTATTTTAAAGATTTTTTTTGATGTGGACGATTTTTAAAGTCTTTATTGAATTTGTTACAATATTGCTTCTGTTGTATGTTTTGGGTTTTTGGCTGCGAGGCATGTGGGATCTTAGCTCCCCAACCAGGGATCGAACCTGCACCCTCTGCATTGGAAGGCTAAGTCTTAACTATTGGACCGCCAGGGAAGTCCCTGGGTTAGGTGTAGAAGCTTGATTGTATTTGGCAAGAAACTTTCACAGGTGGTGCTGTGTATTATTTCATGTTACATCACATCAGGAGACACCTAAAATCATCCTGTTAGTGATGCTAACTTTGAGTCTTTGGTGAGGATATGATCACCAAAACTCTTACAAATATGGGCTTTGCCCTGTGGCAACCACGTTTCACTTAGTGATTTTAGCATGCATTAATAATCCGGTCCTTTACCAATCATGGGTATTATGTTTGGAAAACACAAAAAGGAAAAAAAATCACCCAATTTGATAGGTGGGAGACTGTCTTCTGATGTTTTCATTTACATTTTCATTCTTATGGTACTGTTTTTTGTTACATATGAAGTTGCCATTTGTAGTGCATAGGTTACAAGACCAATACTCTAGACCCAATTCAAGAGCCTAGATGTGGGGAAAGTTTTCACTTAAATCATATGGAATGAGTTCTCCACTAGGAAGAGTTCTGTTAATGAAGGAAAAGGATGCTGAGCAGTAAAAGAAAAAATAACAAATTATCCCTCCAGGCTATTCATCTTTCCCTTTTGATTTATATATTCAGGATATTAACCTCTTATTATGTTGTAAATATTTCCAAATTATCTTTTGCTTTTCAGGTTTTATTATGACACATTTTAAGAAAGTTTGTTTAGTTTTTTAAGTAGGCTGACTTCTACCAATGTCTTTGCAGTTTCTGCTTCTGGTATCTTAAGGTATGTAAGAACTGTCTCCCAGACACTGGGAGACAATTTTACTACTGCTGGATTACCGCAGCACCTCTAAGGTAAGATACAAACCTTTCTCTGTGCGTCTGTCTTCTAAGTATTTAGGCACTTTTGACGCCTGAATTATTTAAAGGGATATTTGTTTACTATTTGCCAGGGTTCTTGGGAATATAAATTGTCACAATCCAGGCTGCTTTAAATTAGGACACCTAGGAGGTGTTCAAAACCCTTCAATCCATTCCAAACAGCTTTGAAGTCCATGGGTCTTTACCAGAATATAATCGGAGGTTTATCTGCTGTTACTTGGTTGTGATTAGATAACTGTACCCGTCTAGCCTGTTTTGTCTTAGAGCAGGATTCTTTCAGGGTTTGTGGTTTCTCCACAGACCACATTCAGCTGAAAGCCAAGACTGTAGTGAGACAGCAAGGCTCTGGTAATAAAGACCTGTGCCCTTCCAGCAGACTGGAGGGCGGGCCTTGAAATACTTTCTAAACAGACAATTCTATTTTAGCTTGAAAAGACCATGTGCCTGCTCTGGATAAGTGCTTTACATCACCCTTCTCTATTACTGGGGCCCAGTCCTAACATCTCATTTACCTTATTTCACATGTAGGAGGTCAGAAACAATTATGGGTTTGCATCTCTTCCCTGCTAAATTATCATCTAAACAACACACACATACATTTCTACATATATACACACTATTATTGGAAAACCAATTGAACTCAAGTGCATGGGCTTTAGGAAAATGTCTTCAGTTAACTATTCAACTCCCTGCTTTCCCATCTTTGTTCTGCAGCCTTTGAAGAAACTCCTCCTCCTGCAGGTAGGACTTGGTATACAAGATTGCAACCAAGGACTTTACAAGCATCTCAAGGGAGTAAGTGATCTGGTAAAGTGGTTTTACAGAGGTCCCCAAGCCTACATCTACATCTATGTAAGTATCATTTTGGAATTAAAATATTTTTTTTCAAACTGATTTACAAATAGTCTAGTTTTTAAAAAATCAAATGACACAAAAGCGTATAGAGCAAAAAGTGTAAGAGCAAGTCTACTTCATCCCTTCCTCCCCAGAGTAAACAACCATTAAGTTTGGTGCATCTTTCCATAACTTTTGTTCACTTACACATTATTTTTAAACATAAATTTGGATGTATTATATTCTTTCTCCCCACTTTATATTTCTTTTTTAAAAAAATTATTTTTGGCTGCGTTGGGTCTTCGTTGCTGTGTGCAGGCTTTCTCTAGTTGCGGCAAGCTGGGGCTGCTCTTCGTTGGGTTGTGTGGGCTTCTCATTGTGGTGGCTTCTCTTATTGCAGAGCACGGGCTCTAGGTGCGTGGGTTTCAGTAGTTACAGCACTTGGGCCCAGTAGTTGGGGCTCGCAGGCTCTAGAGTGCAGGCTCAGTAGCTGTGGCACACGGGCTTAGTTGCTCCGCGGCATGCAAGATCTTCCCGGACCAGGGATCGAACCGGTGTCCCCTGCGTTGGCGGATTCTTAACCACTGCGTCACCAGGGAAGTCCCTATATGTCTTCTATGTTAATCATTTTGGCTGTAAAATATTGTGTAACTAAAGACGTATCACCATTTATTTAAACATTCTCCCATTATGCAGGCAAGCTGCCCCTGGCCCAATTATTCTGCTGTTGCAAACAATGCTGTACTGAGGATTCTTGGTACACACATTGTCTTGCATTCCTACAAGTGTCATTACAGGAAAAATTTCTGGAAGGGGGATTTCTGGGTCAAACAATAAGCCAATTAAAAAAATTTTTTTGTCACCAAACCACTTCTCCCAAAAAAGCTCTGATACCAACTGTGGATGAGCTTAACATTCTTGCCAGCTTTGCTTGCAAAATGAAAAAGTCCTTTTTTTTTTTTTTGCCCGCACCTCCCAGCTTGCGGGATCTTAGTTCCCTGACCAGGGATTGAACCCTTGCCCTCGGCAGTGAAAGTGTGGAGTCCTAACCATCGGACCGCCAGGGAATTCCTGAAAAAAGTCTTATACTACCTCAATTTGCATTTCTCTGCCAACTGAAGTTAACCATTTTGCCAGATTTATTTGGCCACTTGGCATTTGGTTCTGTAGAAGGCCTTTTCCTATACTTAGCTCATTTCTGTGAGATTATATTTTGCTTCTAATTTGTAAATTAAGAAACTTGGACTAGGTTGATGATCACACGACACTTCCCAAGTTTGTTCCGCTGAGAACAAGCATCTTGAGCTGCTTACAGCATTTCCCATTTTTTCCAACGTTGCAGGCCATGATCAATCCCTGAGTTAAACTCCATTCACATCACTGACGTGGGGCCTCACGATCTGAAGCTCCATTAATCCTTAAAACTTACTGCTTGGTCCAAGCAAATGATATTTGTCCTGGATAACGTAGAATCTATAAAATATTGGAAAGTTTTGAAACCCACTGGATGTCCAAAATGAATTTCACCATAGGTTTCTCTCTGGCCCATGGATCTAATCTAAAATTTGATTGTACAGTCCTGAGCCTTACTTGACTACTCCTATTGATTTTCTATTTGCTTATTATTATTGTTTTTACATCTTTATTGGAGTATCATTGCTTTACAATGGTGTGTTTCTGCTTTATAACAAAGTGAATCAGTTATACACATACATGTGTTCCCATATCTCTTCCCTCTTGCGTCTCCCTCCCTCCCACCCTCCCTATCCCCCCCTTCTAGGTGGTCACAAAGCACTGAGCTGATCTCCCCGTGCTATGCGGCTGCTTCCCACTAGCTATCTATTTTACGTTTGGTAGTGTATATATGTCCATGCCACTCTCTCACTTTGTCACAGCTTACCCTTCCCCCTCCCCATATCCTCAAGTCCATTTTCTACTAGGTCTGTGTCTTTATTGCTGTCTTACCCCTAGGTTCTTCATGACATTTTTTTTTTCTTAGATTCCATATATATGTGTTAGCATACGGTATTTGTCTTTCTCTTTCTGACTTACTTCACTCTGTATGGCAGACTCTAGGTGCATCCTCCTCATTACAAATACCTCAATTTCATTTCTTTTTATGGCTGAGTAATATTCCATTGTATATATGAGCCACATCTTCTTT
Source organism: Tursiops truncatus (assembly GCF_011762595.2). NCBI lineage: Eukaryota > Metazoa > Chordata > Mammalia > Artiodactyla > Delphinidae > Tursiops > Tursiops truncatus. The sequence continues at coordinate 102,115,554 of NC_047038.1, forward strand.
ATCCATTCATCCGATGATGGATAAAACAACTTAGGTTGTTTCCATCTCCTGGCTATTGTAAATAGAGCTGCAATGAACATTTTGGTACATGACTCTTTTTGAATTATGGTTTTCTCAGGGTATATGCCCAGTAGTGGGATTGCTGGGTCGTATGGTAGTTCTATTTGTAGATTTTAAGGAACCTCCATACTGTTCTCCATAGTGGCTGTACCAATTCACATTCCCACCAGCAGTGCAAGAGTGTTCCCTTTTCTCCACACCCTCTCCAGCATTTATTGTTTCTAGATTTTTTGATGATGGCCATTCTGACCAGTGTGAGATATATCTCATTGCAGTTTTGATTTGCATTTCTCTAATGATTAATGATGTTGTGCATTCTTTCATGTGTTTGTTGGCACTCTGTATATCCTCTTTGGAGAAATGTCTATTTAGGTCTTCTGCCCATTTTTGGATTGGGTTGTTCTTTTGTTATTGAGCTGCATGAGCTGCTTATAAATTTTGGAGATTAATCCTTTGTCAGTTGCTTCATTTGCAAATATTTTCTCCCATTCTGAGGTTTGTCTTTCGGTCTTGTTTATGGTTTCCTTAGCTGTGCAAAAGCATTGAAGTTTCATTAGGTCTCATTTGTTTATTTTTGCTTTTATTTCCATTTCTCTAGGAGGTGGGTCAAAAAGGATCGTGCTGTGATTTATGTCATAGAGTGTTCTGCCTATGTTTTCCTCTAAGTGTTTGATAGTTTCTGGCCTTACATTTAGGTCTTTAATCCATTTTGAGCTTATTTTTGTGTATGGTGTTAGGGAGTGATCTAATCTTATACTTTTACAGGTACCTGTCCAGTTTTCCCAGCACCACTTATTGAAGAGGCTGTCCTTTCTCCACTGTACATTCTTGCCTCCTTTATCAAAGATAAGGTGACCATATGTGCATGGGTTTATCTCTGGGCTTTCTATCCTGTTCCATTGATCTATCTTTCTGTTTTTGTGCCAGTACCATACTGTCTTGATTACTGTAGCTTTGTAGTATAGTCTGAAGTCAGGGAGCCTGATTCCTCCAGCTCCTTTTTTCATTCTCTAGATTGCTTTGGCTATTCGGGGTCTTTTGTGTTTCCATACAAATTGTGAAATTTTTTGTTTTAGTTCTGTGAAAAATGCTAGTGGTAGTTTGATAGAGATTGCATTGAATCTGTAGATTACTTTGGGTAGTATAGTCATTTTCACACTGTTGATTCTTCCAATCCAAGAACATGGTATATCTCTCCATCTGTTTGTATCATCTTTAATTTCTTTCATCAGTGTCTTATAATTTTCTGCATACAGGTCTTTTGTCTCCTTAGGTAGGTTTATTCCTAGATATTTTATTCTTTTCATTGCAATGGTAAATGGAAGTGTTTTCTTGATTTCACTTTCAGACTTTTCATCATTAGTGTATAGCAATGCCAGAGATTTCTGTGCGTTAATTTTGTATCCTGCCACTTTACCAAATTCATTGATTAGCTCTAGTAGTTTTCTGGCAGCATCTTTAGGATTCTCTATGTATAGTATCATGTCATCTGCAAACAGTGACAGCTTTACTTCTTCTTTTCCGATTTGGATTCCTTTTATTTCCTTTTCTTCTCTGATTGCTGTGGCTAAAACTTCCAAAACTATGTTGAATAAGAGTGGTGAGAGTGGGCAACCTTGTCTTCTTCCTGATCTTCGTGGAAATGCTTTCAGTTTTTCACCATTGAGGACAATGTTGGCTGTGGGTTTGTCATATATGGCCTTTATTATGTTGAGGAAAGTTCCCTCTATGCCTACTTTCTGCAGGGTTTTTATCATAAATGGCTGTTGAATTTTGTTGAAAGCTTTCTCTGCATCTATTGAGATGACCATATTGTTTTTCTCCTTCAATTTGTTAATATGGTGTATCACATTGATTGATCTGCGTATATTGAAGAATCCTTCCTTGCTGGAATAAACCCCACTTGATCAAGGTGTATGATCCTTTTAATGTGCTGTTGGATTCTGTTTGCTAGTATTTTGTTGAGGATTTTTGCATCTATGTTCATCAGTGATAATGGCCTGTAGTTTTCTTTCTTTGTGACATCCTTGTCTGGTTTTGGTATTAGGGTGATGGTGGCCTCCTAGAATGAGTTTCGGAGTGTTCCTCCCTCTGCGATATTTTGGAAGAGTTTGAGAAGGATAGGTGTTAGCTCTTCTCTAAATGTTTGATAGAATTTGCCTGTGAAGCCATCTGGTCCTGGGCTTTCGTTTGTTGGAAGATTTTTAATCACAGTTTCAATTTCAGTGCTTGTGATTGGTCTGTTCATATTTTCTATTTCTTCCTGATTCAGTCTTGGCAGGTTGTGCATTTCTAAGAATTTGTCCATTTCTTCCAGGTTGTCCATTTTATTGGCATAGAGTTGCTTGTAATAATCTCTCATGATCTTTTTTATTTCTGCAGTGTCAGTTATTACGTCTCCTTTTTCATTTCTAATTCTATTGATTTGAGTCTTCTCCCTTTTTTTCTCGATGAATCTGGCTAATGGTTTATCAATTTTGTTTATCTTTTCAAAGAACCAGCTTTTAGTTTTATTGATCTTTGCTATTGTTTCCTCATTTCTTTTTCATTTATTTCTGATCTGATTTTTATGATTTCTTTCCTTCCGCTAACTTTGGGGTTTTTTTGTTCTTCTTTCTCTAATTGTTTTAGGTGCAAGGTTAGGTTGTTTATTCGAGATGTTTCCTGTTTCTTAAGGTAGGATTGTATTGCTATAAACTTCCCTCTTAGAATTGTTTTTGCTGCATCCCATAGGTTTTAGGTCGTCGAGTCTCCATTTTCATGTTTCTAGGTATTTTTTGATTTCCTCTTTGATTTCTTCAGTGATCACTTCGTTATTAAGTAGTGTTTTGTTTAGCCTCCATGTGTTTGTATTTTTTACAGATCTTTTCCTGTAATTGATATCTAGTCTCATAGCGTTGTGGTCGGAAAAGATACTTGATACAATTTTAATTTTCTTCAATTTACCAAGGCTTGATTTGTGACCCAGGATATGATCCTGGAGAATGTTCCATGAACACTTGCGAAAAATGTGTATTCTGTTGTTTTTGGATGGAATGTCCTATAAATATCAATTAAGTCCATCTTGTTTAATGTATCATTTAAAGTTTGTGTTTCCTTATTTATTTTCATTTTGGATGGTCTGTCCATTGGTGAAAGTGGGGTGTTAAAGTCCCCTACTATGAATGTGTTACTGTCGATTTCCCCTTTTATGGCTGGTAGTATTTGCCTCATGTATTGAGGTGCTCCTATGTTGGGTGCATAAATATTTACAATTGTTATATCTTCTTCTTGGATCATTGATCTAATGATCCTTGATCATTATGTAGTGTCCTTCTTTGTCTCTTCTAATAGTCTTTATTTTAAAGTCTATTTTGTCTGATATGAGAATTGCTTCTCCAGCTTTCTTTTGGTTTCCACTTGAATGGATTATCTTTTTCCATCCCCTTACTTTCAGTCTGTATGTGTCTCTAGGTCTGAAGTGGGTCTCTTGTAGACAGCATATATATGGGTCTTGTTTTTGTATCCATTCAGCCAATCTGTGTCTTTTGGTGGGAGCATGTAGTCCATTTACATTTAAGGTAATTGATACGTATGTTCCTATTCCCATTTTCTTAATAGTTGTGGGTTCATTATTGTAGGTCTTTTCCTTCTCTTGTGTTTCTTCCCTAGAGAAGTTCCTTTAGCATTTGTTGTAAAGCTGGTTTGGTGGTGCTGAACTCTGTCAGCTTTTGCTTGCCTGTAAAGGTTTTAATTTCTTCATCGAATCTGAATGAGATCCTTGCTGGGTAGAGTAATGTTGGTTGCAGGTTTTTCTCCTTCATCACTTTGAATATGTCCTGCCAGTCCCTTCTGGCTTGCAGAGTTTCTGCTGAAAGATCAGCTGTTAACCTTATGGGGATTCTCTTGTGTGTTATTGTTTTTCCCTTGCTGCTTTTAATATGTTTTCTTTGTATTTAATTTTTGACAGTTTGATTAATATGTGTTGGCGTATTTCTCCTTGGATCTATCCTGTATGGGACTCTCTGTGCTTCCTGGACTTGATTAACTATTTCCTTTCCCATATTAGGGAAGTTTTCAACTATAATCTCTTCAAATATTTTCTCAGTCCCTTTCTTTTTCTCTTCTTCTTCTGGAACCCCTATAATTCGAATGTTGGTGGGTTTAATGTTGTCCCAGAGGTCTCTGAGACTGTCCTCAGTTCTTTTCATTCTTTTTTCTTTATTCTGCTCTTCAGTAGTTATTTTCACTATTTTATCTTCCAGGTCACTTATCTGTTCTTCTGCCTCAGTTATTCTGCTATCGATCCCTTCTAGAGTAGTTTTAATTTCATTTATTGTGTTGTTCATTGTTGCTTGTTTCATCTTTAGTTCTTCTAGGTCCTTGTTAAATGTTCCTTGCATTTTGTCTATTCTATTTCCAAGATTTTGGATCATCTTTACTATCATTATTCTGAATTCTTTTTCAGGTATACTGCCTATTTCCTCTTCATTTGTTAGGTCTGGTGGGTTTTTATCTTGCTTCTTCATCTGCTGTTTTTCTGTCTTCTCATTTTGCTTATCTTACTGTGTTTGGGGTCTCCTTTTTGCAGGCTGCAGGTTCGTAGTTCCCATTGTTTTTGGTGTCTGTCCACAGTGGCTAAAGTTGGTTCAGTGGGTTGTGTGTAGGCTTCCTGGTGGAGGGGACTAGTGCCTGTGTTCTGGTGGATGAGGCTGGACCTTTTCTTTCTGGTGGGCAGGTGCACATCTGGTGGTGTGTTTTGGGGTGTCTGTGGCCTTATTATGATTTTAGGCAGCCTCTCTGCTAATGGGTGGGGTTGTGTTCCTGTCTTGCTAGTTGTTTGGCATAGGGTGTCCAGCACTGTAGCTTGCTGGTCGTTGAGTGAAGCTGGGTGCTGGTGTTAAGATGGAGGTCTCTGGGAGATTTTTGCTGTTTGATATTATGTGGAGCTGGGAGGTGTCTTGTGGACCAGTGTCCTGAAGTTGGCTCTCCTACCTCAGAGGCACAGCACTGACTCTTGGCTGAAGCACCAAGAGCCTTTCATCCACACGGCTCAGGATAAAAGGGAGAAAAAGTAGAAAGAAAGAGAGAGTGAGAGAGAGAGAGAGAGGGAGAGAGAGGGAGGGAGGAAGGAAGGAAGGAAGGAAAGAAAAGAAAGGAAGAAAGAAAGAAGAAAGAAAGAAAGGAGGGAGGGAGGAAAGAAAGAAAGAAAGAAGATAAAATAAAGTTATTAAAATAAAATTAAGCAAAAAAAGTTTTTTAAGAAAAAAATGAAAACAAAAAAACGGACAGATAGAACCCTAGGACAAATGGTGGAAGCAAAGCTATACAGACAAAATCTCACACAGAAGCATACACCTACACACTCACAAAAAGAAGAAAAGGGGAAAAAAAATCATAAATCTTGCTCTCAAAGTCCACCTCCTCAATTTGGGATGATTCGTTGTCTATTCATGTATTCCACAGATGCAGGGTACATCAAGTTGATTGTGGCGCTTTAATCCGCTGCTTCTGAGGCTGCTGGGAGAGATTTCCTTTTCTCTTCTTTGTTCTCACAGCTCCTGGGGCTCAGCTTTGGATTTTGCCCTGCCTCTGTGTGTAGGTCACCAGAGGGCATCTGTTCTTCCTCAGACAGGACGGGGTTAAAGGAGCCGCTGATTCGGGGGCTTTGGCTCACTCAGGCCGCGGGGAAGGGAGGGGCACGGAATGCGGGGCGAGCCTGCGGCCAGCGTGACATTGCTCCAGCCTGAGGCGCGCCGTGTGCTCTCCCGGGGAAGTTGTCCCTGGATCCTGGGACCCTGGCAGTGGCGGGCTGCACAGGCTCTCAGGAAGGGGTTGTGTGGATAGTGACCTGTGCTCGTACACAGGCTTCTTGTTGGCGGCAGCAGCAGCCTTAGCGTCTCATGCCTGTCTCTGTGGTCCGCGCTGATAGCCGCGGCTCGCGCCCGTCTCTGGAGCTCCTTTAAGCAGCGGTCTTAATCCCCTCTCCTCACGTACCAGGAAAAAAGAGGGAAGAAAAAGTCTCTTGCCTCTTCAGCAGATCCAGACTTTTCCCCGGACTGCCTCCAGGCTAGCCGTGGCGCACGGCTAACCCCCTGCAGGCTGTGTTCATGCCACCAACCCCAGTCCTCTCTCTGCCCTCCGACCGAAGTCCGAGCCTCAGCTCCCAGCCCCGCCCACCCCGGCGTTTGAGCAGACAAGCCTCTCGGGCTGGTGAGTGCCAGTCGGCACCGATACTCTGTGTGGGAATCTCTCCACTTTGCCCTCCTCACCCCTGTTGCTCTCCTCCGTGGCTCCGAAGCTTCCCCCTCCGCCACCCGCAGTCTCCGCCTGCAAAGGGGCTTCCTGGTGTGTGGAAACCTTTCCTCCACAGCTCCCTCCCCCTGGTGCAGGTCCCATCCCTATCCTTTTCTCTCTGTTTATTCTTCTTTCTTTTGCCCTACCCAGGCACGTGGGGACTTTCTTGCCTTTTGGAGGTCTGAGGTCTTCTGCCCGTGTTCATTAGGTGTTCTGTAGGAGTTGTTCCACGTGTAGATATATTTCTGACGTATCTGTGGAGAGGAAGGTGATCTCCACGTCTTACTCTTCCGCCATCTTCCCCTCCTCTCCTGCTTATTTTAAATGATGGTAAAAAGCAAGGGAAGACAAGGCACGGGTGGTTAAGTGGTTAAGAATCCGCCTGCCAATGCAAGGGACACGGGTTCGAGCCCTGGTCCGGGAAGAGCCCACATCCCATGGAGCAACTAAGCCCGTGCGCCACAACTACTTAGCCTGCGCTCTAGAGCCCGTGAGCCACAACTACTGAAGCCTGTGCGCCTAGAGCCTGTGCTCCGCAACAAGAGAAGGCACCGCGATGAGAAGCCCGCACATTGCAACTTAGACCCCACTCGCCGCAACTAGAGAAAGCCCGCGCGCAGCAACGAAGACCCAACGCAGCCACAAATAATTAAAAATAAAAAAGCAAGGGAAGGCTGACTTTTCATCCTTGTGAGAGTCACTCCATCCGTTCAATAGTTTGACTGCTCTGTGCAAAGTGACATGCTTCAGAATGTATGTTTGCATAAAGCGTAAGTCAGGGTGCCCAGCTTCTGAACTGCATGTCTCTTCTCCATGCAAGTGACAGGTGACTTCAGTTCTGGTATTTTCCCATTCAAACAGCCACTGTCCCTGCCTTCAGTGGCCCTCTCTAACCTAGATACTATTCTAAAGCCATCATTGTGGCTATACTGTTCAGACTGAGTTATTTCAAGCTTGACAGCATGGCATAAGCCAGCTTATGTTAGAGGACAACACTCCTCTTGTTTCATGATACATTCCCATCCCTTTAGCACAACAGACCTAGAAAGTGAAAATATGAAGTGGAGAGGAATGTGTGTTAAGCTACATGTGCTGTGTACTTTCCATAGTTTGTATTTTTAAAATCACCTTTCAAATTAGTCATTATCATGCTTTGCAGAACTGGATGGGCAAGCATACACACACCCTACTTACTTTACGATAGTTTTTCTGGGAAGAGTTAAACAATTCAGTTCATATACATCACCAGACTTGGTTCCAAAACACAAAGGCTGAGGATAAAAATTTGTTAAATAACAGTATCTCTGTAAGTCATTTTGTTTTGACAATGATAACATCAGATTAATCAAAATCTCCACATAGTAATCCTTTGAAAAACAATATTTGTTATAGCAACATTTTTAAAGTTCTGATGCATGTTTAAATTTTAATCCCCCAATATATCAATTTCCCTCCTATCCAGTGTTTATCATGAAATTGAATAAACTATGTATCTCCTATCCTATATCTTACACCCCTTTAGCCACCCCAATTGATAACATAATTCCATTTACTATAGAGTACAATTACTGTGTACCAAAATGTCACTCACAGATGCATAGTCTGGCCTCTCCTCTTGTCTCCATTTGACTGAAGCAGTAAATCAACCATGAGCAGGCCCATCCATCATGCTACTGTTTTGTATTCAGGCATCTGTGTGTGTGCTATGTATGTATACACATATGTATGATCATTTTACAGCCATGTCAGGAGAGCAAAATGCATTGTTAGGTAAATGCATTGTGCTAAGGCATAAGAGGTTAGGGAAATTTCACATACGTACATTCTCTCCACTTTTAAAAGAATGATATCCTGTTGCATTAAAGCAAAACTTGTAAGTTCTTACTTTAAACCATTAAATGTTTAGTTCTACTACCCTAATTTCCTGAAGCCACATCTTTGTTTACTTACCATCCCTTAAGTTAGTCCCTGGCTAGTTTCCTTCCTTAAGCTCAATTTCTTCACTGCTTTTAATGTGCATGGTGCTCTCATTTCAGCAGAGCCCCAGGAGCCTAGGGGCACCTGAGACCCATTCTTCTAAAATTTTACAACTCTCTACAGGCATATTTACAAAGTGTTACCTTAAAATACGAAGGAGCCACCAGACAGTCCATTTGTGTGCAATTCATTAAAAGGAATTTACATTCATTCCACTAGTAAGAATTATTTACTCCTCTGGCTCTGGTTTGAAAGGATGTGGTAAGTTTGAGTCAACAAAACTGTTTCTGGCCTTTTTCTCCCTATCTTCATAGGCATTAGCCACTCCACAGGTGTCAACCTTTATGCCAAAAGATGTGACTATATAAAGTGGATGAGATCTGAAGCACAAAAACTTGGTGTTTTTGCACCTCCAGGATTAAGTAAAAGCCACAGCCGACCAACCAGGTCCTGAGGGTTATTAATAGGGGTAATTAGGAAGACTTTTTTTTTTTTTTTTTGTGGTACGTGGGCCTCTCACTGTTGTGGCCTCTCCCGTTGCGGAGCACAGGCTCCAGACGTGCAGGCTCAGCGGCCATGGCTCACAGGCCCAGCTGCTCCGCGGCATGTAGGATCTTCCCGGACCGGGGCACGAACCCGTGTCCCCTGCATAGGCAGGCAGACTCTCAACCACTGCACCACCAGGGAAGCCCAGGAAAACATTTTGAACCTGGTCCTCAAATTGCACTCAGCGTGCTAAACAATATAGGCACAACATGAATGAATGTAAATTTTAACATGCTTTAGGCTTGTTATAAATGCCCTTTTCCCAAGTGTAATGTGAGGAACGCACCACTAGAGAGCAGCCATTTCCTTTAGGGAGAAAATGCTATTAAAAAAAAAAAAAAAAAACACCACCAAAAAACCCACATTGGTTTAACCACTATGAGATACCACTTCACATCCCGGAGAATTGCTATAATCAAAGAGAAAGACAACACAAAGTGCTGGAGAAGATGAGAAAGCAGAAACCTCATACAGTACTGATAGGAATATAATAACATAGTACAGCCCCTGTGGATAACATTTTGGTAGTTTCTTAAAAGAAACAGCAATTCCACTTGTATGAACTCACCGAAGATAAATGAAAACATATTCGCATTAAGACATGTTTATGGATATTCATGGCAGCATTTTGCATAACAGCCCCAAACTAGAAGCAATTCAGATGATCAACTGGTAAATGGATAAACAAAATGTGGTGTATGCATAAGATGTACTACTATTCAGTATTAAAAATGTTACAGTATGGATGAAATGAACCTCAAAAACATTATGCTAAGTGAAACAAGCAGGTGCAAAACACTATATAGAGTTTGATTTCACTTACATGATATACCCAGAAAAAGCAAAGTTATGGGCAGAAACCATATCAATGATTACCTTGAGCAAGAGGCAGGGAGGAAAGGAGGGGAGAAGTGGAGATTAACTCCAAGAAGGGCTCATGAAAATTTTGGGAGCATGATGCAAATGAACTAAATCTGGATTATGGTGATGTTGGCACAACTCTAAGTTTACTAAATCATGGATTATAAACCCAGTGGGTCAATTTGTATCATATGAATTATAATTCAATAAAGCTGACTCCCAAGAAAACACACTGATTCGGTACTGCATTAAAACAGGGATTGAGAAATGAAACAAGTAGGAGGAAAACCAGACAACTGTGTTAGAATGTAGTACAAATAGCCACTGTGTCACTCAGTCCTGAACTCTGGTCTCCAGACAAGAATAAAGATACTTGTTTGCAGACGAATAGGAGGAAATCAGGGAATTTATGGTCAGGTAAGACCTTTATAACTTTTGGCCAAAGGCCAAAACAGAAACATTTTTTTTTTTAAACAAAAGAAAGGTTGCAAAGTTTCAGGCAGAATGCAGTTATTTTCTGAATCTACATCAGTACTTTAGTCATCTTTATGAAGGAATTTATAACATCAATGTGCTAAGGGAGTGGTATATATAAAATAACTGATACTTGAGACATTCAGAGCAAAGAGGCACCACGTGACAGACACAGCTATGCCAAGGAATCTTACATTTTATGAATTATGAACTCCCAGTTTAAATGTAAGAAAAAACTTCAGGCATGACAAATACATGGGACCAAAAAGCTTCTTCTGTTAAGGTCTACAAAGATATTCAACAAATAAGTTTTACTAGAGAGATCTAGTAGTATATAAGGTAAGTAAATATCAATTAAGACAAAACTATGCCCTTTTGGGCGCTCTACAGATGGTAGTGGCACCTTTTTGCTTGTGGGGGTTATGAAAGACTACATAGTCTGAAGGGCTCTCCTACTACTGTTAGTTCTTAAATTATAAACATAATTTTAACTGCTTTACTGGCTTCTCAGGAAAGCAGGGAAACCGCCGAGGCCAATATGTAAGTGGGAACCTGAGCAGGAGTGTAAGTAAACAGAAAAGCCACAGTTGCCCCAAGGACAAATGCCAGTATCAGCGCTGGGAGACCACTGAACCCACAGTAAGGGGAGGAGCTGAACCTGAGCACCTCACATTAGGCCAAGAGCCAAGAACAGAGCAAAAATGACCCAGGGTGGACTTGCGGACCTGGGGAGGGGGAAGGGTAAGCTGGGACGAAGTAAGAGAGTAGCATGGACTTATATACACAACCAAATGTAAAACAGCTAGCTAGTGGGAAGCAGCCGCATAGCACAGGGAGATCAGCTCGGTGCTTTTGTGACCACCTAGAGGGGTGGGATAGGGAGGGTGGGAGGGAGACGCAAGAGGGAGGAGAAATGGGGATATATGTATATGTAGAGCTGATTCACTTTGTTATAAAGCAGAAACTAACACAACATTGTAAAGCAATTATACTCCAATAAAGACGTTAAAAAAAAAAAAAGTCCCAGGGGCAGTTCCTGGCCTAGAGGAGCAAATGTAAAACCTCTCAGAACATGCCCAATTTGGAACCTCTGGATTTCCACAGGTTCAGTTAAGGGTACGTTTACAAAATAAAATCACCAAACAGGAAAGAATGGCACCATAAGGAAAATTGCAGAGACGATAAACAGATTTAGACCCCCAAAAGACTTCAGATACTGGATTTATCAGCCATAGGATATAGAATTAAACATGTATAAACTGCCCAAAGAAAAAGATACAAACAAAAGAAAAAGAAGAATAAGAATCCATCAAAATTACCAAGCATATCTAAAAAAGAACAGGGCTTCCCTGGTGGCGCAGTGGTTGAGAGTCCACCTGCCAATGCAGGGGACACGGGTTCGTGCCCCGGTCTGGGAAGATCCCACATGCCGTGGAGCGGCTGGGCCCGTGAGCCATGGCCGCTGAGCCTGCGCGTCCGGAGCCTGTGCTCCACAACGGGAGAGGCCACAGCAGTGAGGCCCACATACCGCCAAAAAAACAAAAACAAAAAACAAAAAAGAACAAAGGACTTTTGGAAATGAAAAACATAGTAATTAAAATTAAAAACTCAATGTTCTTTACAAAAGATTACACAGAGCCGAAGTGAAAATTAGTAAATAGGAAGAGAGTTTCAAATCCCAGAAAAAGAGGACAGAAGTAATATTCAAAGAGTCCATGAAATAAATTTTCAGATCAGAAAGATACACATCACAAATATAAGAAGCACAATGTATACTAGCAGGACAAATACAAAGACACATCTAGATACATTATAGTGAAACTACAGAACAGATGAGATCTTAAAAGCAGAAGAGAGGGCTTCCCTGGTGGCGCAGTAGTTGAGAGTCCGCCTGCCGATGCAGGGGACACGGGTTTGTGCCCCGGTCTGGGAAGATCCCACATGCCACGGAGCGGCTGGGCCCGTGAGCCATGGCCGCTGAGCCTGCGCATCCGGAGCCTGTGCTCCGCAACCGGAGAGGCCACAGCAGTGAGAAGCCCGCGTACCGCAAAAAAAAAAAAAAGCAGAAGAGAAAAAGGAGATCTGTAGGAAGGAAAGACTGCAGCTGTACTGAAGTACAAAGGAAAACGGATGACAGTGGAATAACAACTTCAAAACACCAAGAGAAAACCAACTAGACTTGTATCCTAGTACAACTATCAGGAATAACAGTACATGTATTTACTGAGTGTAAACCTTAAGTGTTCTCACCACACACACAAAGGTAGGTAACTGTGAGGTAATGGATGTGTTAATTAACCTGCATAACAATATGCATATGTCAAATCATCAAAATATATACAATTTTGTCAATTACACTTCAATAAAGCTGAAAAAATTAAAAATGACAGTAAAATAAGGACATTTTTCAGATGAACCAAAACTGAGATTATTTAAACAGAATTTCCCTCATATAACTTCTAGAAATACATCCTTTAGCAAAAAATTAGTTCAGAAGGAATGTCTGAGATACACAAAAGAAATACGATCAAAGTAAACCCAAATAAATATTTAATAATGTTTAAATGTGGGTTGGGAAATAACTGAAATACTGAACAAAGGTTGGAAAGAAAGGTGATGAATTTTAGTGTTCTAAGGTCCTCATTGTTCAGAAAGACATTAAACACACTGATTAACTTTAGATTGTTAACTACGCCATAAAAATTCCAAGGTTAACCGCTAAAAGAAGGAGGTGGAGGGGAAACACAAAAAACCTTCATTTAAAAAAACTTCCTGGACAACTGTGGTAAAATTTCTGACCAGTTAATCCTCACCCCTCCAAAAACATAAACCAGCCAGGGTAAGTAGGATAACAAAAATTTTAAAACAATATCCTAATCAAACTAGGTGTTTCAGGAACCCCACAATTTGAGCAGATATAAGACCTGCACAATATTAATAACTGAGCAGGGGGGAAGCAAGCAGTATGTGAATCACAAGAGAGCCAAAGGCACTCACTGAGATATTTGGAGGACCAACTCCAGAACAGCACTGAAACTGGAAGGTGTTTCTGCCTTCTCCAATAGCAAGAGAGAACAAAGGGTCTGAGGCAGGTCTGAAATGGCTGGGCCTCGTGAACTCTTCAAAACTAACCAATACAAGTTCCAGTCCAGGATAAAGCCCCTATGAACAGACAGAATCAAATACATACCTGAAAATACACTACCTAAAAACAAAACGTTCAATTTTTTAAAATTAGCATAAATGTACATCAGAAAACCTCAACACACACACACACACACACACACACACACAGAAAACTAATCACAATATGGAATGGCAACACACTTGTCTATTGATAGGGCAAACAACCAAAAAAAAAAAACACAGCAATATGTAGAAGCCTGAGAACACAATTAGCTAGTTTGGTATGACGTACAAATACAGAAACTGCATTACAACATTAGTCAGGCTTTTCAAGAATACACAAATAACAAATTTTAACATAACAGGCAATAAAACAGGTCTCAATACATTTCCATGAAGTGGAGTCCAACAGATCACGGTCAGACCAAAGTAAAGAAAAAAACATACTTGGTAATTTAAAAATATACTTCTAAACTCACAGATCAAAAGAAAACATGGAATGAACATTTACAAAATGTTTAGAAGTGAACATTAATGAAAACAGTGCAAATAAAACTTGTGGGATCCAGCAAATGATATTTTAAAAAGTAAATCTTACCAAAATGGACTTAAAACAAAAATCCTAAAAGGTCATATAACCAATAAGATATTGAATTGGCAGTTAATTTTTCCTCAAAAGGTGGTAGGTTCAGGTGGTTTTACAAGTAAGTTCTATTAAATATTTGAGAAATGGATTATTTCAATGTTAAATAATTCAGAGAATAGAAAAGAGAGAATACTTTGTAATTCATCCTATGTGTCACTCAGCTCTTGGTTAGACAGACTGACCAATGGAATAGAATAGAAAGTCCCAGATGTTTACTTACATGGAAATTGGCCATGTAGATAAAGTTCAGAGGTAAGCATGGATTAGTCACTAAACAGTGTGAAGAAAACTGGCTATCCACACAGTAAAAAAATAAAGTTTTTCTCTCTCACACATACACAAATCAATTCCAGGTGGACTAAAGACTATGTATGAGAGATTTTCTTTCAGAATAGACAATAAATTTCTTAAGACACAAAAAAGAACATGTGAATACATTAAAGTTAAGAAGTTTTCTTTATCAAAAAACAAAGTGAAGGGCTTCCCTGGTGGCGCACTGGTTGAGGGTCCGCCTCCTGATGCAGGGGACACGGGTTTGTGCCCCGGTCTGGGAAGATCCCACATGCGGCGGAGCGGCTGGGCCCGTGGGCCATGGCCGCTGAGCCTGCGTGTCCGGAGCCTGTGCTCTGCAACGGGAGAGGCCACAGCAGTGAGGCCCACGTACCGCAAAAAAAATAAAAATAAAAAATAACCAAGTGAAAAGCCATAAACTAGAAGATATGTGCAATAAAAATAAATGGAAATATTAGTATCCTATTATGAAGAACTCATGTAAATGAGAAAAAAATAGATAAAATGGAAAAAGGACATCAAGAAGCATTTCACAGGAGAAACTGGAAAGACTAATAACCATGGAAACATGTTCAGCTCAACAATCAAGAAAATGCAAATTAAAGCCACAATAAAATATCATCTTACACCTAACAGATTGGTAAGAATCAGGTCTTACAATAGAAAGTAAATAATAAACCATAATGTAAACTCACACAACAATTTTGGAAAATAATTTCACATTACCTTATAAAACTGTTATGAAGCTGATCAAGCATATGTCTTACAACCAACTCTGCTTTTAGGTTTATACTCTAAAGAAACTTGCACATGTGTACCAAGAAACTGT
The DNA here is from genome assembly GCF_011762595.2 of Tursiops truncatus. Taxonomy (NCBI): domain Eukaryota; kingdom Metazoa; phylum Chordata; class Mammalia; order Artiodactyla; family Delphinidae; genus Tursiops; species Tursiops truncatus. The sequence continues at coordinate 102,130,640 of NC_047038.1, forward strand.
ATACAAGTGTTCATTTTAGCACTGTAAAAGCAAAAATATGGAAAACTATACGCAACATAAATTATAAAAATGAACCTGTTGAATGAAAAGATCAAATTACTAAGACTACATACAGAATACTATATTTTATAAAGCTCACCAACAAAAGTAAACAATATGTGGCTTTGGTATATTTGTATAAAAACAAAAGAAAAAAAGCAAAGGAATGAATGATTGGTTCAGGACAGTACTCACCTCTGGGGAGAAGGGGAGGCTGGGGACTGGAATAGAGAAGGAACACAAAGGCAGAGTCAATACTACCAGAAATGTTCTAGTTCTTAATTAGGGAGTGAATACACAGGTGTTTTATTACTGTGCTTAATAACTTCAATGTTACATATATTTTTGTATATGTATCAAATATTACATAGAGAAATATAGTGATCAGTGGTTACCAGAGGCAATGTAGCGGGTGGGAGAAATAGGTAAAGGAGGTCAAAAGGTACAAATTTCCAGTTATAAAATAAATAAGTCCTGGGGATGTAACATACACCATTGTGACTATAGTTAATAGAACGGTATTGCATATCTGAAAGTGCTAAGAGAGATCTTAAAACTCATCACAAGAAAAAAAACTGTAACTATGTGTAATGATGGATTCTTGTGGTGACCATTTCACAATACATACATGTATTGAATCGTTGCGCACCTAAAACTTATGTCAATTATATCTCAATAAATGGAAAGTGACCAAAAAAGAGAAATGGTGACCATAAATACTTTCATACTGCTACAAAGAAACTATGAAAAAGAAAATCACCTTTCCTTAAATATAGATCTACAGATATTTGAGAAAGCAGAGGCATAGGTGGTTAGGTAGAACACTGGAATTTTTCAGTCACAAAGAATATTGGTCAACCAGTGATTAGTTGTGGATCTTGGACAAGTTATTGTATTTGAATCTAATCTTTAACTCTCTGGTGGTCCAGTGGTCAGGACTCCATGCTTCCACTGCAGGGCACACGGGTTCAAACCCTAATCAGGGAACTAAGATCCCGCATGCTGTGGGGCTTGGGACTGTAAAGATTAGAAGATTATTATAAAGTGACTGGTGGGACTTTCCTGGTGGCACAGTGGTTAAGAATCCGCCTGCCAATGCAGGGGACACGGGTTTGAGCCCTGGTCCGGGAAGATCCCACATGCCGCGGAGCAACTAAGCCCGTGCGCCACAACTACTGAAGCTCGCTCGCCTAGAGCCCGTGCTCCTCAACAAGAGAAGCCACTGCAATGAGAAGCCGCCGCTCACCAGAACTAGAGAAAGCCTGTGCACAGCAATAAAGACCCAACACAGCCATTAATCAATCAGTCAATCAATCGACTGGTGAAGACTATACATTAAACAAATTGTAGTTATTAATACTCCCCATGACTACTACCCAAATTTAAGAAACTCCTTATGGTTCAGATGGACTAAATTCAGCCACAACCAATAAGATAATGGAAAAATGACTTGTTAAAACAAAAACCACCAGAATTTTTGCATTTAAATAGTTTCCTTTCAAAGACCCCCCCTTTTTTTCATACCTATGACTCATGTATTTTGCAACTAGAAGTCTGTACCTCATAATCTCCCTCACCTATTTCTCTCCCCTCTCCCCATCCTCCTCTCTGGCAACCACCTGTTTATTCTCTGTATCTATAACTCTGTTTCTGTTATGTTCATGCGTTTTGTTTTTTTTAGATTCCACATATAACTGAAATCGTACAGTATTTGACTTTCTAAAGATGATATAGACTTCTTTCACTGAAGTTACTATTGCTCAGGGTAATTTTAGAAATCTTCCATTGGAACTGTTTACTTTTGAAAATTTTTTTTCCAGTAGAGGAAAACCTAATTCTTTGAGGGTAGATTTAACCTGTGATAGTCATAAAATATTTTGAATCAAGTCTGATGAATAAACTACATAGGGCCATTATTAAGATTCTGGTCCAAATTAACATATAACTACGATGAGACTAGTTCTCTTGGATGACTTACAAATGGATGTTCAGGTTGTTTTCAAAGAGAAGTTTCAGAAAAGTTTTTAGCAATGGCAAGTAGAAAAACATAATTATAGCTTCATGAGGTTACTAATTGGAAGGACAACATCTTAATGCATAAAGAATCTTATTTCTATATAGTACAAGTCTACAATTGCTGAAGAGACAATTGCTCAAATCAGTTGCCTTTAACCTTTAATTTTTGTACAGGTTAACAAAAATCTTCCTATTTTCAGTTAAACATAAAGATCTTTTCTTTGAGGAGAAAAATATTCCAGCAACTACTAAATCAATTTTGTATTTGAAGGATCAAGAATAAACAATTACATAGTTTTGAAAAGATTCTATAAAAGCAATCAAACAATGAAAAGCAAAGTTATGAACACTACATAGGAAGAAGTTCCTACTTATAATAGGTACATGCAACATATTTTGAATCAATAAATAGCAACTTTCTGATCTCAGTACTTGGTAGTATATATGATAATTTATTATTTTGATTTGCTGGAATACTACTACACTAATACATGGTTTTAAGAAAATATTATAGAGAAGTTTTATTGCCACTTGTTTACTCCACATAAAGGAGAAAAAGAGACAGAGTCAATGACACCCCAATATAATTTCTTTAGAAGTCTGATACAAGAAACCACAGAAAACATTCTTAACCAATAAGACATGAATTAGATTCTAAATGCATTTTCTATGATATAAGACATGGAGAAAAAAGGAACAAAACACTCAAGTGTACCATTTGCAAGAGTAGTTTCTGCAATTTCAACAATCTCTTATCTAGGCATTTAACAGCACTGTAAGTTTAAAATGCATTTAGGAATTAAGAGAATGAATAATACTCCTTAGAGTACACAGTTTATTCAAACATTTAAAAATAAATTAGTTACACAGAATATAGTGAAATTAGTCAAAAACAGTATCAAGTAATTTGTTTTTAAAGTGGCAGTACAACACAGTAAAAGCAGTGGCTTTAATAACTATTCGGGAGAATCACACAGAAGCAACTAGAAATACTTTTCAAAGAAATATGCAAACTTTTACTTTTTCTTTTTTCCATTTATAATTTAGAATTTTAGCTCTACTTTATGTCTTTTTGGTAGGTGATCTTAACATCTGAGGTTAAAGGGACAGGCCTCACAATTAAGTAGCCATCTTCTTTGAATATTTCATCCTTCTGTTCCTGTGAATATAATCACCTTTCAGTTGCATGATTCCTTCAGCCTGATTCACATTTCATATCTCAAAGAATATGTTTCTAATAAAGAGACGGTGCATATTGACTCTACTATTAATTTTTCAAACCATTGTCAGGTCCTTCAAGGCTGTGCTTCTGACTACCCACACATGATGTAACAGCCAGCCACATGTTCCATTTACTTCACTTTACTTCCCTTATGAGTAGTTCATATTTTATGGGTAGCTAGGGTACCAACTTAGTAATGTTAGATGACTACTGTATAGATAAAACCAGTAATGGAAATGTAACACCTTCATGTTCCTAAATGCTATACACATGACAAAGGCAGAAATATGTTAAAGAAAAAAACATTTTAAATGATCTTAGAAAGAATAAAAGATCCCCTCCCCCACAAAAATACATGTAACACACTAGTAACCATACCTAGACAAGCATTATAATACAAGAACTCCATTAGACATAAGAAATAGCTGAAGCCAGGTTTTGAGCCTTATCCTCCACATCCAGCCAGTTGTAGCCAGTCCACTGAGTGCTACGGAGTTAAATGCTTTTGGGATTGACTGAAATACGGTTACAATTGTACAAGAGAACACTGGTTCAGATCCAGCAATGACTTATGGACTTGCCCACAGGCTGACAGCAAAAAACTGGGACATTTAAATCTGCTTCACGATAGACCTTTATCTGCTAGCTGAGCCCACTTACAATTTTTTCTTCTTATTTTTTTGATCTAATATATACAAGGCACTGGCTTTTGGAATGTGGCCTTCTGCCTTACTGTACTGACAAGCCTAGGTTGCCATTTAATAAGGACCATCACAGCTACTAGGCAATGACCTTCAGGGCTGGACAGACGGAGTAGTGTTCTTCACTGCCGCAGCTTCCTTGTGAACAAGATGACTGACAGCAGTAAACTATACTAAATTCTAAGGCATGACTAAAGGAAAATTTAGGAAGGCCTAAAAGAGAGGTACCAAACTTGCACTGCAAATACAAAATATAATATTTTAATATTCTTCATAAATATTTATAAAAATATACACATATAACAAATAAGCCACTTTATAATGCTGCTAAAACCATGAAGAGCTGTTAGATCAGTAGATATATCAATATCCTGGGCTTTAAAGTAATCTAAAGAAATATTTTCAATTAAAGTTCAATAAATATACTGGAGAGAATTAAATATAACAGGAAAAACAGTTTCAATCTTTCTGTTTTTACAATATCTTTTATTGGTAATGATGGACTTGAAGTATTCAACAGTTCAACTACAATCTATAAAGGGTTTTTGTAAAAATGCATTCATTTACTGAAAATAAATAAATCCAGACTCTGTACAGTTTAGAAAAACTATGATGGTGGCAAATAACAAAATAGAAAGATAATAAATCTTGGGTTCAAAATGAAATGACTAAATCAAAGAAGAGTGTTAAACATATTTTTGGAGTCTCCTCATTAGGGAGTCATGTAATGGACACCATTCCCTCTCAAGGCTCTCAAATGGGCACTAGAATAATGTCGACTTTAAAGCCTTCTCCTCTAATATCCCCTCTGGTTCAATTTTTGATTATGAAACAAATCCTTTCGGCATGCAATGAAAAAATAAAACTGCAGATTCGTTCAGAGGGAATTAGTTCAGTTAGATCTTTTGGTGTCCTAGCAATTCAAACTGAAATTAAGGGCTTCCCACAGCATTCCTATAAGCTTCTGAAAACACAACTAAAGGGCACTCAGAAAGATGAAACATTTTTCCTATTTCTGTAATAGCCAAGGAATTGAAAACTCAACACCTAGAAAAAGCAAGGCATAAATTCATCAGCACCAAGTAGAAAAGATCTTCAAATGGAGCAGGTCTGTTATGTGTCCTGATATCCTTGTGTTGATGAATAGGTTCCAATCTCCCCTCTAGGAAAAATCCACTGCCTAAGGTTAACACCTTTAGGCAAAAGCTCAGCAAATGACTTCATTTTACATTTTGATTCATACACACTTTTTAAAAAAAGGAATTTCAAGGTTTTGGCACTCCTTTAAACACATTTTTTTTGGAGGAGAGATGGTTTCAGGTTAGAGTGTCTTCCTTCCCTACTTCATTATTTGTTAAAGTGGGAAGTATGAACTTTATTACTAGTAGTTTCAGCTACCATTTCAAAAGTTGCACTTAGTCACAATACAACAGTTTACATTTAAATGAGACTCTAGTAGTAGTTAAAATTGTTCAAAGGTGGCCATTACAAAATACTGGTAGTCTTTCTTGCCTATCAGATGTTATTAAATTGTTGGTGGCTGGAGTTCAAGTCACATACAGTCAACCACATTACTGGATCCATGACCTACATCTCGAATTTGGCTAGTTAAACAGGCACACACAGCTACACCTGCTCCAGCTCTGCAGTGAGACACAGATCCAACAAGCTCCCACCTGAAAAGATAGAGGAGAAAGGATGTTATCTTAAAACAAATCATGATTTACTTTACTCAAAAGACAAAACAAAAAAATCCCTATTATGGGACTGGTTTTGAAAGATAGTAAGCTATCCCCAAAGTTTTCTATTAACTACATGTAGCAGCATTTTAGCACTCCGGAATAATCTGTTACTGGAAGATCCCATTAAAGTGTAAAGGAAATAAAAATTACCTATTCAGCACTGGATCAAATGCTTCTACTGTATTTAAGTATGCATTGCCATTATGACCACCAACTGCAAAGATTTTGCCCATCACTGTTGCGATCCCCACTCCACCCCTGGGAGTGGTAAGGGCTGCTACATAATCCCACTTGTTGCTTCGAGGATCATACCGCTCAACTGAACTCAGAGGAGAATTATCATCAAAACCACCTATATAAAGAAAGATTTTTAAAATAGCATTATGTTTCATAGAAATTAACCATTAAATTTCAGTTCAATAGCTTCTACAAACCAATCTTTTCAAAACATTTTAGAAAACCCCAACATCTATCACTACTACCAACTCCTATTATACATTTACTACAATTCAAGATAATTTAAATAGTATTTTCCTCAATATTAGGATTAAAAATCTTAAAGTGAGAAAAACTAAAGTCCCTATATTTAAGCAGATAATTTAGGAGAAAAAAACCCCACGGACATTCATATAATTTTCCCTTAGCTTCCTAGAGGCAAGCAAGAAAGTACTGAGATTCCTTCTCTTTGTGTGTACATGTATATATTAGATTTTTAAACAGTAAGAAGGCTTGAGAAGAGAATAAACTACACTAAGTCACTTGACTCATTTAAATATGTCAAAGTTTTCCAACTGTTTCCCTTAGTACTATAATCGTAATCATAATTACAGAGATGGTGGACTATGACTGAATTCTTACCAATTTTTGCCAAAACTACATCTTCATGCTCCCTATTCTAGATGACGACAGTCCTCTCCACAGATCATCTTAACAATGTTACTTATTATGTTCCTGATTGTTAAACACAGAGACTGCTATTTTAACAGTGCTCTTTCCTTTAAAAATATATGTGTCTCTTTTTAGGCTCCACCTCAGTCTACATGAGTAATAGGTCTCCCTGATGATTAAGCCTGTTTTCCTGAGGACAGAAGTGTTGATATTCTGACAGTCTATTTAGAAACAAGGTCAGGTTAAAAAAAAAAATCAACAAAGTTAACTTCTCTAATGGGTTTAATTTTATTAAATCAATTGAGGTAAAATTCACTGATCGGGAGTTCCCTGGTGGTGCAGTGGTTAAGAATCCGCCTGCCAAAGCAGGGGACACAGGTTCGAGCCCTGGTCCGGGAAGAACCCACATGCCGTGGAGCAACTAAGCCCGTGAGTCACAACTACTGAGCCTGCACTGTAGAGCCCGCGAGCCGCAACTACTGAGCCCATGCACCACAACTACTGAAGCCCATGTGCCTAGAGCCTGTGCTCCACAAGAAAAGAAGCCACAGCACTGAGAAGCCCACGCACCACAACAAAGAGTAGCCCCCGCTAGACACAACTAGCGAAAGCCCGTGCACAGCAACAAAGAATCAACGCAGCCAAGAATTAATTAATTAAAAAATAAAATAAAATTCACTGATCTTAGCTCATAATTCAGTGACTTTTAACAAATGTAATAGTGTTATCACCACCACAACCATGATAAAAAACATTTTTTCACTGTAACAAAGGCTCTACTTTCAATTATTGCTAATGCTAATGTAGAAGAGATTAAGTTTTTAATACAGGGTAGTTATATTTTTCATGGCCCTCTTTTTCATGGGCTCCCTATCATTTCCCTAGCTAATGCATATAAATTTTGAACAAAGAACTCAAAGCAGAGGAACAGAAAAGGGAGGATGCAATTAGCTTCCTGTACATACAGTTACCTTCAAAGTTTTCGTATTCAAATCAGTTGTACCTGTTTTAAGTAGAACTTGAATGACCAAGAGGGTTTTTATTTTAAGGTTCTACGTGAGTCAGTCTTATTTTTACCATGTCTGTTCTACTATAAGTGCCCAGAAGATTTAACAAGTAACAGCAACAATGATACTCCTGTTGAGATATAACATATGTCAATGCCTGTGCTAGATAGGGAGCTGAGAGAGGTAGCAATGGTGTAAGTGTAAGAACTCTGGGTTCTCACAGACCCTGCTTCAAATTCCAGCCTTGTCAACTTATTTAGGCCTGTGACTATATTATTCAGTCTCTCAGTCTCTCACTACCTCAAAGAGCTGCTGTGATGATTGGGCTAGACTGAAAAGGTAAAAAATTATGTTATTTCTCTTATTCAATACACATAAGCACTGAAATACTCAGTATTACTTCTATTACTTGTAGATGTTTAAGTGCTAACAATATCCCACTCTCTTATCAAGAACTCTTTTAAGTTTTTTTTTAACATCTTTATTGGAGTATAATTGCTTTACAATGGTGTGTTAGTTTCTGCTTTATAACAAAGTGAATCAGTTATACCTATGCATATGTTCCCATATCACTTCCCTCTTGCATCTCCCTCCCTCCCACCCTCCCTATCCCACCCCTCCAGGTGGTCACAACACACAGAGCTGATCTCCCTGTGCTATGCGGCTACTTCCCACTAGCTAGCTATTTTACGTTTCGTAGTGTATATACGCCCATGCCACACTCTCACTTTGTCACAGCTTACCCTTCCCCCTCCCCGTATCAAGTCCATTCTCTAGTAGGTCTGTGTCTTTATTCCCGTCTTGACCCTAGGTTCTTCATGACCTTTTTTTTTTTTTTCCTTAGATTCCATATATATGTGTTAGCATACGGTATTTCTTTTTCTCTTACTTCACTCTGTATGACAGACTCTAGGTCCATCCACCTCACTACAAATAACTCAATTTTGTTCCTTTTTATGGCTGGGTAATATTCCATTGTATATATATGCCACATCTTCTTTATCCATTCATCTGTTGATGGACACTTAGGTTGCTTCCATGTCCTGGCTATTTTAAATAGAGCTGCAATGAACACTGTGGTACATGATTCTTTTTGAATTATGGTTTTCTCAGGGCATACGCCCAGTAGTGGGATTGCTGGGTCATATGGTAGTTCTATTTTTAGTTCTTTAAGGAACCTCCATACTGTTCTCCATAGTGGCTGTATCAATTTACATTCCCACCAACAGTGTATGAGGGTTCCCTTTTCTCCACACCCTCTCCAGCATTTATTGTTTGTAGATGTTTTGATGATGGCCATTCTGACCGGTGTGAGATGATATCTCATTGTAGTTTTGATTTGCATTTCTCTAATGATTAATGACGTTGAGCATTCTTTCATGTGTTTGTTGGCAATCTGTATATCTTCTTTGGAGAAATGTCTATTCAGGTCTTCTGCCCACTTTTTGATTGGGTTGTTTGTTTTTTTGAGATTGAGCCGCATGAGCTGCTTGTAAATTTTGGAGATTAATCCTTTGTCAGTTGCTTCATTTGCAAATATTTTCTCACATTCTGAGGGTTGTCTTTCCGTCTTGTTTACGGTTTCCTTTGCTGTGCAAAAGCTTTAAAGTTTCATTAGGTCTCATTTGTTTATTTTTGCTTTTATTTCCATTTCTCTAGGAGGTGGGTCAAAAAGGATCATGCTGTGGTTTATGTCATGGAGTGTTCTGCCTATGTTTCCCTCTAAGAGTTTAATAGTGTCTGGCCTTACATTTAGGTCTTTAATCCATTTTGAATTTATTTTTGTGTATGGTGTTAGGGAGTGTTCTAATTTCATTCTTTTACATGTAGCTGTCCAGTTTTCCCAGCACCGCTTATTGAAGAGGCTGTCTTTTCTCCACTGTACATTCTTGCCTCCTTTATCAAAGATAAGGTGACCATATGTGTGTAGATTTATCTCTGGGCTTTCTATTCTGTTCCATTGATCTGTATTTCTATTTTTGTGCCAGTACCATACTGTCATGATTACTGTAGCTTTGTAGTATAGTTTGAAGTCCAGGAGCCTGATTCCTCCAGCTCCGTTTTTCCTCCCTTTTTCTTTCTCAAGATTGCTTTGGCTATTCCCCTCCAACTCTATTATACAGTAGGTCAAAAAGCAATACAGAGACACTAACTGCCATCATGCATATGAAATACCTATTGGTTTGCTTAGTCAACACAATTCCCTTGAAATGAAGACAAGAAAAGTAAAGTAAAAATACAGAGGTAGAGTTTTAAACATGAAAGATGAAGATGTAAACAAAGAAGCTTGAATATGAATCTTAAGAATTCAAAAGCAAATCTTAGGACTGATTCCACTTGGGCCTAAATGCAATGTAAATTTGTGTCACTGACACTATCATTGTATGTCCTGTAAAAAATTAAACTAGAGAAATATCCACTCACCAACAACATATAAGCAACCATGGAGCTCACTAACTCCATTGCCTGCTCTTCGCTGACCCATTTCTTTAACTTCTATCCATTTATCGAGATGTGGATCATACCTCTCCACACTAGATAGAGAAGCTACTCCATCATTGCCACCTACTGCATAAACATGGTTCTAAATAAAGAAAGAAAAAAAAAACACAAGACATTAGATTTTGAATTGATTTACATGCTGTCCTAATGGTAGACCAGAATGTGCAAGAAAGCAGTATTTCATATAATAATCTGGTGTGTAATCAATATCTGCATACTGGAAATATGAATACATCAGACCTTTCCTTATTTGGTTAGGTATGTGATGCAATGCAATCCAGTGAGCAAGCTGCAACATAACTTACCACAAGAGCCACAGAGCCAACTCCTCCTCGGGGAGTATTCATTGGTGCCACTGTACTCCACTGATCAGATTCTATGTCGTATCTCTCAACATCGTTGAAGCAAGTGTTGTCATCTAACCCTCCAATTGCATAAATTGGGCCTCCCAAGGAGGCCAAGGCAATTCCTCGCCTGCAAAAACAATAAAAGACACTTCAGCATTCCATTTGTTTCCAGAAAAAAGGTAGCAAAATAATTTTGCTAATGTACCCATTTATCACATTAAATGTCAATGTGGCTTTTTCCTGTTATTTTTAGGTTTATCAAAGTTTCTGAATAGATGGCTACAGGGTTGCCAAATTGTGCAAGTGTATGTGAACAGTGCCCTCTGGAGTTTTATAATGCATAGCCTACACAGGTTACTTTAAACTTAAATGAAATAATAAAGGAAAACCCAACAAAATACTATAAATGGAGTCCAAAACATTCAGTTAGTAAAACACTCAGTTGCATAATTAAGAGACTGATGAATTGACAGAGATGGTCTGCTACAGAGGTCAGAAGTCAATCTCATTACTAAATTCACGTAATTGCAGAGCACATTTTGTTGCAGTGTTTCATTACATCACACAAAAGAACATCAATTTTATATTACAAGCTTTATATCACATTGCTTAACTTCTGAAGGGCATCTATTTATCTTGGAACAGAAGAGACTTAGCCCATGTTAAAAGCTAATTCATCATAATGGTGACTGAAAAAAAAATTATATCAATTTCTTAAAAAACACACTGCAGCAATCAAAAGTTGAACGATTCTAAAATTTATCTGTCACTGACCTGGTATATACTTTGGATAATGTGTATTGCTTAAACCTTTACTACCTTGCTTCTTCATCTGTCACCCATTTGAGAAAGCAGTAGACACAACTGATATTAATTTGTCAATATAGGTAATGCACCAAGAACAGTGATTAGCCCATATTCAGTGCTGTGTATTAGCTACTATTATTTCTGGAGAGAACTGCTGCTCTACTGAGATTATAACTCTCAGTTTACCAAAAGAGTATCCTAGGAAAGAATTCTTAAGGATAATGTTGTCATTCATTTTGTGTCCTTAACTTCTTTTCCCTTGAGTATAAAGCAATGACTTACAAAATACTGTGGTTATAAAAACTTTCAGGTGTAGGTGAACACATGCGTGTACACTCTAGAATATACAAGTGTTATATCGTGGCAGAAGTGAGTATACCATATAATTCCCCCCTCCCTCCACCCCCTAAATCACAAGACCATAAGACACTATTGATTATTTCTTACTCCTCAAAACTCTCTTGATTTTTGTGGCATCACATGTTTGAGTTTCCTCCTCCATTACATCTCTGGCTGGTACTTTTCAGCTTCCTTTACCAGTGCCTTCTTCTCTATGCTGTCACTGAATTATGAAGTTCCCTAAGGCCTCTTATCACCCTATACTCTCTCTGTAGGCAATTTCATTCTTTCCATAGATTTATAACTCTAATATGTATTTCCAGATATATATACAGCTTCTACTTCAAATCTGTGTGTCTGGATCTTCAACCTTAACTTTAATCTAAGTGAAACTTACTGTCTACCTCCTTGTGCTAGGCAGATTTTAAGATGTCTTCCTCCACAATATTCACCCTCTGGTTTTACTCCTATGATTATACTACGTTACATGGCAAAGTGGAGATTACCTGAATGAGCTTAATCTAACCACGTAAGCCCTATAAAAGCAGAGAGGTTTCTCCACCTGGTAGCAGAAGACAGGTCAGAAACTCAAAGAACGTGGTGGATTCTACAAGTCGCTGCTAGTTTGAAGATTGAGGGGAGCACTTGGAAAGGACCTCAGAATGGCTTCTAGGAGCTGAGAGTGACCCCTGGCCTACAGCCAGTAAAAACAAGAAACTCAGTCCTTCAATCACAAAGAACTGCATTCTATCAATAACCTAAATGACCTTGGAAGTAGTTTCTTCCCCAGAGCCTCCATTAGAGCCTACAGCTTACACCTTGATTTTGGTCTTGTGGAGCCTAAGTGGAAAACTCAGTTACAGTTCCTGGACTTCTGACCTGTGGAACTGTGAACTAATTATGGATGTTGTTCTAAGCTTCTAAGTTTGTCATAATTGGTTACACAGCAAGAGAAAACTAATATACCCATTAGAAGACAAACAAAAACTTGATCCTGTACACCGTCTTGCTCTTCCTAATGCAGAAAGTCACACCACTATCCATATCCAGTTGTTTAAGCCAGAAACTTAAGGATCATCTTAGCCTCTTCCTTATTGTTCTTTTTACCTCCCACATCTAATTATTATAAACTCTTGTTGACTGTACACTTCTGAACTCTCTCAAATATGTCCTCTTTCCTCTATCTCAACTTCTTCCACTTTAGTCCAAGCCACCGTTATTTCTTCGACTAAAAATATTACAATAACCCTTTTGGTTTCCCAGACTGTTTTCACTCTGGTCTTCCTCAAATACATTCTCCATTTCATAGCAGAGGATCTTTGAAAAGAGAAATCTGATTCTATCACTCCCCTACTATCAAAAAAAAAATGTGTGTGTATTTCAAAGCGCACCAGATTAAAAAATCTTGGCAAACTTGAAAGGCCCTTATTTTTTGCCTGCTATTTCAGCTGTCTGTTGACACTATCCCCTTTGATCTGTCAGCCACATGGGACTTCTTTCATGCTCTCAGCTCTCATTCATCTCCAGATTTTCAAAGGCTCTTCATCTCTTTCCATCCACCAACCTTACACCACCCACCACCCACCACTTAATGAGTCTAAATTCTTTTGTTCCTTCAGACCTTAGGTTAAATGGGACTCCACTCTCAAGCATTCTTTACTTACGCTAGTGCTAGCATTATTACCCTTGTAATTATGTCTTTATTTCTATCTTGCCTTTTAGAATGTAAGCTCTATGGCTGTCTTATTTATTGCTGTATCTTCAGCACTTGGTATATCCTGTAATGGGCATTTAACCAGTATTTGCTGAATAAATAAATCAACCCCTAGAGATGCTCTGTTAGGATAATGGGTTTCAATAAAACCATACCTTGAACAAACATCAGTATCCATTTTAGTGAAAAGATGAAAAAGAAAAAGGGGGAAAAACAGAAAACCAGGTATTTAACATATGAATATTATTTTGGAATACACACTGAAACAATGATTTGGGGGGATACAAATTATAAAAACAAATAACATGAGAAAATAAATGCAGTTCTATTATTTTTTATACAGTTGGAAAGCTATTGTAGTGCTCAGGGTATATTTTAGAAGATTAAAGAAATTCAACTGCTATTTTGTTAGACAAGTTTCACTCAATTCTCAGCTAAAAACCAGCTTAGCATGGTAAGGAGGCAAGAGTATAAAGATTAAAAATGTACTTAAGGATTTTCTCCCCTATTTTAATTCATGTGTTAGAATTTAAACTGTTTGTAGTTACCATGTAGCATAAATCAAGCCCTACTAAAGTATTAAAATGTCATTTATAGATAAGTAGTGTATTTTAAGGCTAGGTTTTCCCCACTAAGATTCTTTCTCCTCATGAGTGAAAAAAAGGCCAAAAATCTCTTTTCAGCCGAACTCTCTTCACATTTCCATCTAAGTTTTCGTACTTCTAACACACAAGAAAACTCAGTTAAAAATACTATGTTAAATTAATCAAGAATAGAAAACTAGATGTCAATGTATCCCCATGTGCAAAATTATCTTCAGTTGAGCACCACTAGTACATAGGAACGCAACTATTTTTGAAACTTTTCTGAATATTTTAAATTATTTCAAAATAAAAATTTAAATAAATGCTCAGGTATGAGTCAAAACTATGACAATCATTATCATACTCAAAGACATGATTCTATTCTTAATTCTCAGGAAAATTTTGAAAGTTATAACGAAGCATCACATTGGATGCTTTCACAAAATGTGTTTAGGAAGGTATTTAAAGTTTCTAAAAATGTAGAGTAAAAAATTAGCCCTTTCAGTTATAGGAAGCTTTCTTTATTTTCCACCAACAAATCAAAATAAATGTCCATGCTCATCTACCTCTTTGTGTTCATTGATGCCTTCATCATCCATTTATTATTGAGAGGATCAAACATCTCCATACTACCTAAATGTTCATTTCCATCATGTCCACCCACTGCATACACTTTACCTGTAAAGTAAAGAAGTATTTTCATTTGTTTCCAAGTAAATAAATTTATATATAATCAATATATAATTAAAATAGCACAATTAACTTTCAACAAATATTCTTCTGTTCAACATTATGATCAAGTCACTTCAGTAGTCAAATGAAAATAAATGTAAGCTTCTGCTTAATAAAATGCCTGAAACACGCTGTTTTACAAGTTATTTAAATGTTCAAACATTATCCTGCCCTTAGGTTTCCCAACTTTTTATTACTTAGTAGATGAAATCACTAATCATCCTTGCAAAGAATGTTTAATAAAATGAAAAAATGCTCTTGTATAAAGAAAATATAAAACTCTTAATATATCAAACCTTTTCTAAATGAAACAAATAAAAATTGGAACTATTAACATACCAAAATGGTAACTGTGACTATTTAGGTGTCTGGGTTACAGATGATTTTTGTTTTTTATTAAAATATGTTTTCTTATTTCTCCCCAAAGCATTTATACTTCTATAACTGGAAGAAAAGTGACTTTTTAATTCTCCTAACAATTTATCCATGGTTCTGCAATTAATTCATTTTTAGTAACCAGGTAAAAAACCTCATTTCAATAATAATAATTAGGTATAGAAAAAAGTTAATATATATTTATTATTTGTGTTCAATAAATATTTTTCTTTAGTTTGGTTATTTTGTAAATATAACTCAGAATAGTTTAACTCCCTTTTCCTTAATACTCATCTCCTGTTAAGCATCCATATGCAAGAGATTGTACACTGAGCATCTATGGGCATAAAACAAGTAAACATTCACCAAATAACCTGATATATTGAAACATATTTTATAATGTAGGAATTTTCTTATAGAAAGAAATTCTCAAAGTTCAAATATTTAAAAGACCATTGTGGTGACACGATGTGATTTAACACAAAAGCAGACCCACCTTCCACTGAGATTACACCCACATGTCGCCTTCGACTGTTCATTTCTGGTCCAAAGAACCAACTGTTTTTGTTGATAGAATAGCATTCGATACTGCGAAAGGGGTCACCCGATCCACCGCGACCACCTACACAAAATAGCACACCTAAAGGTAAAGCCACAAAATAGAGGTTAAAATCACAGCTCCCCCTTTTTTTTTTTTTTTTTACAGCTAATTTTATTTTTATTTTTTATTTTTTGGCCATACCACACGGCTTGTGGGATGTTAGTTCCCTGACCAGGAATTGAACCCAGGCCCATGGCAGTGAGAGAATGGAGTTCTAACCACTGGACTGCCAGGAAATTCCCCCTAACCAAAAAAAAAAAAATAGATAAATAAGTGTGGAAAAAAACTTACGAACTCAAAATTTTGATTAACAGGAAAAAAAAATTATTTGGATAGCATTTAACGTCATTATACCACTAAAAATCTAATTTTCTTTTCTTCCCCCTCATTTGAACTTTTCAAAGAATAGAATACATCAGTTATCTCAGCTTGTTAACATTCCACTATAATACGGTTGAGTTCCTCACCCACCCTGAAAAACTGCTCTTGCTAGTAAGGTCATGACAAAATCCAACAAACTCATAAAGTTAATTTCTGACTGAATACAATTACAACATTTGATATACTGATCACCCTAGTTTTTTTGGAAACTCCTTAACTCTTGATTTCCATAATATCAAAGTCTCCTTTTGTCTCCAATCATTTCTCTCTTTTCTGTTTTCTGTTTCATTCTCAGCCTACTTCTCACATACTTCATGCTTACACAGGAAAAGTTCAATCTCTTTACTTAAAATTCCATCTGTATCATAATGCCTTCCAATCTACACTTCTAAGCCACATTTCCACTTGATGTCCCAGAGGCACCTCAAACCCATCATAAAAGATCTCCCTTCCTCACCCACCTAAAGACCTTCGTCCTTCCCTGAGGTATCCTTTCTCTCCCTCGCTATTCCCACAGCCACTGTTAGTTCAGGCCCTCATCAGCTATTACTGCAAAATCTTGTTCTCTCTTATCACTTAGTACTCTTTTGCTTTCAGACTGTCAACTGAATAATCTAATTAAAAGGCTCTTTCAACAGCTTTTCATTACCTGTATCAGTAGTTCTTAAAAATTTTACTGAATGCCACTAAATTGTACATTTAAAAATGGTTAAAATGGTGATTTTTATGGTGTATGTGTTTTACCACAATTTTTCTTAACAAATCAAAACTTTATTCTGGGCACTTCCCTGGTGGCGCAGTGGTTAAGACCCCATGCTCCCAATGCAGGGGGCCTGGGTTCGAACCCTGGTCAGGGAACTAGATCCCACATGCTGCAACTAAAAGATCCTGTATGCCTCAACAAAGATCCCGTGTGCTACAAATAAGACCCGACTCAGCCAAATTAAAAAAAAGGAAAAAAAAAAACCTTTATTCTGATTCAGAATCACCAGAGGAGCTATTTTATAAAACACAGATTGCTGGGCCTGACCCCTCCCCCACCAAGAGTTTGATTCAGTTGGTTTGGGGTAGGTCCAAAATTTTGAATTTTTAAAAACTTCCCAAGTGAATGGTCATGCTGCTGGTCAAGAGGCCACCACTTGCTTCACACTATGAGAACCACTGCTCTACAGGATAAAGCCTTAGTAGAGCATAAAGGCCTTGCATTGTCCAACGCGATTTTCTCCCTGTCTTTCCTTTAATGTTTAAGCTCCTGCATCACCCATATAGTGATCATCCTCAATGTTCTGGTAACAACTTTTGGTAACTCTCATTCATGTAACATACAGTATTGAAATGATCTATTATGCTGATATCTGTCACCAGAGTCTAAGCGAGATTAAGATAGTGTGTTAAGCGTTTATGCACTAATAAAGATGAGTACAGTGCCTGGCGTGTACTAAACATTCAATAAATGTAAAATAAACTGAATACCCTTTTCTCTAACTGGCACCCAGAAAAACATCTATTTATTATTCAAAACTAAGACTGGGGGTTATTTTCCCTATAAAACCTCTGTCCCTTCCAAAGTAAAAATAACCACTCTTTTTGCTTCCCACTATACCTTTTGATTATATCAAAGTACCTTTAATACTTTATGGCATTTACTTATTCATATGTCTATTTCCCTAGATCAGACTGAAAGTTCTCTCAAAATAGGAACGGCTGTAGTCTATTTGTGTGTTTGCATTTCTAATGCCTAACCCAGAACCCGGCACATAGTAGGCACTTAATATATGTTTGCTGAATGACTACATACATGAATGACCAGAACTGCCTGTGCTATCTTTTCCAACCAATTCAATGTTTTAAGTCAGAGAATTAAAGTTGAAAGAATTAAAAAGAATTAAATTAAAGAATTAAATTTAAGAATTAAATTAAATGAAAGAATTAAATTAAAGTTGAAAGTTGAATTAAAGTTGAAAATTAAAAAGAATTAAAGAATTAAATTAAATGAAATAATTAAGGTTGAAAGAGATTTTAAACATCCTGCAGTCAAAATTATTTATAAACTGAAGCCTTCAGAGATTAAGAAATCTGCCCCAAATTACAGATGTTTTATGGCACAGCTGGAATTATAATCCCAGAATGTAATCCCAATTATTGATTAGATTTTATTTAAGTGGACCCTAATATTTCAGCTACATAGGTCACCTAGGGACATGACATGGAAGGAAAAAAATTAAAATGAAGTAAAAAGATCACGACACAAATCCTTTCTCCACTGTTCTGTGTAGCCTTGGGCATCCTTTCACTCTGATTCTTAGCTTCCTCATCCATAAAATGGAATAACACCACCTTTCTCACAATAAGGATCAAATCCTTCACTAAAACCTACTTCATAAAGTTCTTGCAATCATGTAAGAGATCATGTATATGAGGGTCTAATACATTTGGCATATAACCTAGACTGCCAAAAT
The DNA here is from genome assembly GCF_011762595.2 of Tursiops truncatus. NCBI lineage: Eukaryota > Metazoa > Chordata > Mammalia > Artiodactyla > Delphinidae > Tursiops > Tursiops truncatus. Next base: position 102,149,096 of record NC_047038.1, read on the forward strand.
CTTTGAATTCAAGTCTGAATCTGAAGAATTAAATACCTTGACTTCTTAAAACAGGATTCACAACTAAAAAAATCTACACTTCAAAAATTTAATACTTGAAACCAACCTATAAAAGAAAAATAAGCCATCCTTTTCATGTTAAACTATTTAGAAGAACTACTTCTTCATAGGCAGATCTACAACATTCAAATTTTCTTTATACTATCTAGATAAAGTCCCACTATTCATTACCATGTACTGCCTTTTGTTGTTTTTAGGCTATTCCACGGATCTCTTTTTTTAATAACCACATTAGGTCACAGCAGATGTACAGGAAGTCTGTGTTCAGAGTACTGATTCCAGAATTCACTGACCACATTTATTCTCCCTTATCCCACAAATATATTCTTTTTAAAGAGTAACATAAGTGAACATAAAACTATTTTCTTGGGAAAACATGAAAGTCTGTAAATTATGGCAAATAAAGGCGAAAATGCATGCCTCCTCAAGTATAAGAGCTTTATATTCTAAGAGTTTCATGTGGTCTGTTATACTATTAACATTAGATGTATTAAGTACCTTTCTTTTGATGTGATAAAATGCAAAAATAAACATTTAAATATGCAGTATGTGTTAAGCTCCATGTTTGGTACCAGGGATACAAAGTTATTAAGATACCTACCTGTCTCTGAAGGGCTCAAAACATGTCAAATAAATTTCAATGCAACATAGTAAGATGTGAAAAGCAAGTGTCATTTAAGCAAAAATGACAGAGGATCTAATTCTGCCTAGAAGAATCAAAAAGACCCCCAAAGAAAAGATATTTCAGCAGGCTCTCCAGAGTGTATAAGTCTTGTTACAGCTTTTTAAAAAATTGGCTTATTGGTAAAACTATCTGAAATCATGCACAGTAAGAATTCATATATAACCTTACTTGCCAATTATTACTTTAAGACAATCAGATACTAATTATCTTACAATTAGGTTTCGGCAAACATAACCAACCCTCAAATACAACAAAATTCCTTAGAGCAGAGTTGATAAAATGAGTAATTTAATTACCAGCAGTATGTTTCCTTGGGGTAGTCCGAATGGAGTATTCAAAGTCAGGTACTGCTCTGCTACTCAAGTGAAGGTGGTAATTTCTTGCTTCATCCAATAAATCTCTACATTTTAGATTTTGTTTGACAATCTGTTCTTTTGCCACAACACCCATAAGAAAATCAACCGGCAACAGCGGCAAACGAACCTAAGATTGTGAATAGTTGCAGATATAAAATTTAAGTTGCAATTGGACAGTTCATTCTCTACTTTCACTGCAGCATGTTCTCTTTTTAAAACTCATTTACCTTCTAAAATCTGAATGAAGCTCAATGTGCCAAGTTCTAAAGCAATTTAGATTGCTTTAGATGATATCTAAAGATATCTCAAAGGGATTTTTAAAATATTCAGGTTAAAAAGCAAGTAATGATCTTTCTAATTCAAATAAGACACATTCAGACTTATCCTTAAATGATTTAGTAAGTAGGAAAGAGTCAAAGCCATTTTCACATCATATTACATCAACGGATAATCTACACTTTTTATGATAAATGGAACATGCTGATTTGCTTCCATATCATTTCATTTCTATACACAATCTTATTCATCCCTACCTGTGCAAGTGTTTCATCCAACCATTTGGAATGATGCTGAGGATTGGCAAGAAGCCACTTGATGGCTGCACTATAGACCTGCTTTTCATTCTCAATATTTAGATCACTGGAGGACAAAAGCTTATGGAGATGCTGGGGTGACACACTTACAAAGTCTTCACACTCCACCACTTCAGGAAAATGCTCACAGGCATACTGATCCGCCATGTCCATTAAGTCTATTCGATTGTGACTTTCTGCAAAGGCTCTTACTGCCAGACAATTGGAGGGATGAAAATGTAACTTCATGTATTCACAACAAGCTCTAGCCACCAGTTCAACCTGTAGAATACAGGCTGCATATAAGAGAGGCTGGACATTGTCAACAGTCAAAGTGAGTCGTGAAGAATAGACAAATTTTACCAAGTCTTCTATTGCATCACCATCAAAATCTCTGATCTCAATCAGTGTTTGCTTGGCTTCAGCCATTTCAGAGAGAAACATAGCTCTGAAGTAGGGAATAACACAAGCCAATACCAGTTTGTGACAAGAGATTAGCTTTGAGCCAACCTGTTCAAAACAAAACAAAGAGAGACTCAGTTTAATATCAAAATTAGCCTGAGATCAGCATTGAGTACATGCTGTATAGCAGGGATAAAAACTCCAGACAAGTTTAGTGTATTTGTTTTAGCAATGTAATCCTTTGTCACTTACTTTCAATCTAGGCCAATTTCTTAAGGTCACGCAATTTTCTTCTTCCAAGTTAGAGTCAAATCTTTTATACATGTATCTATAATGTATTATACCATAAACTATGATTTTTCTGTATTATCTCACATTTCAGAAGCATTTTGTGAATTAATGAGGCTAATAGCAAACATCACCTAGCACTTACTATGTATCAGGCACTATACTTTTTTTTTGGTCTAAGAGTCCCTTCTTTTTTTCCAATTTTATTGACATACAATGTTGTATAAGTTTAAGGTATGCAACATTATGATTTGATATATGTATATATTGTGAAACGATTAGCACAGTTTTAGTAAGCTATTCATCACCTCATATAATTACAAATTTTTTTCTTTCTGATGAGAACTTTTAAGATCTACTCTCTTAGCAACTTTCAAATATACAACACAATATTGTTAACTACAGTTATCGTGTCAGGCACTATTCTAAGTGCTTTTCATATATTAACTCACTCGATTGTCCCAATGCCCCTATGAGTCGATACTATTATTATCCACAATTTACCAGTGAGAAAATTGAAGGAGAGTAAACAAATCAATGTTAGTATTTACTATGAGCTTAACTGAAGTTTTTTCATTTCCTATTTAAATCATTTTGAAATGATATCTTATAGAAATGTAATAACACTGAAATCTCACCACTTTGTTGAAAAATTAGATTGCTGCCAATAGTCTGCCATTACAAACACAGTAGTGAACTTTGTTGTAGGAGAATCTTTGTTTACATTCTCTATTATTTCCTAGACATAAATTCCTAAAAACAGAAATGCTGTTTCAAAGGATAAGTACAATTTGGATACATACTACTAAATTGTCCATTTCTGATCTGCTTACAATATTTGTGCCATATTCTGAATGTTATCTTAAGAAAAATCTGCCAATTCAATGTATGAAATACCTCATTGTTTTAGTTTACTTGTTACTAATATGATTGAATCATTCATAAATTTTGGACTACGTTTATTTCTTCTAAGAACTCTTTCTATGACTTTTTTTCTCATTTGTAAGAACTCCTCAGACATTTAGAATATTAGTCATTTGTCATATATACATTTCAAAACTTCTCTTTTATAAGTATGCTTCAAAATTTTATTCACTCCCTATGGACTTTTATATAATCCAATCAATCTTTTTCCTTATGACTTCTGCCTTAGGTGCTATGCTTGAAATGGGAATCATTCTAACAGTCCACAAATATTTACAGGTATTTTTTCTAGTTTTATGTTTTTCACAAATCTATTTCCATCTGGAATTTTTTGGTACTGAGAAGACAGATATCTCTTTTTATTGATGTATAGTTGCTGTACAATATTATATGTTACAGTTGTACAATATACTGATTCACAATTTTTAAAGGTTATACTCCATTTACAGTTATTATAAAACATTGGCTATACTCCCTGTGTTGTACAATATATCCTTGTACCTTATTTTATACATATAGTTTGTACCTCTTACTCATCTTATTTTTAACACAGTAGTTATCCAGTTTTCCCAGCACTTTATGTTAAATAATCAATGAGTACAAGTAATAGGATAGTAGTGTTTTAGCAATTATCCTGTTTCCATGTAACATTTTGATTATGTAATACACTTATAGTTGTGTTTCATTATTTGGGAACTAATTTTAAAATAAGAACTCCTAAAGAAAAAGGCCTGAGGAATGTTACAATGTATAAAAGGTTTTGCTTATAAATGCCCCTTACCCAGCTTTTTTCACTAATGTAGAGGAAGAATGAATATCACTTATTTCAACAAGTACAAGATGATTGTTTCTGTTGGTTATACTATATTCACTTTGTTAAAATAATTTAGAAGGCAGGATTTAGAGTCTACTGAGATTCAAGTTGTAAACTATACTACAGCAGAAAGCTTGGCATGTTCTCAAATTCACACTAGCCCTAAAATGGGATCTGAAAGCTGATATTAAACATTTAAAAAATAGTCTAAAAATATCTTTTTTTTTTTTTGATCATCTGCACTGGCCACCACTGAGATTTAGTTTCTATGTAAATATCTGTAAATCTCACATGACATAAACCTGCTCAATTAAACAACTTACAAAGACTCTATTACATAATAGTACTATAAAATAAGGTACTACAGGTGCGGCCAGAAAGGCGGCCGCCCCCTTGCCTGTCACGCACTGCACGTTCATTGGGAAACTGGTGCTAAACCATTCGTAGACGACTGCTTCTGGGTCGGGGTTTTATAGGTAGCAGAGGAGCTCCCTCGCTGCAATCTACTGAAAGTCAGCCCTCGACACAAAGTTGTTGTTTTTTTTTAGTATTTTTTTTTAAGAAAAGAAAGTACTACAATTTTCAGATAAACATCATTTTTACAATGCCTTCTCATCCAAGCTGTACAAATCAATGGCCCTCAAGCTATCTTCATGTTGTTTATAAGGCTCTGTCCCTCTGTAACTTTAATTTGATTCAAATAAACTAAAACATGTATATTTAATATACACACATACACACAAAATCATACCCTTATGCACCCTTTTAGAATAAATACCCATCGTCTAAATAAGAAAATTTTAACATTCAGATATATTCACAAATTTGGGGGAGAAAGTTTATAAACTGGTAATTCCCAGTTAAGGCCCTCATACTGTTTAATGATAAAATGCAAATTTATTCTTGTATGAGAATAAATTCTCGTTGCCTAAAATCCTTCGGTAGGAGTGACAGTGATTTAAAATGCTTCCTTAATCCCCTTGGACAATTTAAAGTTACTGTTATGGACTATGGCTGGTAGCAGCAGTGTTTTCAGTTTTGTGCTGAATTCTGGGAACATTGTTTTTGATTGGAATAAAGGAATTGATACTTGGATGTTAGAGTTCTACAATGGCTGGACATTTTCTTTTGTTTTCTAAGTTTTGTGAATGTGGGGCTAATGCAAACTAACATTTTTGTAAAAATAAATAAATAAATAAATACCCATCTTAACTTTAAAAAGATCTTTGAGCCTTATATATGAAATAGGAACATCAAAAAATTTGGGCTTGGCCTCTTGCCTTCCAAGATGGCCCACACTCTGTCTATGGGGTGTGTATCTCCCTGAATAAACTTTTCACTTTACTATGTCTTGCTCTTGAATTCTTGCCTGCACAAAGCCAAGAACCCACACTTGGTGGCCATCCCAGGGACTCAGACATGACTTGGGATGTGACCATCCTCTCGCACCCCACTCTCTTTCCTGCAACATCTTTTCTGGCACCCAATGCGGGGCCTCAAAGGCCATAATCTCGATCCGCCTATTGGGCTATGGCTCCCCTCTGAAGGGTGGCTGGGACTTATCCTGAGCCATGTAGATTCCAGTAGCCCATTAAGTGGCAGCTGACGTTGCCTGCAGGATCTGGCAGAGACCAGTTCTCTGGCCGTGAAGAAGCGCACTGAGGCCAAGGCTTTTCCCACTCAGTCTTTCTCATTCTCCTATTGCTCTATGTCTTTGGACTTGAAAAGATCCACCCAGACGACCACCAAACATCCAAATTAAGACTGCGTGGCAAGTAACTGACAACTTGGTTGGGTCTAAAGAACTCCTTCCAAGGGGCTTATCTGGTGGCACAGTGGTTGAGAATCTGCCTGCCAATGCAGGGGACACGGGTTCGAGCCCTGGTCTGGGAGGATCCCACATGACGCAGAGCAACTAGGCCCGTGAGCCACAACTACTGAGCCTGCGCGTCTGGAGCCTATGCTCCAAAACAGGAGAGGCTGCGACAGTGAGAGGCCTGCACACCGCGATGAAGAGCGGCCCTCGCTTGCCACAACTAGAGAAAGCCCTCGCAGAGAAACGAAGACCCAGCACAGCCAAAAATAAAAAATATGGGCTTTTATGCATTTATTAGCTTTCCTTTGACACTATGCAGTCTCATGTTCTTAAGAGTTTATTTCTAAATTTTTCTTCTCTGGTACATAAATATAAGTATCAATTACCAAAAATATTTTATCAGAAATTTTAAAATGAAAGAAATCGAAGTCTAAAGACTAGATGTTTAAAACTGGGTGAAAAATACACAAACTACAAAATATTAGACATTATTATACCATTTAAAATGATATAAATACTACAGCATATGTCCTTGATACTAGGGAATTTTCTAATTTACATTTTGATTAGATAAGTGAACATATGAATAATTCAAGATGCTCGGGGAAAAGAAAACACGTCAAGCTTAAACCCAAGTAGTGAAATACGTTGAATATCAACATTAACATAATGATCCTTTATTTTTTAACAAAAGCTTGAAATACAAACCGCTAATCCAAACCTTGAGTAACTGTCCATGGATTAGCCAATAGGGATCAAAATACAATGAAACAGGGACTTCCCTGGTGGTGCAGTGGTTAAGAATCCACCTGCCAACGCAGGGGACATGGGTTCGAGCCCTGGTCTGGGAAGATTCCACATGCCGCGGAGCAACTAAGCCCGTGCGCCACAACTACTGAGCCTACACTCTAGAGCCCGCTAGCCACAACTACTGAATCCTGCGCGCCTAGAGCCCATGCTCCGCAACAAGAGAAGCTACTGCAATGAGAAGCCCGCACACCAAAACGAAGAGTAGCCCCTGCTCGCTGCAACTAGAGAAAGCCTGCGCGCAGCAATGAAGACCCAACACAGCCATAAATAAATAAATTTATATATATATAAAAAATTCCATTAACTATCAGCCCTGACTTTCAAAAGGAACCTATTATCTTACATTAAAGGTCACTTACTTTTCAAGTTTTCTTTTTTCCCCTCAACTACAATATATATTTAAAGTGTAAAATCAAGAAAGTACAGAAAAATATAAGGGAAAAAATTTACTCACAATTCAACAAATACTGTCAACCTGTTGGCATATTTCCTTTTAACTTTTTCCCATGCATTTTGAAACATAATAGACTGTCCTGAACTTTGTCACCTTTTCCTAAGTTTCTGAAAACTTTCAACTCTTCATGCTTATTCTACACAGTGGATGTAACACAGTTTATTTATTCTGATATCAGCCATTAAGACAACTTTTCCATATTTTAAATATAAACAGTATCTTAGAACAGGAAGTTTTTTCAACATTTCAGAATACTTCCTTGAGATAAAATCTAAAAAGCAGAATTAATGAGTCAATAAATATAAGCTTTTTACAGCTCTTGATACATACGGCCAAACCATCCATGAAAAACAAGGAATGAATTTACATATCCATCAGCAGTGTTTGAGAATAATCCCTTCATCAAAATTTCAAAGCAATAAATAATGTTCAATATGTTGATAACTGAACAATTTTTCAATTGATTTAATTTTTACTTCTTTGACATTTTTAGTACTTTACTTAACAGTAACTCAAGCTAAATGTTTGAGACCGATATTGAAATAAAAGTGTAGAAAACACATAGAACAGAAATGAAGACTGGAGGGAAAAAAGCCTATATACCCAAGTCTCCTTTTATGTACATTTATAAGCTGTATTCTAATTTTTCAGTTTAAGCCCTTGTAATTTTGCCCTTTTATCTCAATTAGCTACTCTTTTTCAATAATCCACCAATTTTATTCAGTCAGAGTAGCCATAAACATGTTTAATTGCCAGGTCAAGAAGGGGTTAAATGTATAAGACTCAATGTCTTGGCTTGTAGTGAATTACCATATCACAATGTCTAGTCACATTCACTGTTGTACAATCTTATCTCACTACGTTTACTTTAAAAACCTACACAATGAAAACAATAATTTTTAGGTAGCATTTTGGGGGTCAAATAAACAAGGATCTATGGATATAAACACTCAAATATCCCTTCTTCTGAGCAACATTAAAAATAAAATCAAAATACTGACTTACTATTTGAATGGACAAAAGTAGAAGTGATCATTTTATTAGACTTCTTAACACAGAATGCTTAAGTGTTAAATATAAAATCACTTTTTTTTTAACATCTTTATTGGGGTATAATTGCTTTACAATGGTGTGTTAGTTTCTGCTTTATAACAAAGTGAATCAGTTACACATATACATATGTTCCCATATCTCTTCCCTCTTGCGTCTCCCTCCCTCCCACCCTCCCTATCCCACCCCTCCAGGCGGTCACAAAGCACCGAGCCGATATCCCTGTGCCATGCAGCTGCTTCCCACTAGCTATCTACCTTACGTTTGTCTCGGGCTTCCCTGGTGGCGCAGTGGTTAAGAATCTGCCTGCCAATGCTGGGGACATGGGTTCAAGCCCTGGTCCAGGAAGATGCCGCAGAGCAACTAAGCTCATGCGCGACAACTACTGAGCCTGTGCTCTAGAACCCGCGAGCCACAAATACTGGAGCCTGTGCTCCACAACAAGAGAAGCCACCGCCACGAGAAGCCTGCACACCACAACAAAGAGTAGCCCCCGCTCACCGCACCTAGAGAAAGCTGGTGTGCAGCAACGAAGACCCAACACAGCCAAAAGTAAATAAAATAAATAAATTTGTATTTTAAAAAAATCACTTTCTCCTTTATCATTTCTCTTTTATTAGATTATGCCTGCTCTCTGGTCAGGAGTTAACTGCTACATTTATAAGGATAACAATTTTATCATTTCTACCTCTTGGAAGTATACTACTATAATGCAGTTCAAATACTTTGTTTCTCTGCAATCTTTCAGAGCACTTATTCTTACCTGATCAGTTGAAAGTTTTGACAGCCAATAATTATAACACTTAGAGTCTTGAACGTGTTCATTAGAATCCTATAAATACTTGTTTTAAAAAAAAAAATCACAGAAACGTGCACTTTCAAAAAAAATGCCAAACAACATGACTGAAACATAATCAGTGATGGCATCAAGAGGTGATGTAAGGGATTGTCCTCCTCTAATAATCTCTATCAACTTCTTGAGGTAAAATTAACTATGATCTTTAACAAGGATAATGACATTTCCTCAAACTACATAAAACATAAATAAAAGCATCTTTGTAGATGCTAGTCTTGTTGATCTATGATGTATAATTTAAGCATTATGAGAGCTATGCAATACCCCTTTCAAGACAATTTCCCTCTGCCTTTTCCCCACCAAATTGTTGCCCTTAAGAATCTTCCCTCATACATAACTTTAGAGCTGCCACTAGATATACTGTTCTAAAATATTTTCACTAATAAATACATAATAATATATAAACAAGTTTTACCTTTCCTTGGAATGACCTCAAGATTATATATAATCTCCTATGTGAAGCCTTTCCAATCACCTCTCAGACATAGTTAACAGATCCTCTCCTATGCTTCCATAAAAATATCATAAAATGACAATCACTAAATTGTATTTTAGTTAGCTGTGTATGTGCCTATCTCCAGCTAAATTTCAAACTCCCTCAATGCAAGTACAGCACGTTATTCAGATTTATTTACACTCTCCATATACTAGGGTAAGACCTTAGTAAATATCTGTTAAATGAGTTTGTTTTTCCAATATCAGTGCTCACTTTGGAATTTAAAAACACACTAATGGCCTTACATATGAACAATAAAACCAGTTTTGATAACTGTCTTTCTAAAATGCTTGTCCTAAAAGCAATAATGATCTAATGAAGCATACTAATAAAAAAAGGAGATGAATATATCAAAGTATAATCCTCAAGGTTATATGAATGTAAAAAGTGAAGTTTGTATTGAACAGAGCATTGTAAACTACCCATAATCCTGCTTGGTTTAGTTGTTCTGTGACAGTTAAAATTCTGAAAGTTTAAGAAATGTTGAATTAGAATTAAGAAACAAATCCAATAACAGACCCGCTAAAAGATTAAGCTACAGTTCTTTCTAATGATAAGAATATACTGTAGCAGCATTATCTAATACTTTTGGAACAACAAGAATAGTACACATAATGATCCTAACAGCTGATTATTTATTATTATGTACTGAGCACTGTTGTAAGGACTTCACATGTTATCAATTCACTTATTCCTCACAAAAACCTAATCATCATCATAATTTTACAGTTGAAAAAATAAAAATGATAGCTCCTTTCAATTAGTAAAGTTTCTCATTGCTAAATGACTTCTATCACTGCTTCAAACACAGTAATTTTGGGTTTCCACCATATTCTTTTTTTTTCCACCATAGATTCTTCTGAGGTTTTCACTTCAACCTATTGCTGAAGTTACCCAATAAACAAAGAAAAGTTATGAGATTAGTTATCACTTGCCCTAAAATGGCTGTATCCTTACTTTTCACTTAAGAAAGTTTACATGCAGTAGCTAGTAAAAATTATTCTAAGATCCAATTATAAAATGTATACAATCAATAATATTCTATTTAATTATTTTCCAACATATACTGATATGATGAACTGGTAATTTATTAAATTCAAATAATCTATTTTACATTTTTATTTTTGTCAAATCCAGTGTGGGTCACTGAATTTCACACTTGCGTTGAAAATTAGAATGGCATTAGATTAAACATAATATACTATACAGATCAGGTGTTCTACACCTACAGTTTAGGTCTTCCTTCATTAAAATTTATACATGGCTAAATTTCACATAAAGCTAGTAAAATTATTTAATAGTTTTCTTCTCAATATCTTAGTGTCCTTACATATTTGTAGGTCCTAATTAAAAGTTTAAGTAAAGAGAATGTAGGTCATTTATTTACAGTATAACACTATACTCCTGGACATTCTGGGCCTAAAACTCAGAATTTATGCATTCAGTTTACAGACTTTTGCTGAGTGTCCCTGATCTGATTCTCTAAGGGTGTCCTCAATCCCCACAACTCTGAGCTCTAAGAACCTGGCTGATCAGGAGCAGAAAGCAAAATCTAAAAGATCCCAAAGTGGCAAATCTCATGTGGAAAATGCTGCATATATACACATAAATCCTCAAAAAAATTTAATATTACACTGAGAGATAGGAATAGTAAGAAGTACTTTAAATGAGCTATGAGAAATAATTAGAACACAGGCTCTTCAACACTGCTTTATCAATTTTCCAACTTTATTAAAACTGTCCTTTGTAGCAGAGCAACATAATCATATAGGCCTTAGACAAAGTTTACTAAAGACTTTTTCATCCAAGTCTAAAAAACTCTACTTCACTATCAGGTAAAAATAAACAATCTCACTTAAAGACGGTAATATTGAAATAGAGATTAAATTACAGGCATATCTTGGAGATACTGCAGGTTCAGTTCCAGACCACTGCAATAAAGCAAATATCTCAATAAAGCAAGTCACATGAATTTTTTGGTTTCCCGGTGTATATAAAAGTTATGTTTAGACTAAAAAACGCTAACCATCACCTGACAACTCAGGGCTGCCACAAACCTTCAATCTGTTTAAAACAAACAAAAAAACACATTATCTGAGAAACACAATAAAGCAAAAAAGTGCAGAAAAACAAGATATGCTTACACCAGAATAGGAACACACAGTTAAACATTAGTGGAGCTACATATAAAACCAAGAATTCTGACTTCTAACCAACATCAAAAGTAAGTGAATACATCAAGTTGGTTTTTTTTTCTTTTTTCTTTTTTTGGCTGCGCCAGGCAGCATGCAGGATCTTAGTTCCCTGACCAGGGATCAAACCCATGTCCCCTGCAATGGAAGCATGGAGTCCTAACCACCAGACCACTAGGGAATTCCCAACATCAAGATTTTTTAATTCACAAGTTAAAAGCTAATTCCCTGGTGGTCCAGTGGTTAGGACTCCACGCTTTCACTGAGGAGGGTGCAGGTTCAATCCCTGGTCAGGGGACTTAGATCCCGCAAGCCGTACAGTGCAGCCAAAAAAAAAAAGCTTATCTGGTCAACAGCAATTTATCCATTTCACAAATAATAACTATTTGTTGTTTTAGGGCTCCAGAACTTTCAGAAGTGAAACTAAGAAATAGTGAATATCAACATTTAATTAGTATAATAATTTTATCTTATGCTAGGTTCCCTTTACTTACCCTCCCTTATGTCCCTTCCCCTTCAATGTAATAAAGGGTTGAAACTAAAACCGTTCTGACTATAATAAGTAAAGCAACAAAAATTTGCCTTGCATGGTTATAGAAACCTTTATTTTATATAATACACTGAAGAGATTGAGGAAAGAAAAAAAGACAGTCTCACCTTCAATGTGATATCACAGAGTTCTCCATTTTCATAAAACTGAAGAAGAGAACCATGAAAATCTTTCCAAGCTTCATTTGCTTCAAAGATAAAGGAGTCTTCTCCATCACCATCACCAAGTGAAGATCTGTTCTTTACTTGCTGGTGCTGTTGCCTCTTCCCCTTTGTGAAGCGATTCCTAGCTTGTTTTGCATTTACAGATTCTGAAGCCATTTGTAACACTCTTCTTTTAATACAGCTCTCTTCTCAAACATTCCATTTATTCTTTTGTAAAGGACAGGGAAAAGGTAGATGGGGAGAAGGTAGATGCAGTCCACTAAACTTCAGACATTTTTCAAAACCTACTCAACTGCCATTGTCCAGTTAGCTGAGACTGAAAAACATAACAAAACACACATAAAACAACCACTCAAAAAATGATTACTAGAAATTATAGTTTACCAATACCGTATATGTAAAATGACCATATAAATCACTGTTGAAAGAAGAACAGGTGACTTTGTATTTTTACACTAAATGTCACATAAGCCACCTCAGCTAATTGTATCAGTGAAGGGACTCCTTTAAAATCTAATTGGAAAATTGTGGGAAGATGGTGGAGTAGAAGCACAAGGAATCTGTCTCCCCACATAGACAACAACTGCACTGACAGAATCTGTCTGATGTAACTGTTTTGAAACTCTGGAGTCGGCTGAAGGATTACAACTTCCAGAAGACTTAGTAAATTACAGTTGACTTTGGTCAATGTCAGCTCTGTGTACAGTAGCAGCTGCCCACCCTCAGCCATGTGGCAAGCAGCTGTGCATGTGTTTCTGGAGCAGCTTGCACAGTTTGCAGAAGCCACAGTAGGCAAGAAGGACTCTACCCTCTGAATATCAGGGATCTCTCCTCTGATTGCTCACTACTGTTTCTGATCACAGAGGTGCAGACAAAGAGGTGGCCAGCCACTGTGATTGCACCTCCTCCCACTGTTGCAGGCCCCTCCCTCTCATCTGAAGTGACTTCCACGATATTTTAAAGGCTGGTGCCCTTTACCGCTGCATTTTTCACTATTTCCCCTTTTGGAAGTAAGACACTAAAGACTAAGACATTAAAAAACAACTGCATATACAAGGAAAATCAGAAAGTGACCATGCATGCCCAGGAAAAGGCTCAGAAAAGACCTGAGAAGACTTTAAGTTTAAACCTCAAGCTGATCTTCATCATAAAGACAGCCCACAACAATTAAAAAAAAAAAAAAGCCAAACAACAAAAAAACCACAACAAGCCTTAAGGAATAGGGAAAAATCTGATTTTCAGAGTTACCACATTATTAGACTCAAACATCTAGTATTTAACAACCAAAAAAATCACAAGGCATACAAAGAAACAGAAAAGTATGGCTTATTCAAGGGGAAAAATAAATCAACAGAAACTGTCTCTGTCTACTAAAAATGCCATTAGTTCTTTTTCAAAGACTTTAAAAAGACTGTCTTGAAGATGCTCAAAGAACTAAAGGAAGATGTGAACAAAGTCATTTGTGTTAACAAAATGGAACTATCAATAGAGAAACAGAAAACCTAAAAAGGAACCACAGAGAGATTCTGGAACTGTAATATTAATAACTGAAATTAAAAATTCATTAGAGGGGGGCTTCCCTGGTGGCACAGTGGTTAAGAATCCGCCTGCCAATGCAGGGGACACAGGTTCAAGCCCTGGTCTGGGAAGATCTCACATGTCATGGAGCAACTAAGCCTGTGCACCACAACTACTGAGCCTACGCTCTAAAGCCCACTAGCCACAACTACTGAAGTCCACACGCTTAGAGCCTGTGCTCCGCCACAAGAGAAGCCACCGCAATGAGATGCCCATGCACCACAACAAAGAGTAGACCCCGCTCGCCACAACTAGAGAAAGACCACGTGCAGCAATGAAGACCCAATGCAGCCAAAAATAAATGTAAAAAAAAAATCATTAGATGGATTTGAAGGCAGATCTGGGCAGGTAGAAAAAAGATTTAGCAAAGTTGAAGCTAAGACAATGAAAATTATCAAGTCTGACAAAGATTGAAGAAACATAAACAGCACCTAAGGGACCTGGGGAACACAATCAAACAGATCAACATACATATCATGAGAGTCCTAGAAGGATAAAAGACAGAGAAGAGGGCAGAGAGAATATCTGAAGAAATACTGGCTGAAAACTTCCCAAATTTAATGAAAGACATGAACATAAACATCCAAGAGACTCCAAAAAATATGACCTCAAAGAGACCCACACCAAGACATATTATAATCAAACTTCCAAAAAGCTAAAGAGAGAATCTTGAAAACAAGAAGAGAAGTGAATCATCACATACCAGTGATCTCAATAAGATTATCAGCAGATTTCTCATCAGAAACTTTGGAGGCCAAAAGACAATGGGCGGATATGTTAAAAGTACTAAAAGACAAGATGTATCAATGAAGGATCTATATCCAGAAAAACTGTCCTTCAAAAGTGAGAGAGAAAGTAAGACACACCCAGATAAACAAAAGCTGAGGGAGTTCATGATCACTAGACCTGGTCTGCAACTCAAGGGAGACCTACAAGATGAAAGAGATGAAAGAACACTAGACAGTAACTCAAAGCTATATGAATATAAAAGTAAATACATGGGTAAGTAGAAAAGCTAGTATTATTGTAACAGTGGTTTGTAACTGTACTTTTTATATTTGAGAGACAAATACATTTTTAAAGAATTATTAATGTAAAAAGCTAGTTTTACTGTAATTTTGCTTTGTTACACCAAATCACGTTTCCTACATAATTTAGGAGAATACTTAAAATAATAAGTAAAAAATAAAACTTAAATAAAATTTAAATTAAACAATTTTAATAATTTGAATTTTTAGTTCATGTTTTTAGGCACACAATGTATAAAGATGCAATTTTGTGACATCAACAACTGAAAAGGGTAGAGATGAAACTGTAAAGAAGCAGAGTTTTTGTCTGTTATTGAAGCTAAGCTAGTATAAATTCAAATTAGAGTATTATAATTGTAGGATGTTAAATGTAATCCTCATGATAACCACAAAGAAAATGCCTATAGAGTATACACATAAGAAAATAAGAAAGGAACTTAAACATTTCACTACAAAAAAAATCAACTAAACACAAAAGAAGACAGTAATACAGGAAATGAGGCTCAAAAAGCTCTAAGGCACATAGGAAACAAATAGCACAATACCAGAAATAAGTCCTTCCTAATCAGTAATTACTACAAACATCAATGAATTAATAAACACTCCAATCAAAAGACAGAGATTGGCAGAATGAATAAAAACACATGATCCAATTATATGCTGTCTACACAAGACTCATTTGAGATCCAAAAACAAAAACAGGTTGAAATGAAAAGGATTGAAAAAAATATTCCATGCAAACAGTAACCAAAAAAAGAGCCAAAGTGGCTACACTAGTATCAGACAAAAATAAGATTTTAAATAAAAAATGTTACAAGAAACAAAAAAGGACAGTATATATTAATAAAAGGTTCAATACAGCAAGGATATACAATTATAAACATTTACATATATAATGACAAGTCATGAAAACATATGGAGCAAAAACTAAGAAATGAAGGGAGAAACAGACAGTTCTACAATAATAGTTGGAGACTTCAATAGCCTACTCACAATAATGAACAAAACAACCAGACATAAGTATGGAAACAGAGGACTTAACACAATAAACCAACTAGATCTAACAGACATATGCAGAACACTACCCAACAACAGAATACACATTCTTCTCAAGTACATGCACATGGGACGTTTTCCAGGAGAGACAACATATTAGGCCACAAATTAAGACTCAATAGATTTTAAAAGACAGATATACCAAGTATCTTCTCTAACCACAACACAATGAAGTTAGAAATCAATAACAAAAAAGAAAACCGAAAAATTTACAAAATTGTGGAAATTAACACAATTTTAGACAACTGATGGATCAAAGAAGAAATCACAGAGAAATTAGAAAATACTTAGAGTCAAATGAAAACAAAAACACAACATACTAAAACATGAGATGCAGTGAAAGCTAAGCTAATTTCCCACTAAGGGGGAAATTTACAGTTTTAAACACATCAAAAAAAAAATCAAATCAACAACCTAACTTTAAAACCTCAGGAACTAGCAAAAAGACGAATAAACTAAACCCAAATCTAGCAGAAGGAAGTAAATAATAAAGGTTTGAGCAAAGAGAAATTAAACAGAGAAGAGAAAAACAATAGAGGAAAGTCAATCAAGCCAAAAGTTGGTTCTCCGAAAAGATCAACAAAATTGACAAAACTTCAGCTAGACAGACTACGAAAAAAAGAGAGGGACTTCCCTGGTGGTGCAGTGGCTAAGAACACACCTGCCAAGGAAGGGGACATGAGTTCAATCCCTGGTCTGGGAAGATCCCACATGCCATGGAGCAACTAAGCCCATGTGCCACAACTACTGAGCCTGCGTTCTAGAGCCCACGGGACACAGCTACTGAGCCCTTGTGCCGCAACTACTGAAGTCTGTGCGTCTAGAGCCCGTGCTCCACAAAAAGAGAAGCTACCGTAATGAGAAGCCAATGCACCGCAACAAAGAGTAGCCCCTGCTCGCCACAACTAGAGAAAGCCCCACGCAGCAACGAAGACCCAACACCGCCAAAGATAAATAAAATTGAAAAAAAAAGAAGGGCTTCCCTGGTGGCGCAGCGGTTGAGAGTCCGCCTGTCGATGCAGGGGACACGGGTTTGTGCCCCAGTCCAGGAGGATCGCACATGCCGCGGAGCGGCTGGGCCCGTGAGCCATGGCTGCTGGGCCTGCGCATCCGGAGCCTGTGCTCTGCAACGGGAGAGGCCACAACAGTGAGAGCCCCGCGTACCGCAAGAAAAAAGAAAAAAGAGATAAGCCTCAAATCACTATATTCAGAAATGAAAATGGGGACATTACTACTGATTCTAAAGAAATAAAAAGAACTATAAGAGAAAATTATGAACTGTACATCAACAAATTGGATAACCTAGATGAAAAGGACAAGTTCCTAGAAACACAAAACCTATTAAGACTAAATCACAAAGAAATAGAAAATCTGAATAGACCTATAACTTGTAAAGAGATTGTATCAGTAATCAAAAATCTCCCAACAGTTTCGGTTGGAGCGCAGGGAGAGGACTGCGGTTAGCGGCCTGAACATAGCCTGAAGGGGTTAGTGCACCACGGCTAGCAGGGAGGGAATCCGGGGAAAAGTCTGCACCTGCCAAAGAGGCAAGAGACTTTTTCTTTCCTCTTTGTTTCCTGGTGCGCGAGGAGAGGGGTTTAAGAGCGCTGCTTAAAGGAACTCCAGAGACGAGCGAGAGCCGCGGCTAAAAGCGCGAACCCCAGAGACGGGCGCGAGCCGCGGCTAAAAGCGCGGACCCTAGAGACTGGCGCGAGCCGTGGCTAAAAGCGCGGACCCCAGAGACGGGCGCGAGCCGCGGCTAAAACCACGGACCCCAGGGACGGGCGGGAGATGCTAAGGCTGCTGCTGCCGCCACCAAGGGGCCTGTGTGCGAGCACAGGTCACTATCCACACCCCTCTTCCGCGGAGCCTGTGCAGCCCCCAACTGCCAGGTTCCCGGGATCCAGGGACAACTTCCCCGGGAGAACGCACGGCGGGCCTCAGGCTGGTGCAACGTCATGCCGGCCTCTGCCGCCGCAGACCCGCCCCGCCCGCAGTGCCCCTCCCTCCCCCCCGGCCTGAGTGCGCCAGAACCCCCGAATCAGCGGCTCCTTTAACCCCGTCCTGTCTGAACAAAAAACAGACGCCCTCCAGCGACCTACACGCAGAGGCAGGGCCAAATCCAAAGCTGAGCCCCTGTGAGCTGTGAGAACAAAGAAGAGAAAGGGAAATCTCTCCCAGCAGCCTCAGAAACAGCAGATTAAAGCTCCACAATCAACCTGATGTACCTGCATCTGTGGAATACATGAATAGACAATGAGTCATCCCAAATTGAGGAGGTGGGCTTCGAGAGCAAGATCTATGATTGTTTCCCCTTTTTCTCTTTTTGTGAATGTGTATGTGTATGCTTCTGTGTGAGATCTTGTCTGTATAGTTTTGCTTCCACCATTTGTCCTAGGGTTCTATCCGTCCATGGTTTTTTTTCTTAATAATTAATTTTAATAACTTTATTATACTTTACCTTCTTTCCTTCCTTCCTTCCTTCCTTTCCTTCCTTCCCTCCTTTAGACAACAAATCATCCCAAATTGAGGAGGTGGTCTCTGAGAGCAAGATTTATGATTTTTTCCCCTCTACCTCTTTTTGTGAGGGTGTATGTGTATGCTTCTGTGTAAGATTTTGTCTGTATAGCTTTGCTTCCAACATTTGTCCTAAGGTTCTATCCGTCCCTTTTTTTCCTAAATAAGTATTTTTTAATTCAATAACTTTATTATACTTTATTTTATTTTACTGTATCTTCTTTCTTTCTTTTTTCCTTCTTTCCCTCCTTCCTTCCTTCCTCTCTCCCTCCCTCCTTGCTTTCCTTCTTGCCTTCTTTACTTCTTTGCTTCTTTCTTTCTTTCTTTCTTCCTTCCTCCCTTCCCTCCTTCCTTTCTTTCTTCATACTTCTACCAATTCTCTCTACTTTTTCTCCCTTTTATTCTGAGCCGTGTGGATCAAAGGCTCTTGGTGCTCCAGCCAGGAGTCAGGGCTCTGCCTCTGAGGTAGGAGAGCCAACTTCAGGACACTGGTCCACAAGACACCTTCCAGCTCCACATAATATCAAACGGCAAAAATCTCCCAGAGACCTCCATCTTAACACCAGCACCCAGCTTCACTCAACGACCAGCAAGCTACAGTGCTGGACAACCTATGCCAAACAACTAGCAAGACAGGAACACAACCCCACCCATTAGCAGAGAGGCTGCCTAAAATCATAATAAGGCCACAGACACCCCAAAACACACCACCAGACGTGAACCTGCCCACCAGAAAGACAAGATCCAGCCTCATCCACCACAACACAGGCACTAGTCCCCTCCACCAGGAAGCCTACACAACCCACTGAACCAACCTTAGGCACTGGAGATAGACATCAAAAACAGCGGGAACTACAAACCTGCAGCCTGCAAAAAGGAGACCCCAAACACAGTAAGATAAGCAAAATGAGAAGACAGAAAAACACACAGCAGATGAAGGAGCAACATAAAAATGCACCAGACCTGACAAATGAAGAGGAAATAGGCAGTCTACCTGAAAAAGAATTCAGAATAATGATAGTAACGATGATCCGAAATCTTGGAAATAGAATGGACAAAATGCAAGAAACAGTTAAGAAGGACCTAGAAGAAATAAAGATGAAACAAGCAATGATGAACAACACAATAAATGAAATTAAAAGTACTCTAGATGGGATCAATAGCAGAATAACTGAGGCAGAAGAACGGATAAGTGACCTGGAAGATAAAATAGTGGAAATAACTACTGCAGAGCAGAATAAAGAAAAAAGAATGAAAAGAACTCAGGACAGTCTCAGAGACCTCTGGGACAACATTAAACGCACCAACATTTGAATTACAGGGGTTCCAGAAGAAGAAGAGAAAAAGAAAGGGACTGAGAAAACATTTGAAGAGATTATAGTTGAAAACTTCCCTAATATGGGAAAGGAAATAGTTAACCAAGTCCAGGAAGCTCAGAGAGTCCCATACAGGATAGATCCAAGGAGAAATACGCCAAGACATATTAATCAAACTGTCAAAAATTAAATACAAAGAAAGCATGTTAAAAGCAGCAAGGGAAAAACAACAAATTACACACAAGGGAATTCCCATAAGGTTAACAGCTGATCTCTCAGCAGAAACCCTACAAGCCAGAAGGGAGTGGCAGGACATACTGAAAGTGATGAAGGAGAAAAACCTGCAACCAAGACTACTCTACCCAGCAAGGATCTCATTCAGATTTGATGGAGAAATTAAAACCTTTACACACAAGCAAAAGCTGAGAGAGTTCAGCACTACCAAACCAGCTTTACAACAAATGCTAAAGGAACTTCTCTAGACAAGAAACACAAGAGAAGGAAAAGACCTATAATAACGAACCCAAAACAATTTAGAAAATGGGAATAGGAACATACATATCGATAATTACCTTAAATGTAAATGGACTAAATGCTCCCACCAAAAGACACAGATTGGCTGAATGGATACAAAAACAAGACCCATATATATGCTGTCTACAAGAGACCCACTACAGACCTAGAGACACATACAGACTGAAAGTAAGGGGATGGAAAAAGATATTCCATGCAAATGGAAACCAAAAGAAAGCTGGAGTAGCAATTCTCATATCAGACAAAATAGACTTTAAAATAAGGACTATTAGAAGAGACAAAGAAGGACACTACATAATGATCAAGGGATCGATCCAAGAAGAAGATGTAACAATTGTAAATATTTATGCACCCAACACAGGAGCACCTCAGTACATAACGCAAATACTAACAGCCATAAAAGGGGAAATCGACAGTAACACATTCATAGTAGGGGAATTTAACACCCCACTTTCACCCATGGACAGATCATCAAAAATGAAAATAAATAAGGAAACACAAGCTTTAAATGATACATTAAACAAGATGGACTTAATTGATATTTATAGGACACTACATCCAAAAACAACAGAATACACATTTTTCTCAAGTGCTCATGGAACATTCTCCAGGATAGATCATAACTTGGGTCACAAATCAAGCCTCGGTAAATTTAAGAAAATTGAAATTGTATCAAGTATCTTTTCCGACCACAACGCCATGAGACTAGATATCAATTACAGGAAAAGATCTGTAAAAAATACAAACACATGGAGGCTAAACAATACACTACTGAAGAAATCAAAGAGGAAATCAAAAAATACCTAGAAACAAATGACAATGGAGACACAACGACCCAAAACCTATGGGATGCAGCAAAAGCAGTTCTAAGGGGGATGTTTATAGCAATACAAGCCCACCTTAAGAAGCAGGAAACATCTTAAATAAACAACCTAACCTTGCACCTCAAGCAATTAGAGAAAGAAGAACAAAAAACCCCAAAGCTAGCAGAAGGAAAGAAATCATAAAAATCAGATCAGAAATAAATGAAAAAGAAATGAAGGAAACAATAGCAAAGATCAATAAAACTAAAAGCTGGTTCTTTGAGAAGGTAAACAAAATAGATAAACCACTAGCCAGACTCATCAAGAAAAAAAGGGAGAAGACTCAAATCAATAGAATTAGAAATGAAAAAGGAGAAGTAACAACTGACACTGCAGAAATAAAAAAGATCATGAGAGATTATTACAAGCAACTCTATGCCAATAAAATGGACAATCTAGAAGAAATGGACAAATTCTTAGAAATGCACAACCTGCCAAGACTGAATCAGGAAGAAATAGAAAATATGAACAGACCAATCACAAGCACTGAAATTGAAACTGTGATTAAAAACCTTCCAACAAACAAAAGCCCAGGACCAGATGGCTTCACAGGCAAATTCTATCAAACATTTAGAGAAGAGCTAACACCTATCCTTCTCAAACTCTTCCAAAATATAGCAGAAGGAGGAACATTCCCAAATTCCTTCTACGAGGCCACCATCACCTTGATACCAAAACCAGACAAGGATGTCACAAAGAAAGAAAACTACAGGCCATTATCACTGATGAACATAGATGCAAAAATCCTCAACAAAATACTAGCAAACAGAATCCAACAGTACATTAAAATGATCGTAAACCATGATCAAGTGGGGTTTATTCCAGGAATGCAAGGATTCTTCAATATACGCAAATCTATCAATGTGATACACCATATTAACAAATTGAAGGAGAAAAACCATATAATCATCTCAATAGATGCAGAGAAAGCTTTCGACAAAATTCAACAGCCATTTATGATAAAAACCCTGCAGAAAGTAGGCATAGAGGGAACTTTCCTCAACATAATAAAGGCCATATATGACAAGCCCACAGCCAACATCATCCTCAATGGTGAAAAACTGAAAGCATTTCCACGAAGATGAGGAACAACACAAGGTTGCCCACTCTCATCACTGTTATTCAACATAGTTTTGGAAGTTTTAGCCACAGCAATCAGAGAAGAAAAGGAAATAAAAGGAATCCAAATCGGAAAAGAAGAAGTAAAGCTGTCACTGTTTGCAGATGACATGATACTATACATAGAGAATCCTAAAGATGCTACCAGAAAACTACTAGAGCTAATCAGTGAATTTGGTAAAGTAGCAGGATACAAAATTAATGCACAGAAATCTCTGGCATTCCTATATATTAATGAGGAAAAATCTGAAAGTGAAATCAAGAAAACACTCCCATTTACTATTGCAACAAAAAGAATAAAATATCTAGGAATAAACCTACCTAAGTAGACAAAGACCTGTATGCAGAAAATTGTAAGACACTGATGAAAGAAATTAAAGATGATACAAATAGATGGAGAGATATACCATGTTCTTGGATTGGAAGAATCAACATTGTGAAAATGACTCTACTACCCAAAGCAATCTATAGATTCAATGCAATCCCTATCAAACTACCACTGGCATTTTTCACAGAACTAGAACAAAAAATTTCATAATTTATATGGAAATACAAAAGACCCCGAACAGCCAAAGCAATCTTGAGAACGAAAAAAGGAGCTGGAGGAATCAGGCTCCCTGACTTCAGACTATACTACAAAGCTACAGTGATCAAGACAGTATGGTACTGGCACAAAAACAGAAAGATAGATCAATGGAACAGGATAGAAAGCCCAGAGATAAACCCACGCACATATGGACACCTTATGTTTGATGAAGGTGGCAGGAATGTACAGTGGAGAAAGGACAGCCCCTTCAATAAGTGGTGCTGGGAGAACTGGACAGGTACATGTA
Source organism: Tursiops truncatus (assembly GCF_011762595.2). Classification (NCBI taxonomy): domain Eukaryota; kingdom Metazoa; phylum Chordata; class Mammalia; order Artiodactyla; family Delphinidae; genus Tursiops; species Tursiops truncatus. Next base: position 102,172,429 of record NC_047038.1, read on the forward strand.
AAAGTATGAGATTAGCTCACTCCCTAATACCATACACAAAAATAAGCTCAAAATGGATTAAAGACCTAAATGTAAGGACAGAAACTATCAAACTCTTAGAGGAAAACATAGGCAGAACACTCTATGACATAAATCACAGCAAGATCCTTTCTGACCCACCTCCTAGAGCAATGGAAATAAAAACAAAAATAAACAAATGGGACCTAATGAAACGTAAAAGCTTTTGTGCAGCAAAGGAAACCATAAAGAAGACCAAAAGACAACTCTCAGAATGTGAGAAAATATTTGCAAATGAAGCAACTGACAAAGGATTAATCTCCAAAATTTACAAGCAGCTCAATAACAAAAAAAAAAACCGAATCCAAAAATGGGCAGAAGACCTAAATAGACCTTCCTACAAAGAGGATATACAGACTGCCAACAAACACATGAAAGAATACTCAACATCATTAATTATTAGAGAAATGCAAATCAAAACTACAATGAGATATCATCTCACACCAGTCAGAATGGCCATCATCAAAATACCTAGAAACAATAAATGCTGGAGAGGGTGTGGAGAAAAGGGAACACTCTTGCACTGCTGGTGGGAATGTGAATTAGTTCAGCCACTATGGAGAACAGTATGGAGGTTCCTTAAAAAACTACAAATAGAACTATCATATGACCCAGCAATCCCACTACTGGGCATATACCCTGAGAAAACCAAAATTCAAAAAGAGTCATGCACCAAAATGTTCATTGCAGCTCTATTTACAATAGCCTGGAGATGGAAACAACCTAAGTGCCCATCATCGGATGAATGGATAAAGAAGATGTGGCACATATATACAATGGAATATTACTCAGCCATAAAAAGAAACAAAATTGAGCTATTTGTAATGAGATGGATAGACCTAGAGTCTGTCATACGGAGTGAAGTAAGTCAGAAAGAAAAAGACAAATACCGTATGCTAACACATATATATGGAATTTAAGAAGGAAAAAAAATGTCTTGAAGAACCTAGGGGTAAGACAGGAATAAAGACACAGACCTACTGGAGAACAGACTTGAGGATATGGGGAGGGGGAAGGGTGAGCTGTGACAGGGCGAGAGAGAGTCATGGACATATACACACTAACAAACGTAAGGTAGATAGCTAGTGGGAAGCAGCCGCATGGCACAGGGATATCGGCTCAGTGCTTTGTGACCGCCTGGAGGGGTGGGATAGGGAGGGTGGGAGGGAGGGAGACGCAAGAGGGAAGAGATATGGGAACATATGTATATGTGTAACTGATTCACTTTGTTATAAAGCAGAAACTAACACACCATTGTAAAGCAATTATACCCCAATAAAGATGTTAAAAAAAAAAAATCTCCCAACAAATAAAAGCCCTGGACCTTATGACTTCACTGGTAAATTTTACCAAACACTTAAAGAACTAATATCATTCCTTCTCAAACTTTTCCAAAAAATTGAAGAGGAAGAAACACTTCCTCACTGATTCTATGAGGCCAGCATTATCCTGATACCAAAGCCAACAAGTGTTGGCACGGATGGGGAGAAACTGGAACCCCTGTGTACTATTGGTGGGAATATAAAATGGTACAGCCACTGTGGAAAACAGTGTGGTAGTTCCTCAAAAAATTTAAAATAGAATTACCATATCATGCAGCAATTCCACTTCTGGATATATATCCAAAAGAATTGAAAGCAAGATCTTTTTTTTTAATTGAAGTACAACTGATTTACAATGTCATGTTAGTTTCAGGTGTAAAGCACAGTGATTCAGTCACATATATACATATGTATATAATATATATTCTTTTTCAGATTACTTTCCCTTACAGGTTATTATAAAATACTGAATATAGTTCCCTGTGCTATACAGTAGGTCCTTGTTGGTTACCTATATGTTAATCCCAACCTCCTAATTTATCCCTCCCCCTCTCATTTCCCCTTTGGTAACCATAAGTTTGTTTTCTATGTCTGTGACTCTGAAAGCAAGGTCTTGAAGAGATATTTATACACGCATGTTCATAACAGCTCTAATCACGATAGCTAAAACGTGGAAGCAACTCAAGTGTCCATAGACAAATGGATAAGCAAAATGTGGTATATACATACAATGAAATATTATTCTGCCTTAAAAAGGAAATTCTGCAATATGCCATAATGTGGAAGACCTTGAGAACATTAAAGATATTATGCTAAGTGAAATAAGCCAGTCAAAAAAAGATAAACTGTATGATTTAATATATGAGGTACAAGTAGTCAAAATCATAAAGACAGAAAGTATAATGATGGTTGCCAACGGCTGTGGGGAGAGGAGAATGGGGGCTTGTTTAATGGGTACAGAGTTTCAGTTTTACAAGATGAAAAGAGTTATAGGAATGGATGGTGGTGATGACGGCATAACAATGTGAATGTATTTAATACCATTGAAACATGCACTTAAAAATAATTAAGATGGTTGGGCTTCTCTGGTGGCGCAGTGGTTGAGAGTCCGCCTATCAATGCAGGGGACATGGGTTCGTGCCCTGGTCCAGGAGGATCCCACATGCCACGAAGCAGCTAGGCCCGTGAGCCATGGCCGCTGAGCCTGGGTGTCCGGAGCCTGTGCTCCCCAACGGGAGAGGCCACAACAGTGAGAGGTCCGCGTACCGCAAAAAAAAAAAAAAATAATTAAGATGGTAAATTTTATGCTATGTGTATTTTATCACATTAAACAAAAATCTAATTTGAGAATAATTCAATAGCATATGACTTTCAGGATGTGGAATGCACTATCTCCAAAAAGAGAGGCTATCAGCTAAAAATTTTAAGTTTAAAGACTATCTGATGATGCAAAGCAAAAATAGAGGGTAGGGCTTCCCTGGTGGCGCAGTGGTTGAGAGTCCACTTGCTGATGCAGGGGACACGGGTTCGTGCCCCGGTCCAGGAAGATCCCACATGCCGCGGAGCGGCTAGGCCCGTGAGCCACGGCCGCTGAGCCTGCGCATCCGGAGCCTGTGCTCCGCAATGGGAGAAGCCACAGCAGTGAGAGGCCCGCGTACCGCAAAAAAAAAAAAAAAAAAAAAAAAAGAGGGTATTTTGACTGAAATAGGTTCATCCTAGATTTTGAGGTCAGATCATGGTTCCACCATTTACCAACTGAGTAACCTTGGGTAAATGACAATCTGCTTAAACTTTCGTTACCTCCTCTGTGAAACAGAGAAACCAGTTACTTACCTTACAGAAATATTCTGGGGATTAGAGATACGGTGTTGCTAAACACGGACACTTGCATTATAAAAATCTCATTTCATTTGCATTTTCACATCGAATTTACTAGTATTTACATAAAGTCAAACTTACTCATTATCAAAGCATATTTGATGACTATTCACACCACCAATAGTTCTACGCTACAATCCTATTTTAGTGACAGAAACAAAGAGACTTTAAGTTAAAATCTGTGATTATACCACTTACTGGCTTTTTTTGAAGTCTTTGCTAACCTCAATTTCTTTATCTGTAAATAGGTATACCTATCTACTTCATAAGACTATTCTGAGAATTATATCAAACGCAATAATGGATTTACAAGTGCTTATGAAAGTATGACCCATGTTGCAAATACTGGTATTATTAGCGTGGAAGCTTCACTTATTGTGCAGTTTTTGAAAAAGATAAATACCTTAACTAGTCTTTTCCTGTATTACCTCTTTACTGTTAATTGCATCAACTATTTCCAGCTTTTGACAGTAACCAAAATGGTCAATGTAAGGCTACAGATTATAGTTATTAATATACTTTTTTTTTTTTTTGGCTGCGCCACGCAGCATACAAGATCTTAGGTTCCCCAACCAGGGATTGAACCCATGCCCCCTGCATTAGGAGCGCGAAGTCTTAACCACTGGACCTCCAGGGAAATCCCAATAGTTACTAGTATCTTCTTAAAGTTACTGTGGTAGACACATGATGGTGACCCCTAATGAGTCATGCCTTCATATAATCCCCTTGAGTATGAGAAGAACCTGTGACTTGCTTCTAACCAACAGAATATGGAAAGGTGATGAACTGTCACTCTCTTGATTATGTTACATTACATAAGCTTGTGTGAGAGCCTCTCCTGCAAGCCTTGAGAGAGCCACGTAGCAGGAAACTATAGGCAATCCCCAGGACCTGAGGGAGGCCTCCACCTGACTGTCAGTAAAAAGTTAGGGTCCTCAGTCACACAACTGCAAAGAATTTCTCCCAACAACCTAAATGAGTTTGGAAGTAGATTTTTTCCATAGTTAAGCATCCACAGGATAACAAAGACTGGCCCACACCCTGACTGCAGCTTTTGTGAGATCCTGAGCAAAGGACCCAGATAAGCCAGACTCCTTACTCACAGAAACCGAAAGATAATAAATGTGTGTTGTTTTAAGCCACTAAGTTAATGGTAGTCTGTTAAACAGAGTAGAGAACTAATACAGACACCTTCTGTCAGGTCTAAACTTTTATCTGAGGAAAGCATGTGTAGATGTTCTAATAGGCAGCAACCACTCTACTATCTTTTAAGCTCACATTTCTGATGCAGAATAAACAATGAACAGATGGAACAAATAGAAAATACCCCAATTTGTAGTTGAAAACCTCTTTGGTAAACAGTCAGATAGTAAGCATTTCAGGCTTCACAGATGGTAAATCTCTATCACAACTACTCAACTTTGCCAATGTAGCACAAAAGCAACCACAGACAATAGTAAGTAAATGAGCATAGATGTATTTCAGTAAAACTTAATTTATAAAAACAGTTGGTGTCATTTGGCCCTTGGGTCATAGTTTGCCAAAACCTGAGAAGGATGGCTGATTTAAACCCAACTATGTCAATAATCATGTTAAATATAAGTGGTCTAAACACCCCCAACTAAAAGACAGAGACTCAGAAATACTACTCAGCAATAAAAAAAGAAGAAGCCATTGAAACATATAACATTATGCTGCATGAAAAAAAAAAGTCTCAAAAGGTTACATACTATATGATTCCATTTATGTAACAATCTTGAAATGACAAAATTATAGAGATGGAGAGAAGATTAGTGGTTGCCAGGAGATAGGGAAAGATGAAGGAAGAGGAGTGGCTGGGGTTGTAAATGGGTACCACAAAAGATATTTGTGATAGAACTATACTATATCTTGTGGTAGTGGTCACATGAATTTACACATGTGATAACATATACATTCATAAATTAGTGCATGTGAAACAGGAGAAATCTGAATAAGGTAAGCAGACTATATTAATGTCAATTCCTTGGTTGTGATATTGTTCTAAAGTTATGCAAGATATTAGCATTGAGGGAAACTGGGTGAAGGATATACAAGATCTATTATTTCTTACGACTGCATGTGAATCTACAAATAAATTACAAATTACCTCAAATAAAGGCTAAAAAAAAGAAAAAGACAGACTGGATAAGAAAAAGTGGGGGAAAAAAAAAAAAGTGAGACCCAACTATAAGTTGCCTACAAGAAAAGAGCCACTTCAAGTATAAAGATACAAATAAGTTAAAAGGATAGAAACAGATATACCATGCTAATAGTAATGCTAATAGTAATAGTAAAGAAAATGGAAGTGGCTGCATTATCAAACACAAACTTCAGAGTAAAGAAAATTACTAGTGATAATAAAAAGACACTATATAAAACATGGATATCCACATGCAAAAGAATAAAGTTTGACTCTTACCTTACACCATGCACAAAAATTAACCCAAAGTATATTAAAGATCTAAATGTAAGACCTGAAACTATAAAACTCCTAGAAGAAAACATGGGGAAAACACTTTGACACTGGATTTGGCAATGATTTCTTGGATATATGACCAAAAGCACCAGCAACAAAAGAAAAAAAATAGACAAACAGGGACTATATCAAACTTTAAAACTTCTGTGCAGCAAAGGAAACAATCAACAGGGTAAAAAGGCAACCCACAGAATGGCAGAAAATATTTGCAAACCATATACCTGATGAGGGGTTAATATCCATAATAAACTCCTATAACACACAATAAAAAACTGACAATCCAATTAAAAATGGGCAAAGAACTTGAATAAACATTTCTCCAAAGAAATACAAATGGCCAATAAACATACAAAAAGGTGCTTAACATCGCTAATCATTAGGGAAATGCAAGTCAAAATCACAATGAGATACCACCTCACACTTTCAAAACAAACAGAAGATAACAAATGCTGGCCAAGATGTGGAGAAACTGGAATCCTTACACACTGTTGCTGGGAATATTAATACAGTACAGATAGAACATAAACAGTATGACAGTTCCGCAAAAATCTAAAATAGAATTACCACATCATGCAGCAATCCCACTTCTGTGTATATATACAAAAGAACTGAAAACAGGACCAAGAAGATATATTTGCGTAACCATGTTCACTGCAGCATTATGCACAACAGCCAAGAGGTAGAAGCAACCTAAATGCCCATCAATGGATGAATGGATTAAGAAAAAGTGGTATACACATAGAATGAGTATTATTCATAGAATGAGTATTATTCAGTCTTAAAAAAAAAAGAAGAAAATTGTTATATGCCACAACACGGATGGACCTTGAGGACATTTATGCTAAGTGAAATAAGGCCGTCACAAAAAAGACAAATACTGCATGAATCCACTTATATGAGGTATCTGAAGTAGTCATATTCTTAGAAAAAAATAAAATGGTGATTACCAGAGGCTGAGGGGTGGGGAAAAAGAAGAGTTGCCGTTCAATGGGTATAAGCATTTCATTTTTGCACAATGTAAACACACTTAACACTAATGTACTGTACACTTAAAAATGGTTTAGATGGGAAATTTTATGTTGTGAGTAGTTTACCTCAAAAAAAAAAAAAAGACACTACATACATAAAAGGGTCAATTCACCAAGAAGATACAATAATTTTAAGTGGTGGAGTCAGGACTCAAACCTAGCCAGCAGGACTCCAAGTGTCTGTGCTATTAACCCCTGCACTACTGTTCAGAGCATACTGCAAGTGAAACAGAATTACAGAACAAAAATACATGAAAAATCAAAGTCTAATTCCCCCTTGTAAAACCAGCTATTTTTTCTAATTCCTCTGCTTTTGCAAGTGGCAACGCCATTTTTTCAGTTGCCCTAATTCAAATCCTGAGCCAATCTGACTCCTTTTTCGACTTACATAACCCATCAGTTTTAATTCCCCTGATTTCTACTTGGGAAAAATCTCTCTCCTATTCATCTCTTTCTTCCTACTCTCATTGAACTCTACTCTCTTTCACTGTACTCTAATTCATATCTTCCATTAACCATTAATGCTCCTTTGTCCCATCCCTAAACATCCATCAAGGGCAAGGCTGCCAGATTTATCTAGCTGTAAGTGTCCCTTCCAAACTGCTTAATGTTATGTATTTCAACAGCTTATCCAGGCATTCAAGACTCTCCTTGCTCTGACTTCAGCCTACCTCCCAATCTTTTCCTCCATTAATTTTTGACATAAAGTAGGGAAAAGGAGGGGAAGGACTATTTACTAAACCACTGGGTGTCACATATTTTTCCAGAAATCTTACATATACAGTCATCCCTCAGTATCCATGAGGGATTGGTTCCAGGACCCCCCTCAAATACCAAAACCCAACGATGCTCAAGTCTCTTATACAAAATGGCATAATACAGCTGGCCCTCCCTTTCCACAGATGCAGAATGTGCAGATACAGAGGGCAGACTGTACTCTGTCATTTAAGCATCACAACTACATTACAGACAGCCTAAACATCCCTGACTTGCTGTCACACAGGTAGAAAATGGTGGAAGGGACTTCCCTGGTGGTGCAGTGGTTAAGAATCCGCCTGCCAATGCAGGGAACGTGAGTTTGAGCCCTGGTACAGGAAGATCCCAAACGTTGCGGAGCAACTAAGCCCGTGTGCCATAATTACTGAAACCTGTACACCTAGAGCCCGTGCTCCACAACGAGAAGCCACTGCAATGAGAAGCACACGCACCGCAACGAACAGTAGCCCCCGCTCTCTGCAACTAGAGAAAGCCCATGTGCAGCAACAAAACCCCAATGAAGCCAAAAATAAATAAATAAAATAAATTTATTTTTTAAAAAATGGTGGGAGTTAGGGTTTCAATTCAGTTCTGATTAAGCCCATTCTTCTTCTACTATATCACAGACTTCACTATTCCATTTTCCTCAAGTTTATGTACAAGTTCTCAAGCTGTTCCTCATGGGGCAATGATGTGAAAGCCTAGCCTAATAAGTAATGCTTCTTTCATGAAGTCTTCTCTAATTCTTCCAATGGGATGTGATCTCCCTTCTATGAAAACAAACAGTAGTTTGACTTCTCTAATTCATTTAGTTTTCTTCCCCTTGTGTTTTAGACATATCTGCTTAATACAGTGTGAACTCTTTGAAAAGATTATGTCTCAAAAACATCTACGTATCTTACCTTATATCAAACTACTCTAGCTTCTATCTAGTAAAAGGCTTTATTATGGTCATAAAATTATTTCCTTTGTCAGAGGACTGCTCTATAAAAAGGGCATTAACAAATATTCATTTTGATAAAATTACTTTTACATTTGACATCAGATTTGGGCAAGACACAACAGCTCAAAAACTTTCTATACTAAATTCTTTTAAAATGGTCTATTTAAAGAATGCAATGTTTTCAACTTTTTAAAAAGTCTATTATATAAAGTAGAACAGGAAGACAGGAGCAGGAAAAGAATATTTACCCTAAGACACTCACTCTATAGAACTTAGCCGAGGGACTTCCCTGGAGATCCAGTGGTTAAGACTTTGCCTTCCAATGCAGGGGGTGCAGGTTCGATCCTTGGTTGGCCAGTTAAGATCCCACATGCCTTGCGACCAAAAAACCAAAACATAAAAAACAGAAGCATTACTGTAACAAATTCAATAAAGACGTTAAAAAAAAAGAGATAACATCCTAATAAGAACTGACTGTGAGACTTATAAAGACTGCATATTAATAATGAGTGCAAGTGTAACTCCACCTAAACTCTAACCCAGAATTTTTTTTAATGTATCTAAGATTCTGACTCCTAGGAAGAAAAAAAGATGATACTCCTCCTTCCCCAATATATTAAGAGATTAAAAACACCAGAAAAAAAGAGATGGCTCACGGAAGTTTGTTTCAATCATACCCTGGCACATTATGACACTGAGGCAGACAGGAAGTTGAGGCCATTTTTATTGTTCCTCTAAGAGCCAGTAAAGTCACATCAACCAACAAAATAGGAAGTTCTGAAGAAAAAAATACTTCAAACAGAAGAAGATAGGTTTTACTGGTTCACTGCAGGAAATACACAACAAAAAATAATGTACTTTTACATGTAAACACAACAATTCACAATCACAGAAAAGAGGCCTTACAGCAAAAGCATAAAGGTACTACTATGTGAAGTCAGCCCACTTTATTTTCTTTTTTCAAACTTCTTTGCATTTATAATCTGACATTTTAGCATGTACTATCAAGATGAAATACTATTATGCAGAATACTGTATTAACTCATACTGTATTATCCTCAGAAAGGTCTTTACAGGCAAAGAGTGACTTTTATACTAAATATTAATCAGAAGAGTACTAAGTAGAAAGAATTCCAAATGGCACTTTGATTGAAAGCACCTCTAAAGTAAACTCAATGCTATATAGTTACTGATGCAGTACTTACTACAGGCAGCAATAGTGCTATTAGACTCATTCTTCTTTAAAATAACCTTAGTTTGTACTCTTTACAATTCAGTTAGAAGATTTTAAATGATACAAAATATATTTTATAGCAGTTTCTGATTAATTTTAGAGCTATATCTGAAAGTTGACAGAGAATGTGTGTGTATTTACCAAACTTAACTCGTGTGGATTTGTGAAATAAGATGGTAAACCCCACCTTATGTTGTATAGAGGAAAACATGACCGCACGTAATTCTCCACACACTTCATGCTATCTCATACCTCTCTGCCTCTGTTCAGGCTATCTTCTCATTTTGAAATGCCCTTTACCAACTCCCAGTCTTATCAACTGACACCTACTCATTTGTTAAGACTCAGCTGAGGTTCATTTGCTCAAAAAGGCCAGCCCTGAAAATCTCCCTTATTCCTAGTCTGGATGGGGTGTACTTCCTCTGTGCTCCTATAACAATTTAATCACATCTTTTTCATTGTACTTATATAGTGGATTATACCATACTCAACTTTTTAGTCAAATTTATAATACTCGTAATAATTGCCTATTCACTATTAGTCTTTACCGTAACACTATGTAAGTCCCCAAAATATAGGCACTTTCTACGCACTCCTACTGTTCCCATGTTGAGCACAACACATGGTAAACAGAGGTGCTAAAAATACTTTTGGAATGGATGAACAGATTAATTATGAACCCTGGAGAGTGTTTTTCTATTATCCAAATCAACATATAAATTATCTTAACTAAAATAACACTGCATTCTGCATATATTATTTTAATCACAATCATAAAGGATGTCACTTAGCAGACATTTTTGAATTACTTCATTTCACAGGTAAATGTTTCTTAAAATTTATTTTTTTACTTTTAAGTCAGAAAAAAATTAAGCTATACTCATTATTTCCTTTTTATTTACAAAAGCAAAGAGTATAGAGATTTTAAATTTTGATTGAAATGGTCCAGAAAAAAATATATTATGCCAATAATTAAAGGAAAATTTGCTGCTTTGACAAACTGAATTACAGCTTCAGTAGTTCCTACTCAGTAAAGGTACATGAAACTTCCAAGAATTTACTGTGACTTACAAAAAAATGTGTTTCTTAGCATTAGCATGTTTAGATACAATTGTTATTTGTTATCAGAATCTGCTTGTTAAATACTACTGTCATTTCCCTGGTCTAAAAACAACATTTTCACTGCACTGTATATTTTGAAAGATGTTTCTATTTTAGAGTCTGTTTTATTGAGAAGGCATTCTACTGAGGCTTCACTACCAATAATCATTTCCTTGTCTGAACTGGACCACTTAATTTATTACAGTCACAATAGTTTAAAGGTCTAGTATAAACAGTTTTTTTTAAAAAAAAGGACTTGAAGTTTACCTAAATATGTGAATTGCATTTGCAAACTCTTAAGAGGAGCCCCTATTATTATTTTTACTTGAGAATGTCATTGAAGTCACAGGGTTGTACTCAGATAACAGATGATAATTACTTGAATAAAAACATGAAGCCTACTAAAAAATTAATTTACCAATAATTTGTTTCCAAGTGTCAAAAGATGAGATATTTCCCACTCAATATATGAAATAAAGCAAAAAACACAAAGCTAAATAATAATTCTTACTTCAGGGAGAGCCATGCTGGTCAGGCATAGTCCCTCTGAGTAGAGCACATTGCTAATCTTACATAGAGCTTGCGAGGAAGTGTGGCGTTCAGTGGCTGGTGGACTTGCAGAGGCTTGCAAAATCTTGTTCACTAAGGGAAGCTGTTGTTGATTTATTACACTGACTTAAAATGAATGCTAAAGAACTGTCATTTATTGAGTAAGCAGATTTGAAATTGGTTCTGATGACTAATTGTTACCATGGCTATACAAGAATCAGTCTTCTCTTTGGAGTTTGGCAACTTCCTTTTATTTTTACAAAATAAGCACATAAACCAACATATGCATATATATACTAAGGATATACTACTCATGTGGTTTTATAACATTTCAAGAAATTTCAATTAAAAAACAAACACTGTCAGTGTTAAGGATAAACACCATCTGTCTTATATTAATCATTCAATCAGTCATCACATGTAATATTGCAGGTTCTGGAAATTCAAAGATGAATATGAAAAGCAACAACAAAGTGCTTTACAGCAGTACTAGCAGTACTATTCAAAATGGATCTGGTCCACAAACGTTTTTTTTTTTAAACAGGTCTGCAGTGAGGCAGTACACAAATGGAGTGTCTAGAAACTCTGATAGCAAAGCTATATTTGAAAGTAATTTTATGTCTGTTGAATTTCATAAAAAATTGAAGTTTGAATTTTGTGTGTCCTTTTTTTCATTTCATTTTTCCAGTAATTTATTTTTGTTGTCTTTACCAAAGTATTAGTTCATAGACTAGTTTTTCACTACAGCGTCTGAAAAGCACTACTTTATGGGACTCAAGCAAGGCAAGTAGCCACAATAGGTGAGGCTGTATTATGTTTGGCTACTAAGATACATGCAAAAATAACATGTATTACACCAAGAAAGTATCCACATTAAAATTTGAGGAATGGTGTTGTTAGTGGCCTAGACGAAAATCCCTCAGAAGATGATACAGCACACTTAAGAAAGGCTGCATCATCAATCCTCTAGATGGATGAGATTATAATGAATGGAAAAACAAGGGACTCATTAAAATGCTTCAAGAGTCAGATCCTAAATGTGAAGAAATTTAGGAATACCTTAACCAATCTATCTCTTGTATTTTTCTTTTTAAAAAAAAAAATGTATGCAAAAGCATAATCTAATTTTTTAAAGTAATCTGTCCCCCCAAAAGATGAATAAGACATGACATAATTCCCAACATTAAGGAGCTTGAATCATTTAGACGGGACACAAACAGGTGATAATAATAATGTGGTAAAGGCAATAGTAGAGAAATATGCTGGATAATATGGGAGAGCCTAAACTAGCCTTGGTGATCAAGAGGGCTGCCCATTGAATGCAATAGCTCACATGTACTCAAAGTTCCCATTCCACTTTATCCAACTATAACCAAGTTTCATACATTCTCCTCCCTAAATTTTTCTCATATTGTTGGCCTTGCTTCTCCAGCCACACCACTTTAGTCACAGGCCCCATCATCTCACAGTTATTATTATAGCCTCCCCACAGCCTCTTCTCTCCCCAATACATCCTTCTTACTGCTGCCAGTTATCATTCCCAAATTCAAATCTCAACACATCACCTCAATGCTTAAAAACTTCCACGGATAATGTAACGGTAAGTAGAAGAAACTAGGTACAAACTGTATGATCTGTATTTTATAGATGTATATGTGATAGGTTTCTAACTTGAACTGCTGTTTACAATCAATTAATGAAACAATTCCAAAGCCTCTATTTTTTACAGAGAAATTTGTGAAGGAAAATAAGGAAATATAAGTTTAAAGCTGGCTGCAGAACTTTAAGGCATGGGCTATACAAAGTGTAATCCCAAAGCTCTTCAAATTCTAAGAAAGAAAGAGAAATGACTAAATGTTTACTCTTATTATAGCTAGCATTCTGTTTTAACTAGGTTAAATATTCCTATATATTATAAACATTTTATAATACTTTAAAGTCCCTTATATAATGATTATACGGTACACTTGTTGATTTTATAGGACTTAAGAAGTAGCACGGTATAGGAGAAAAAACAGTGAGTTAGGTATCAGAATTGGATTTTAACTACTGCATTATTGGGAAGTTACCTAATCTCTCATGTCTCAATTTCTTCATTTATAAAAGAACAGCATTGGTCTAGGTCAGGGGTCAACAATCTTTTTCTGTAAAGGGCCAGACAGTAAATATTTCAGGCTTTATGTGTCACTGAGACTGTCCCAACTACTCAACTATGCCATTGTGGTAGGAAAGCACCCATAGATAATAAAGTAATGAGTGTGGTTGTGTTCCAATAAAACTTTACAAAACCAGAAGCAAGCTGGGTTTGGCCTACAAGACCATAGATCTGGGAAATTGCTGTTTACAGTCTTCCCTTGATATCCTGGGGGATTAGTTCCAGGACACGGCACTTCGTACGAAAATACAATGATGCTCAAGTCCCTTATATAAAATGGCATGGTATTTGCATATAACCTATGTACATCCTCCTCTCATATACTTTAAATCCTCTCTGGATTAATTATAATACCTAATACAATGTAAATGCTATGTAAATAGTTGCCAGTGCACAGCTAATTCAAGTTTTGCTTTTTGGAACTTTCTGGAATTTTTTTCTTGAATATTTTCGATCTGAGTTTCCTTGAATCTGCATATATGGAATCTGCAGATACAGAGGGCCTATTGTACTTCTAGTTCTAAACTATGAGAGGTACTTTTTTCCTATTTAAAATTATTGAAGCTGTTGCCTTTCTTTTTAGAGAAATCTATAGTCATTTAACACAAGGCACATAAACTAGTGGTTAATAGCAGACTTTAGAGCCAGTTTTGAGAGTCCCTGCTAGTTGTGTAACCTTGGGCAAGTCACTTAAAATCACTCTGAGCCTCAGCTTTCTGTAAGACTGTTGGGAAGGATAAATGAAGTAGTATAAGTAAAGTACTTAGCCCTGTGTCTAGTTCACAGCAAGCATTCAATAAATGGACATTATTACTTTTACAAATTATGTGATCCTCAGCCCTTGGTGAGGAACACAATCCTTCAATCAACGTTTTTTCCAGCAAAGAAACAAAATATGCTATATAGTGATCTACATTCAGATTCATTTTTCACTATAGCAAAAGATGAGAACTGGCTATATTACTCTAAGTCTTTTTTTTAAAAAAATAAACAGCATTAGTTGAGTGCTTACTATCTACTTTGTATGTATGACTGTATGACTTTAGTTAAGTTATATAACCTTTTATCAGCCTCAGTTTCTTTACCTGTAAAAATGAGGAAAGTTACAGTACAAATTTCATAATCCATAAAACTGTTATAAGGACTGAGTTAATAAATTGTCTGGCACAGAAGTTATACAAGTAACTGCTATTATTTGAGTTAGATATTTCACATTTATTCATTCCACTCCTCAGGACAACTCAAAGAGGTATTATTCCTATATTTACAGTTGTAGACAATAAGGCTCACAGAAGTTAAGAAACCTACCCAAGGTCACACAGCTATAAGTGGCAATGCCCAAGACTCAACACAGGCTTGCGTGACTATACAGCCAAAACTTTTAACACTAGGCCAAAGATGGCACTAACTGTCTTTGTATAGGGAGTGTAACTACATCTTTGTATGGTATGTATAGATTTTAAGAATTAAATATGGATGTTAATAATATTCTCCCCATACAGAAAATTTTTGAATTTTTTTTAAAGTTCAAGAGTAAGAGAACACACATAAAATCACAGATTTTTTAAAAATTGAAGTATAGTTGATTTACAATGTTGTGTTTGTTTCAGGTGAACAGCAAAGTGATTCACTTATACGTATTTTTTCAGATTCTTTTCCCTTATAAAATCACTGATCTTCTCAACATGACAGTATTTCCATAGATAAAATTTTTGCTGAAATGATTCCTGTTTTCTGTATCCAATTAATTTAACTCAAACTTTCATTATTAAAGAAATACACAATCCTCTGCATTAAAATAACTAAAGATGCAATACAGTGACTTTTATATATATGTGTGTGTATATACAGATATACACACACTATGCAAATGCTGACATTCATCTCTAACTGATCTTCAAGATCCATATAGACCTCTCAGACTACTTTTATAAAGTGCAAATCTAGAGAGCTGAACATAGTTCTGCTACTTTATAAATCCCCAAGTATTTATTTAGAACCTTGAACTTTGAAAAGCATTCAGCTATCAAATGAAAATACCAATATCCAAGGGGAAAAGAGGGGCTTCCCTGGTGGCGCAGTGGTTGAGAGTTCGCCTGCCGATGCAGGGTACACGGGTTCGTGCCCCGGTCCGGGAAGATCCCACGTGCCGCGGAGCGGCTAGGCCCGTGAGCCATGGCCGCTGAGCCTGCGCGTCCGGAGCCTGTGCTCCGCAACGGGAGAGGCCACAGCAGTGAGACGCCCACATACGGCAAAAAAAAGAAAAAAATAAAAAAAGGGGGGGGGAATAAAAGAAAAAAACTCAAAAAAGAGGGGGACTTCCCTGGTGGTCCAGTGGTGAAGAATCTGCCTTCCAATGCAAGGGACGTGGGTTCGATCCCTGGTCAGGGAACTAAGATCCCACATGCCACGGGGCAACTAAGCCTGCAGGCCACAACTGCTGAGTTCATGCACCTCAATGAGAGAGCCCACCTGCCGCAAACTACAGAGCCCACGCGCCCTGAAGCCCGCACACCACAACTACAGAAGAGAGAACCCGCACGCCTCAATGGAAGATCCCGCACGCCTCAACGAACATCCTGCGTGCCTCAACTAAGACCCGACGCAGCCAAATAAACAAATTAATTAATTAATTAATAATTTTTTAAAAAGACATTACTCCACTGGATACACTCATTCATAAGTTTGTATACCATCACTTCATCCACCTCATACTCTTCAGACCTTGTGACTGCTACTGGTAACTGATCCAGAAACAGAAGTTCGCTTCACACTGTAAAGCCTTATAGCCCAGCAATCTACCACTAACAAAGAAAATAGGGCAGTTTGATATAGCTTACTTCCAAACTCTATTACAGGAATGAACTCAAACTTAGAACACTAACCTACTTCTGAAATTCCCAAAATGCAAATAAGATTAATTTTAAATGTCATAATTAAAATCACAAATTAAAATTTAATCTACATAAGCTGACTGTAAATTTCACATTCTTTCCAAACTAGCAATGCTGAATGTTAAAATGATCATCAATTAGAATTCAATATAACTTCACATTCCGTGTTATATAAAAAGAAATATTACAACATAAATATACTATGTAAGTATCATCATCTAGTTTGGAAGAGAAAATGCTTAGTTTTCTTTAGCATCTGGTGTTTTGTTGAGAAAAGAAAAAAGTCCAAATTTTAGAATAAACAAACCAAATTATCTTTTAGCATTTCAAAATCATATTCTAACATGCTGGATTGTATCAGGGTGACATTCTTTGCCATGCATTTTAACGCCCATCAAGCCTGGAGGGGTAGGAGGAGGAGTGGACATTATCTGCCTAACAATAATGGATCAATCAGTGGTGTGTGCTCCAGGTATAAGCAGCAGCACTCTTATTGGTATGAACATAATATATCAAAAATATCAAGCTCTATTTCTAGAAGAAAAACAGGCACTCACGGTGCTTCAAAAATTATCTGTATACACATACACAAACACAAAATTCTGTTCACTTTCCTTTATCAAAAAAAAATTTTCAAAATAATCTGCAAAATATCTAGTAAAGAAACCTCCTTAGATAACCGAAGCTAATGCTTCAGTTCAGTTAAAAAGGGCCGTGAACTCCTTTTAAACATACATTGAAAGCTGTAGGTCTTCTCCCCAGAAAAACACAAATTTACACAGAATTCAGACTCTTGGAAGACCATTTATGGACACATCCACAGGTCCAGGTTAAGAACCACAGACAAAGTAGAAATTTTCTCAAGGTCCCTTTGACCCTCTTCCATAATTTTACCTCTGACTCACAAGAACCAACTAAATTATTCATAACCAGACAATGAACTCTCTTGTACAGCCAACCCTTAAAAAAAGAAGTTTGACAGTACTTACATAAGCAGTATTCAACAGAAAATAAACTACACTGGCAACATTTTGAAATATAGCATGTGACTAATGATACTGATAAATATGATAGTGCATTACAGTTTATAAAATGACTTCACATTATAAAAATGAATATTTTTACCCCCTTTTACAGCTAAGGAAATAGAGGTTCAGAAAATAACTTGACAGAGTCACAGAGCCAACAACTGAAGAGCTGGTATTGTAATCCAGAGTTGCCTAGTTCCAGAACTGAGCTCAATATGTTATTATATCCTGATGCTTCCACAAGAGCCCCTCACACAAAGAAAATAGATTTTTTTAAAAAAAGCCTAATGGGTCACATTTTAGTGTAGTTGTATCTTGAATACTGACATCAATTTTTTTTAAAAAGTATATTTCAAATGTTCCATTTCCTCTTGCTTCATTGGTTTACATAAAACATGTTTTTCAGAAAAGTGAAGAAACTCTCAAGCTAATGAGTTTCAGGACTGAAAAATATGACATTTTCTTATTCTACGAAGCATTTCTTCTCCCTCAACTCTTTAGTTCTTAATACACAAAAATAAATGACTCTTTGTTGAAAATTCAAATATAAGAAACCAGTTTAAATATCCAATGTTTTAAAACACAAAAGCTATTTGAAATTAATTTTTAGGAGGTTCAAAATAGCCCCTTTAATCTTTTCAAAATGACAAACCCATTTTCAGTTCTCTACAACTCTAAAAGAGTTCCTGATTTTTTGAAAAAGGGTCATTTGTCTAATCCCACAGAATGTACAACACCAAGAGTGAACCTTCATGTAAACTCTGGACTTTGGGTGATGATGTATCAATGCAGGTTCATCGAGTGTAACAAGTGTACCATTCTGGTGTGGGGATTTTGTTAGGGGAGACTGTGCATACATGGGGCAAGGCAGGGGGCATATGAGGGCAGGGGGTATATGAAATCTGCACCTCCCACTTAAATTTGCTACGGGGCTTCCCTGGTAGCGCAGTGGTTGAGAGTCCGTTTGCCGATGCAGGGGACACGGGTTCGTGCCCCGGTCCGGGAAGATCCCACATGCCGCGGGGCGGCTAGGCCCGTGAGCCATGCCCGGTGAGCCTGCACGTCCGGAGCCTGTGCTCCACAACGGGAGAGGCCACAACAGTGAGAGGCCCGCGTACCGCAAAAAAAAAAAAAAAAATTTGCTATGAACCTAAAACTGCTCTAAATATAAACTATTTTGATAAATGGGGGGGGGGGGGGTCTAATTTATCTGCTTCACTTTCTTCTTAACAAATGAGGAAATAGTATTTTTTAAAATTGACCTCACTGGCTGTGAATTAAATTTCCTGCCAGGATACAGAATGTGCAATTATTACAGAATATATTACCATCTTAGAAAATAATAGTAATCTTATCAAATGCTGAAAGAATTAACAGCTTTAACTGTTAACATGATGAAGCTAAATGCAATAGAGTATGCTATCTTAAGATTTCTTTTGATATTTATACTCTTCGTATCTTAAGGGCGCTATACAAAGTGACTGAAAGTTTGAAGTAGGTCATGGGTTGACTGACAAACTAAAGTGGGTGCCCCTAGGAAGGAGGAGGAAAAGCAGCAGCCAATGAAAAAAGCCACCGCCAAGTAGAGAGATCCTCTGCTTACCCAAGTCTACCCTCTGGCAGGATCAAGACTCGAGGGAGGTGGAGGAAAAGGATTTCCTCATAGAATGAAAATGAAGAACACCAAGGGTCAGCAAGTATCAACCTACACAGGAAAAAAAACAATGCAAAGAAAACAAAGAAAAAAAACGTGCAACGAGCAGATAAAATACCTGTGTCGAACCAGTTTCTTTCAAGAACTTTCTCCCAAAGTGGTAACATTAGCATAAGGTAAAGGGCCAAACGTAGTTATGCTATTAATGCAGATTAGAAGGAATACTGAGAAAAGTTCAATTTTCTACAAAAAGTCATCCGATCCAACACTGCCAAGTGCGAAAACATATAAAAAGCTTTTCAAACGCAGGCACCCAAACGCTAGGACAGTGCGAATCCAGTAAAGGACCAGCCCTGGGCTAGAAAACTCGAGCGAAGTAGATAAATCGCCTCCCGCAGGAAACCAGCAAGCTAAGCCCAGAACTGAGAGAAAGGAGGAGAGAGCAGGCATCCGTGACTGTAAAACAACTCCATTGAGCAGCTGCGTGTTTTGAAAGAGGCTGCAGTTTCTGGTGTCTCACCGGGAGGCACTCTTCGATCCGGTCTCCACCCCCGCGGATGGTCCACCGGGCGCGGGCTGCAAGCCCCCAGCACCAGGCAGTCCGATCCTCAGCGAGCCCCGCGGACCGGCCAGTCCCGACGGGCCACGAACCCCTCAGGCGGGCCAGTCCCAGAGGGGCGGCTAACCCTCCGGGAGGGCAGCAAACCCCCGCAGCGAGCATCCAGGACAGCGGTTAACCCCCGGCGGGCCGCGCGTCCGGCGCCGCAGAGCCCGGAGTCAGCCTGCCTGCCCCACCCCCACAGGCCGCGGGTCCCAGGGGTGTAGGGCCGCCCTCCCCGGACCCCGAACCCGTGCCCGCCGCACCGCACTGCTCATGCCCGGGACCCCCGAGAACCACCTGCTTGCCCCTCTCTTCTTCGAAAGACCCAGACGAGCGAGCCAGGGGGCCGCTGGCGAGAATGACAGAGTCAGAGACTGGGGTTTCCCTCGGGGAACGCGACCCCGTGAGAGCCACAGAAGCAGTGCAGCGGTTTAATGGGCCCAAACCCTATCAGCTGTGGAGTTTGGGTTACTGCGCGCAGGGCTGGAGTTTCCCCGCGCCGCAGGCACGAGCCCGGGCGGCGCTACGATCTGGGGTAGGGAGGACTTGGCAGGAGGGGACAGCACCGCACAAAGGAAGAGGGAAGTGAGGCGGAACGAGCGTCCGGTTACCTCAGTCCTCTGCTCGTCCCTCCGCTTGGTTCCTCCCGGCCTCGCCAAGGATACAGCCGCGCTATCAGGTTCCCGCAGCCCCGAGCGGCGCCTTACCAGCCCCAAGCCAGAACCCGACGGACGCGCGCTCTGTTGCGCGGCCTCGCCGAGCCCAGCCAGTGCCTGGCGTCCTCTCGCCCGCGCCTGCGCACAGCACTCTGGGAAGTGTGGTTTCCAATTACCTCCTCCGGTGGTCCGCCCCCGCCCCACGTGCTCTCCAAGCCCAGCTCCGCTTGGGTAGCTGGAGTTTTCACACGACTGGGAGCGTTATCCTGCCGGATGCTGACGGGCCAGGGCCTAGCGGACGTCCCCAAAACACATTTTTAGATAGGCCATGGCATAAATACCTGTGGAGTTACCCGTTTCTTCACTTCTGTGGCAGTACTATAAGTCCCCTCCTGATCATGGTGAGGGTTCTTAGGGTTTATGTCTCTAAAAAAAAAAAAAAAAAAGGGAAAAAAAGGCTTCTACTTTTATTACTGTCAGTTTCTCCACAGGCTCTACAAAGGATACATAAAACAGCTGGTGTTTATAAGCACATAACCACAGTTTATAAGCCCACGGAAGCCGTTGATTGACCTAAGCACTCGCTGCTAACAACCATTGCAAGTAAAAATGATGTTGAAATAAACTGATTTTTCGATAAAGTCAATGAAATGTAGGAGGAGGGGGATAATGAGAGAGCAAAGAAAAAACTTTGAAGAAGGATATTCCCCAAAATGTGTCTTTTGTTAGAGCAACCTCTAGCTTTCACAACCCTAGGAATCTGTTTCAGAATAAATTCAATCCTAGGTACATTTATAAATATTAACACATAGGTTTGGATTGATTTTGCTAGAAAAGAGTTTTTTTTTTAACATTAGCATCTTATGTAAAAACCCCAAAATGACTTTGAATTTTCGTTTCTAGGGGAAAAAAATCACTTTTATTTTTTTAAATAGCAGAAATAGAAATAAATCTTAATACTTCAGAATATTTCTCTTCAGAACATTATATTTTTCAAATTTAATGTAAATACATTTTGAAAAATAGAGCAAGACCAGTTTTAGTGTACACACACACACACACATTGTAAAATTTGTCTGGAAGCATGATGTAATACTATATATTTAATAAGACCATGTTCTAATAGAATTTTTTTATAATCTGAACTTCTTTTTAATTGCATGTGCAGTATCTTCTAAAAAATGCTTATGGAACAGAACTGCTCTTTTTCCTCTGCTAATTGACAAATACCAAACTACTTGTAGTTACTAACAACGTCAAAGAAATATACACAATATTTCAATATTGTTACCATTTATTTTTTCAAAAATATTTAGTGAGCACCTACTATATGCCAGACACTGAGTTAGGAACTGGGAGATACACAGTGAACAAAACCAAATAGTCCCTGCCCTTGTGGAGACTTAAGATCTAGTGGAGGAGACAGACTAAACAGATAATGAGAAATAAAAAGGTATGCAGAGGGTGGCAAGGGGAGTGGGGAACATATAAGGTATACCAATATAGAGCTTTTTGTTGGGAGAGGGGAGTCAGGCAAAAATTCTGAAAGTTAAATGAAATTCTCAAACCAAATAACAATAAACTGGGGGGGGGGAATCCTTCCCTAAAATGTGATATATCCACAACAATGCTCTCAAATAATTATTTTTAAAAATAAAATCTTACAAAACAAGATACATCTTGATAGGATTCAGAACATGCTACCCCAAAATATGGCACCTTGTAATACTGAATATCTTAAACTGAAAGAATTTGAGAAAACAGAAGCAGGAAGGTCACTCTTCATTCCCGCCTCACTCTTCTTCCCCAAAACAGGTCATCAAACTCCCATATAAAAAGTATCCTCCCTATACCAGGAGTAAAGAAGACATTTATACTGCCAGAGATGGAATTTAGGGCCGAGAAGTCTGTATAAACATACCTAAGATAAACTAACCCTTATCTTCCTAGTTACTTCTTCACCACTTACTAACCCTAGCCCAAACACCACTGTCTTGTCAATTCTTCACACACTTATTGTTTGTCTAAAAGGTGTAAAAGCTTCTTGCTGAGGTCACTTCTTTGAGTCTTCATTCTCTTGAATGTACATGAAGTCTCCCACATACCCGTAAAAATTCAGTAAAATGTGTATGCTTTTATCCTGTTCATCTGTCTTTGTCCGTTTAGTTTTCAGAGGTAGACAGAGACCCTAGGAGAGTCAAGGATAACTTCTTCCTCTGCTACAACCTCAGTGAAAGAAAAGAACACACATTTCCTAAATATGACAAAGATATCTTCTTAGCTTTTATTCATTCTTCCCTAGCTCCATTTGAGAATAAACAGGACTAGCCTTAATAAGTAAGGACCTTTCATTAGAGACGCCTTACCTTCCCTAAAGTTCCATAAATTAAAATTGGTAAAGATCTGATATCTGTTGGCTCACTGTCTGTTGTACTTTGGTCCAAATAAATTGCAATGTTTTAACCTCAATTGACATTTGCATGTTAAGTCTTTATCTCTAATCCTGGAATAAAAGGCTTTATACAATCTCCAAAAGAATTTCAAATGGGGCCTGCCAAGGGATTTGGAAACACTAATGAAGGGGACCATTTTATTTTCATTTGCAGTGGAGGCAAAGCCTTCAGTCAGTGGGCAGTCCCTTGGACAGCTGCCTGCCTATGAAAATTTCCTTAAAGAGTCTGAACAAGCAAGACCACCCCTCCTGTCCAGGTCAGAGTCACTGGTTTGCAGTTACCTTTCTTCCCACTCCTCAACTCCCATTTTATCACCCTCCTCCTCAGCCAACTGCCAGCTTCAGCTTCCCTTAACAATCACTTCCTGCCTTCTGCCCCATGATATACTGGATGGCTGCATTTTCTGGCCTCACCCTAGTGGCCTGACTTAACCTATTTTAGTTACTTTATGATAGTTCTTCCATCCATTACCCTTGCCATTAATCTGACACAGGTATCTCTAAGCCTTTGTTGACCATTTTTCACTCTCATCTCTGAAATACTTAAATTTCCCTAATTTCTCTCTGGGCCTTTGTAATTGCTATGCCTTCTCCCTCTTTGCCTGGTTAACTCCTACTCACCAACCAACATCAACCTAGTTACTGTTTTCATCAGGAAGTCTATCCCGGTTACAGTTCCCCTCCTCTCTAATGCTTCCTGTACATGCTCACATTAATGCTTCCTGTACATGCTCACATTACAACCTATTTTTGCCCCTCAGGTAGCACATGTCAGTGAGCATTTTAGTTAGATATCTATTCTTTCATTTGTCTGAAAACTTCTTAAATAGAAAGTAGGAGCACAGTACTTGATATGAGGTGGCTGATTAACAAATACTTGGGAAATAAACGAATGCATATCAACTTTGTGCAATAAAGAAGGACCCAACAAATATTTTCTGTGAAGAAAATATTTTAGGCTTGCGGACCTTCAGGTCTCCGTTGCAACTATTCAACTCTGCTTCTTAAAGCACGATGGCTAATTCTCACTGGTGCCTCCAGAGTAGCTATATAACAGGGAATTTGAGTTAAAGATTTGAATGGAAGTAGTGGGGCTGCAGCGTTGACCAGAGGACAGTACTTGAGGATATGTTTACATAGCAGGTACACTGTTCTTGTTTAGAGTGATTATTTATTTTGGGTAGTTTGGGGGCAGGTCAGTAGATGGAGCTAAAACAGAAGGCATCCTTGGTATAGCCACAGCCAGTTAAGGTTGTGCACTAAATTATTTCTTTGGAAAATTACCTGTTGTGTTGGTGAGTTTTTAAAACGTATCATTTAATTCAGGTTTGCTTTTTCCCCCTCCACTTTTAACATTTCACTTTGGCTATCCCATCCTGCCCAAGTTAAATCACTTTCCATTTCCCATGAACCTGCCTAGACATGGTTGAACTTTCAAGCTGCCTTTGTGGGAGCTGTGGAATCTTCTCTCCAGCAATACGTGACATAACAGGATAAGAGCATTTTGCCTCTATCCCTACCACACTCCAGAAGTCTCCTGACTTTAATTATTAGAAAAACCCATTTAGAGAAACTTTGTTTTCCAACGTTTGAAATGTGTGCAATACACTTCTGAGCAAAGTTGTATCCATATGTATGGTAGAAAGTGGTACAGTGATACAAATGTAATTGTGTTTCAATTCCAATACTATTCCAAATGTATGATCTCTATGAAAACTACTGTAGATCTATATTACATTAGCTTTCTGATATCATCTTCACGTTCTCAAAGAAATTCTATCCCTCAAAGGTTTCTTTTTTTTTTTTGAATTTTTTAAATTACAGTGCAGAATGACAGATACTGCTAGTTCCTAAACAGTATCTTCCTGCCTTCTTCATTAATGAAAGAACCCCAGTTTTTTTGAAGGGATGACTAGGTACCCAGCTAACAAATTATTTGTCACGCTCCCTGACAAAGTTCTATTCATAAGGTGTAAGTACAAGTGTTGCATGGGACTTTAGGGATGGCTGCTTAAAGGGAATTGATTCAGCTGGAAGGTACCTCTCTTATCCTTCTTTCTTCCTGGAAATAATGGCTTGAGTTTTAGCAGCCACCTTGGACTATGAGGTTATTTGAGGGTGAAAGTCATGTACAGGATGATGGAAGAATGACAGAAAGAGCCTAGGTCCCTCTTGACCACTGAACCACGAAAATAGTCCTACTACAAGCCTTCCAGTGTTAGAAGTTCCAGTTATGAAAAGGATAATATTTGTATGTGATAAACAAAATGTGGCTGCTTCTAAATTTTAGAACTGGCAAAGTGGACTGCCCAGGCTTGCAGGCTTTCTTTCCTTATTAATTAACAATTTAGGACTGTTCTTTCACTGGGCCAGTGGAGAAGGAAGAACAATAGTCAGGAGACAGGAAGAGATCAGCAGGTGAAAACCATTGATTGAAAGAGATAAACCAGGATTGAGTAATCAGATAGGGTGTGTGCATTTATTTCACTAGGCCTTGACAGTTCTGCACAGAAACCTTAAGACAATACTTTGAGGTTATCATGTTGCAACCTTGGGATGATGGTGTAATTTTCCCCTAAATGGTTACAGGCTGTCCTGTAACCACAGACTCATGCACTCATAATCCCTGCACAGATGGTACAGAAAGAAGCTCAAATTTTCAGATCCTCTTTGTAAGTGATTCTCTTTGGAAGTTTATAAGCCAACATTGAAAAAGAGATATTATTATAATTGCATTTCATTTTCAAGGAAGCAGAACCAAAAGAAAAACTTTCAGCCAATTTCCTCAGAGGCAAAACTGGGTTATTAGAATAGAGTAGCCTGTTGTTCAGCCTATATGTGAAGTTCCAGTTGCTACTTTTATCATCAACTGAGCCTTGAGTCAGAAGCCCGTGCCTACCTGGTGGGAGGTGCCACAATAAGACTCTTGCTTTATGCTCACAACTGTTGAATAGAAAACAGATGAGGCCAAAGAGGGCTCAGGATAGAAGATATGTGATCACCTTTGCTGCGTGCTGCCTTGGCAAGCAGTCATTTACATGTCAGTCAAGGAGTTTTAAACTTCACTCAGGCTACTGTCCTTAAATCTGGACTACCTTTTTCCTTTAGAAAAAATTTAAAAGCAGTGTCCATCTTACCTGCCTCTACTTCTCAATGTGAACCCTTTCCTCAAGGTCTGCCAAAAGTTTCCCTTCTCTTGGGCTTCCCTGGTGGCACAGTGGTTAAAAATCCACCTGCCAATGCAGGGGACATGGGTTCAAGCCCTGGTCTGGGAAGATCCCACATGCCGCGGAGCAACTAAGCCCGTGCGCCACAACTACTGAGCCTGCACTCTAGAGCCCACGAACCACAACTACTGAGCCCGTTCACCTAGAGTGGTGCTCTGCAACAAGAGAAGCCACCGCAATGAGAAGCCCACGCAACACAGCGAAGAGTAGCCCCCACTCGCCGCAACTAGAGAAAGCCTGCACACAGCAACAAAGACCCTATGCAGCCAAATAAATAAATAAATTTATATAAAAAACAAAAGTTTCCCTCCTCTCTCCTCCCAAGAAGCCCGCTCTCACACTCTCAGGCAGGCTGCTGGCAGATGACTCACGGTACATTTAATGAGCCATTTGAGGCAAATTTAATAAAGGTGTGGACAGGTTCTAGGAAAAGCTAAAAGGAGCATGCAGTACTCCTGAGCTAGTAAGAGAGCAGTTACCAGAACTGGAGGGGAGAGAAAGCTGTGTGTAGAGGCCTGCTGACTGTAATAAAGCCTTGATGACTCCCTGCAGGAAGGGTGCTAGGATAGAAGTACCCCAATCTCCCTCTCCTTCTCTTTGACTTCAGGTGACAGCCCCTGCCAAAGGCAGCTTCTGGAAGCCAGTGGATAAGGAAGTTTGTTAATTTTGTCCATCAACGTAGATTTTCTGGCACAAAGTTGTATAGAGAAGGGTGAAGAGGGATTTAGAAAGACAACTGGAAGATATTGTCACCTTCTCTGACATTTTTGTTCATGCTGGGCTTATCACCTACCCTCATTTTCAACTGTCATATAATCTACTGGTCTGGTCTACGATTCAAGTGTATGACCCCCTTTTAAATAGAGAAATGTTTCTCTCCTCAGTTGGCATTTTTAGCTGCATCATTCACGCTGACACTTAACCATATACAGCCTTTATTATCACTTAAATGTTTTAAATGTATGTGAGTATCCTGTTATATTGTAAGCTCTGTGGACCAGAATTTACGAGTTATGCTTCTGCTCTATCTCCATAGTACCTAACACAGTGCTCAGCACAGACCAGTTGAAACAAATTGTAATCTACTTAATTCCCTCCCTGATTTTATCCCCACCCCTTACCTGCCCCAGCAGATGCTTATACCTTCATATTATTTTGTGGACACTCAAGGTGAAAAAATTATCTAAAATCGCCATTAGATGGTTCTGATGAACCTAGGGGCAGGACAGGAATAAAGACACAGATGTAGAGAATGTACTTGAGGACATGGGGAGGGGGAAGGGTAAGCTGGGATGAAGTGAGAGAGCTGCATTGACGTATATACACTACCAAATGTAAAATAGGTAGCTAGTGGGAAACAGCAGTATAGCACAGGGAGATCAGCTCAGTGCTCAGTGCTTTGTGACCACCTAGAGGGGTGGGATAGGGAGGGTGGGAGGGAGGCTCAAGAGGGAGGAGATATGGGGATATATGTATACATATAGCTGATTCACTTTGTTATACAGCAGACACTAACACAACATTGTAAAGCAATTATACTCCAATAAAAATGTAAACAAATTTTTTTAATAAAAATAAATAAAATCACCATTAGAAAGCACAAGAAGTCTAGATATGTTTGTAGGGGTGTTTCTGAAGTTGGATAGTGGAGTATGCAGGTCAAAGCTAGACTTCCATCAGCAGACACCTGCAGCTCTTTACCTGATGGCTTTTTCTATCTGCCTCACTAGCCCAAAGGCAGAGGAGACTAGAAGCGCTGGGAAGTTCTACTGTCTCCCATCTCCCCACAAGCAGCTCTCAAATAGTGACTGAAGGGACTTGGTGACTAAAAATCAAGCAACCTCACCGACCTGATGGGGGGAGGGGGCAGGCAACTCTGAGGTACCTTCTACACGGTTTCCCAGAATTCCCCTGGGGTTTGAGCCCAGCTGCCCACAGGGGTGATCTGCATGATAATTCATCCTTAATTAGCTTCCTTCTCTTTGTTTTTCTCTCTCCCTCTCTGCTGCTGCCAGTGCTTCTTGGAATCACCTCCCAAATGAAATACGGACTTAAATTCTTACCTTCAAGTTTACTTCTAGGGTAGAATGATGTGACATCACCAATGATATGCAACCCATTTGTGGTAGGAATATACAAGATGTACTTTTCTTTATATACCTTCTCTGTACTGACATTTTCCTCTTTCTTTGCTTTCATATCTAAACATATTATTGATCCACCTAAGAAAAATTCCAAAGACATTTAAAAAAATTAAAAGTAAAGTTAGTGTTTTTTAAATCTTATTATAAAAGCAATATATGCTTATTGTTAAAAAATTAGAAAATAAAAATAACACCACTATTCTAAAATAGCAACTGGTAATATCTTGCCAGTTCCAAAAATACCTGCCTCTACTTCTCAATGTGAAATATTACCTTCCAAAAATATTTTGGAACATTTTCTTTACATGAATTAAAGTAGGCTTTTTTAATTGCTTTTTTTCCCCACTGAAGAATATATGTTGAATAACTTGACAAGTCAAAAAATACTTATGTTTAACAACATTCAAAAATGATTGCAGAGTGTTTCACTGTATGGACTTACTACTACTGTTCCTTCAATCAAGTTTCACTTTTAGTTATTTTGAGTTTTTCAGTTTTCAAAAAAAAAATTACTAGGTTGTATAACTTGTAACTAAATGTAACTTCTAACTAAATCATCAAGGTACTTCCGCAAAAGTGGAACTGCTACATCAGAGAACACATATATTCAAAAGATTTTTGACATCTTACCTAAGTGACTTCTACCAGCAATGTATGAGGTTATTTCCTGACAGTTCTATCAACTCTATTTTCTTCTTTAAGCTTTTGCCAATAATTAATTTCATTGCTCTGATTAATAACAAGGATGAACTTTTTAATATTCCCATTGGTCATTCTTTTCCTTTTTTTATGATTTGCCTTGTTTCCGTACATAAAGACAATTGTAGGAAGACAATGCTGCTGTAATACTAGCTGGAGGTTATGATCTCATTGCTTTTTTTTTTTTAAACATCTTTATTGGAGTATAATTGCTTTACAGTGTTGATCTCATTGCTTTTTATTAATTGGTTGGTTATTCTTCCTCCAAGAACAGTCCTAAGAAACAACTCTGACCTCTCCTTGCTTCAGATATCTAATTCACACTTAAGTTTAACCTCAACCCCTGTACCAATGACCTTTCACATCAGTGAAAGCAACCTAGCAACCTACTGCATCTCTCCATTAGCTTTCCTATCAATATTCAGTTTCAGCATATTGAGTCCTGATTTCCAATCTGTTGCCATTCCCACCCCTCTCAGTTCCATCTAAACTCTCTTGGCCTCCAAAATTTGAAATAGCAGAGCTTCTTTTTAATCTTTTTTTCTTTTCTGTACTCAAATCCAATCAAACATGATTACTCATTTTCTTAGTTCATGATATTTCACAGATTTTCTCCTAAAGCTTTATCTCTACAACCATGACTCTAATTTAGACCCATCACATTCTATCTAGAGGACTTCTCCCTTCAGAGCTAATAGAGTTTTATGCGTACAATTTTCAATATTTTAAAATAATTAAATTTATCCTGCACTTAACAGTATATGTGTATACATAAGGTAAAAAGAATAATTAAAGTCTTACTCTGAGGGTTCCTTTCCAAACACATTCCTCTCTCTCTCCCACAGAGGTAAATACTATCCTGAATGTATGTTTATCATTCCCATATATTGCTTTGTTTGCATATATTACTCTATTTGAATTTAGTTTGCAAGCTTTTGAACTTTAAATAAGCAATATCATATTATATGTATTTTTTTGCAACTTGCTTTTCTTGCTCAACATTATATGTAAGATTTGTCCTTGTTGATGGTTTATTCATTTTTTTTACTACTGTGTAGTATTGCATTGGATGCCTATACCATAATTTACTCATCCCCCCTGTTGATAGGTATTGAGTTGTTTCCAGTTTTTCTTTTTTCTATTACAGACCACGCTGTTATGTACATTTGTGACATGTACAAGCTTACATAGCAAATGCAAGAGTTTCTCTAGAAGTGGAATTTGTGATTTCACAGTGTTCATAATTTTGATATCACTAGATAATGCCAAATTGTCTTCCAAGATTTACACTTAGGAAAGTTTCTGAGGATTTCAGTCATCCCACACTCTGACCAGCACTTAGTTTTGTCAGATTTCGTAAGTTTTGCCAATCTGGTAAATATAAATAGTATCTCCTGGTTTTAATTTAAATTTATCTAGTTATGAATGAGATTTTAATGTTTCATATGTTTACTACCAATTTAGATTTCCTTTTCTGCAAAATTCTTCTTCAATTTTTTCCTTATTTTTCTATTGGATTTTTGTTCTTTTTCCTGATTAGTTTTTAGGCATAATTTTCAATATCCTAAATAGTAATCTTCTGTTCATTATCTGAGTATTAAACATCTTCCAGTTTGTGGCTTCTTACTTTATTTTTGTGGTACACGGTCCTCTCACTGTTGTGGCCTCTCCCATTGCGGAGCACAGGCTCCAGACGCGCAGGCTCAGTGGCCATGGCTCACGGACCCAGCCGCTCCGCGGCATGTGGGATTTTCCCGGACCAGGGCACGAACCCGTGTCCCCTGCATCGGCAGGCGGACTCTCAACCACTGCACCACCAGGGAAGCCCGCTTCTTACTTTTTAATGATATCTTTTGATAATCAGTTTTTAATTAGAATGTATTGATAATAAAATCTATCAATCTTTACCTAATGGGTTGAGGTTTTTATATCTCCTTTAAGAAACACTTTCCAACTGAGACTTAAAAAATTTTCTTCTAAAACTTTTGAGTTTCACATTTTATATCTAAATCCTTAGTTTATTTGAATTGATTTTTGTAAATGAAATTGTTATCATGTTACCATTTATGCCTACACCATAGTCAGCCTATAGAAGATACTCAGTATTTTTCCACTTCTTTTTTTATTCTTTGATTTATTATTTTAAATAAATGTTTTTTAAAAAATGCTTATTTCAAGCTAAATGAATCTTTTAGAAGCACTCCACAACGTACTCTTGGTTATCATTTAGATGTTGCGTAAACTACTAAAAACACAGGCAAGCCAACGATTTACCACAATCAGCATTAAATTCTTGGATGTACCACTAGATTTTAGAGTGGGATGAGTTCTGGGCCCATAGTGTAGATTGTAGAGATATTTTTAAGTATTTGATCTGCTAAATGAATAAAATGTAAAAATATACTTGTGTCATCCTTTGAGATGAATTGGATAAGCTACACCTTTGTGGGGGAAAAAGCATGGTTGTTATCAGTGAATCATGATCTATCATGATCTCTAACTATAACAAATCAAGCATTAAAAATTATGTTCTATACTTCATATTGTATATGTAAATATGAGCTCCTTAATGGAATATGAATGATAAAACGCAGAGTCTCTCTCTTCAGGTTTTTCAAACCCCACCAGTTCCTAATATACCCCCAGGGGAAAGCCAGACCCACTCAATGACTTGGCACCAGAATTAAGCCAAAGCTTGTCTTTGAGATAGGCACAGTGGGAGGAAGCGAAGGCACCATAGTAATAGTTGTAAAACACTTGGAGCTCCCTCTGCTGGAATATATTGGTATAGTAGCAGTGGTAGTGCAGTAGAGCAGTAGTGAAGGAAGCACTCTACCTCCAAGGTAGAAGAAATGGAAACAAAAGGAAACAATCTAAAAGTTAGCTTTGATACCAGGTTAAAGGGAAAGTTTAAAACAACAGTAGACTTTCTTCTAGACAAATTTTGTAAAATTTGTCATTTTCCTTCTACTTTAGGGATATTTGCCTTATAGTACAAAAAGCATTATCTTGATTCATTAATTGACACCTTATGGGAGCAGCCTCAGGGAAGAGCATAACATCATTCTAGAACGTTGATGACTGAAAATGTATTTATAGACTAGACTTTTATTCATTATGTAACTTTTGGAAAGTCATTTAACTTCTCTGTATTGTGTTGCTCTAATTTTAAAATGAAGATGACAATAACAACCCCAAACTCTTTGACAATGGAGGGTAAATGAGAAGCCAAAGATGTGAAACAAACTTCCAAGGTGTCACATATCCTCGTGGCTAAAATCCCAGAACTGGTTGGTAACCATGTTCCCAGATGAATAGTGTTGAGTCCCAGGCACTGTGTCAGGTCCTGGTAACACAGTGATGAATAAAGACTGTCCCTCACCCTCCTAGAACTCACAGTTTAACAGCCTATGGGAGAAGACACTATAATAATACAAACAGTAACAAAAAAACCATGGCAAATCCTATAAAAGAATGTATTGGAAGGTTATAGAGACACATAACTTTCTAGATGGTCAGAAAAGGCTTCAAAGAAGACTTTTTGTTTGAGTTGGGACTTGAATGATGAGGTACTTTCCAGTATATATTTCTTTCTTAAAATTTTAGTTTATTTAG
This sequence comes from Tursiops truncatus, assembly GCF_011762595.2. Classification (NCBI taxonomy): domain Eukaryota; kingdom Metazoa; phylum Chordata; class Mammalia; order Artiodactyla; family Delphinidae; genus Tursiops; species Tursiops truncatus. The sequence goes on from NC_047038.1 coordinate 102,204,919, forward strand.
CTGTTCTTAGTGGGAACTCTCTTCCAAAAACGCTTTTTAAAAACATGATAATTAGGGGAACAGAAAGTTAGCCTAGTTCTAGTTTATTTCATTGGAAGTCTTAATAAGCAACATACTGATGCAACCATTAGTTTAATAAATAAATTACTAGACTGAGATAAATACACCGGCATGGGAATAAGGAAAATATTGGCTGATGTACAGGGAGAAATTAATGGAGAGAAAGATTATAAGTTATATATTTATCATTTATATCCTACTTCTGAAAATAATGTTAGGCTTGATAGCTTTTAGTTGGTATATTAAAGATAATAATACAAATTTACCATTAGTAATGATAAGGTGTTCTGTTTCTGCTCTCCCTTCCAAAAAAAAAAAAAATCTGTGTCCTGTTAATACTTTAAGACCCTTGGATGCTAAGCATTATCTTATATTTCATGCATTTAGCCTTTAATGATTTCTCAACAGGCAGAGTCTTAGAGCAGGAAAAAAAAATTATAGCTGCACTTGCCTACATTAGAAAAGAAGAAAAACTGTAGATCAATAACCTAAATGTATATTTTAAGGAACTAAAAAATGAAGAGAAAATTAAACTGAAAGCAAACAGAGGGAAGGAAATAATAACTGACTGGAATTATATAATGGAAAATATGAAAACAAGAGAGAAAATCAAAGAAATCTAAAGCTGTCTTTTTGAAAAAGATCAACACAATGACAAAGGTTTAGCAAGACTGGCCAAGAACAAAAGAAGGAAGACTCAAATTACTAAAATCACAAATATAGGTATGGACATTACTACCAACCTTACAGGAATTAAAAAGAGATTATAAGGGAATTCTATGAAAATTATATGCCAATTATAGGTCTAGATAACCTATGTGAAATGGACAGATTCCTAGATTTGTTCCAACTTCCCAACTCATTTTATGAAGCTAGTATTACTCTGATACCAACAAAGATATAAGAAAAGAAAACTATAGACCAATATCCCTTATGGATATAAATGCAAAAGTCTTCAATAAAATACTGGTGAAATGAAGCCAGTATTACATTAAAAAGATTGTACACCTTGATCAAGAGGGATTTTATCTCAGGAATATAAGAATAGTTCAACATATGAAAATCAATCATTTTAATATACCATATTAAAGAATGAAAGGGAAAAAACTACATGATCATCTCAGTAGATGCAGAAAAACTACTTGACAAAAGCCAACACCATTTCATGATAAAAGCACACAACTAGACGCAGAAGAGAATTCCCTCATCCTGACAAAGAATAATTATGAAAAATCACAGCTAACATCATACTTAATGATGAAAGACTAAAAGATTCCCCCTTATATCAGGAACAAAGATGTTCTCTCTTGTCACTTCTGTCCAACATTGTACTGGAGGTTTACCCAGGGCAATTAGCCCAGAAAGAGAAATAAAAGACATACAAATTGGAAAGGAAAAAGTAAAAATTTCTCTATTCATGGAAGACGTGACTTTCTATGTAGAAAAACCTAAGGAGTACATGCATACACACAAACTATTAGGGCTAATAAATAAGTTCAGCAAGTTTGCGGGTTACAAGATCAATACACAAAAATCAGTTGTATTTCTATATACTAGAATAAACGATTCAAAAATGAAATTAAGAAAATAATTCCAGGGCTTCCCTGGTGGCGCAGTGGTTGAGAGTCCGCCTGCCGATGCAGGGGACATGGGTTCGTGTCCCGGTCTGGGAAGATCCCACATGCCACGGAGTGGCTGGGCCCATGAGCCATGGCCACCAAGCCTACGCGTCCGGAGCCTGTGCTCCACAACGGGAGAGGCCACGACAGTAAGAGGCCCGCGTACCGCAAAAAAAAAAGAAAACAATTCCATTTACAATAGCATCAAAAGAAATCCAAGACTTGTACATTGAAAACCATATACATTGTGGAAAGAAGTGAAAGAAGACCTAAATAAATGGAAAAACATCTCATGTTCATAAATTGGAAGATTTAATAACATTAAGATGTTAATACTTTCCAGATTGATTTAGAGATTCAACATAATCCCAGCAACCGTTTTTGCAGAAATTGAAAAGCTGATTCTAAAATTCATGTGGAAATGCAAGGCACACAGAATAACTAAAACAGTCTTTAAAAAATTAACAAAGTTGGAGAATTCACATTTCCCAATTTTAAAACTTACTACATGGACCTCCCCGGAGGTTTAGTGGTTAAGACTCTGCACTTCCACTGCAGGGGGCACAGGTTCAATCCCTGGTCGGTGAACTAAGATCTCACATGCCAGGCAGTGTGGCCAAAAATAAAAAACACTTACTGCAAAGCTACAGTTATCAAGACAGTGTGGTACTGGTGGAAGGATAGACATATTGGATATTCACATGTGGAAGAATGAATTTGGATACCTATTTTGTACTATACACAAAAATTAACTCAAAATGGATTGAAGATCTAAATGTAAAAACTAAAGCTATAAAAAATAAATAAGTTAATTAATTAAAAAGAAAACAAAACTAAAGCTATAAAACTCTTAGAAGAAAACCTAGGCATAAATCTTGTGGCTTTGGATTAGGCAATGGATTAGGATTAGGTCTTGAGATACAACACCAAAGCACAAGTATTAAAAGCAAATTTTTCAAGTTGGGCTTCTTCAACCCTAAAACTTCTGAGCTTCAAAAGACATCATCAAGAAAGTGAAAAGACAACTCACTGAATGGGAGAAAATGTTTGCAAATAATATATTTGATTAGGAATTTGTATCCAGAATGTATAAAGAATATTTACATCCTACAATAAAAAGACAACCCAATTTTTTTTTTTTTTTTTGCGGTATGCGTGCTTCTCACTGTTGTGGCCTCTCCCGTTGTGGAGCACAGGCTCCGGACGCACAGGCTCAGCGGCCATGGCTCACGGGCCTAGCCGCTCTGCGGCATGTGGGATCCTCCCGGATCGGGGCATGAACCCGTGTCCCCTGCATTGGCAGGCAGACTCTCAACCACTGCGCTACCAGGGAAGCCCAAGACAACCCAATTTTAAAATGGGCAAAGGACTTGAATAAACATTTCTTGAACAAAGGTATACAAATGGCCAATAAACATGTGAAAAAATGCTTAACATCATTAGTCATTAGCAAAATCGCAAATCAAAACCACAGTGAGATGCTACTTCACACCCACTAGGATGGCTATAATAAAAAATACAAACAATAACAAGTGTTGACAAGAATGTAAGGAAATTGTAACCCTCATACATTGCTAGTGGGAATATGAAATGGTGCAACCACCTTGGAAAACAGTTTGGCAGTTCCTCAAAAAGTTAAAAGTAAAGTTATCGCATGACACAGGAATTCCACTCCAGGTATTTACTGAAAAGAATTGAAAACTTATGTCCGTACAAAAACTTGTATGTGAATATTCATAGAAGCATTATTTGTAATAGCCCCAAACTGGAAAAAACCCAAATGTCCATCAACTGATACATAGTGGATAAACACAATGTGGTATGTCCATACAAGGAATATTATTCAGCCCTAAAAGGAAATGAAGTACTGATATAGGTTACAACATGGATAAATCTTGAAAACATTATGCCAAGTGAAATAAATCAGACACAAAATGCCACATATCCTATGATTTCATTTAAATGTAGTGGCCAGAGTAGACAAATCTATAGAGCCCCAAAGTGTATTAATGGTTGTCAGGAAGTAGAGAATGACTAGGAATTATATAGTGGTGATGGTTGCACAACTATGTGAAAATACCAAAACCCACTAAATTGTGCACTTAAAAAAATCAAAACAAAACAATCATAGCCTCAACAACATTTTAAAACTTTGGAGGTAGCTAATAATACTTAACACTTTCTAACACTATTGTTAGTGTTCAAAATCCATTGCAGATATTAACTCATTTAGTGCTTATCACAAGCCTATGACATAGTCCTATTACTATCTCCACTTTTTAGAGGAGGAAACCTGAACTCAGAGAGATTAAGTAACTTGCCTAAGGTTATGCAATTAAGAAAGGAACAGAGCTAGAATTCAAACCCAAGCAGTCTGACATGGAATCCATTCAACCAACACATTATTTGGCTTGCCATTGTGACTATGCAACAAAGTTCCAAAGGAACTGGTAAACAGGAAATATGTTTATAAAAAATAATTCATGGTGACAACTATTATTGTGCCTTCTAGAGGATACTGGAAATTTTAATTTTTTTAAGCAGAGGAATACAACAATTTTTTTTTATTATTAATTATTCTGGGTTAGGAAAGGCCCTTTCCTGGCACTTACATTTCAGATGTTATCAGCAGCATGCAATCTCAAAAGCTTCCATATGAATTCTCTTTGAAATGTGTGTTTTTATTAAATCTTTGAGCTCTGTTTGCAGTACTCAATAGACTTTGAAACATTCACTTTATTTTGAAGTGGCAGCTGGGAAAAAAACAGGATGGGACATTTGGCTCTGATAGTTAACAAGGGCTGAGTTTCTTTTAATGCTGCCAACTCAAGCAGACTCAGTGAGGCTTGTGCTGCAAGCTGCTAACAGTGGGATTCAGTTCATACTGGAGAGTCTGGCCAAGGTCCACTTTGTCTCTGCACAGAGGGGAGCACTTCAGAGCAAGTGATGACTTACTCCCTGCCATGCCAAGATTAATCTGCTGTATGTTCACTCATGTTCATGATCAAGAATCCCAAAAAGAAGGTTGTCTTTTGTCCCAAAGAGAGCTATTTGGTAGAAAACCTCTACATACATCCAATGTAGTCATTGATTTTCTTGAAAACAGGAAAATCTTCATGTGAAGTAGTAACTGAGAGATATAAGACTAAGGGCAGTGCCTAAGTGCTAGAGATGGTGATGGCTCTGACTGTTTCCACTCTCGCCTACCATAATTCATTGTCCACACAGTTGCCAGAATGAGAACGAGGCTAAAAAAATTGAGATGACGCTTTACTTTCCTAGTGGCTTTCCATTGCACTTAAAACCCAAAGTTCTTACGATCGCCTATAAACCCCTACGAAATCTAGCCCAGGTTGCATATCTGAGTGTGTCTCCTACTTCTAGTTTCTTCAACAACAAATTGCAAAGAAAGAAAGAGTGGGAGGGAAAACTATAAGTTTGAAGAAACTTAAAAAACCTATAACGTAGAGAATGGACTTGAGGACACGGGGAGGGGGAAGTTGGGATGAAGTGAGAGAGTAGCATTGACATAGATACACTACCAAATGTAAAATAGATAGCTAGTGGGCAAAATAAATAGCTAGTGGGAAGCAGCTGCATAGCACAGGGAGATCAGCTCAGAGCTTTGTGAGGGGTGGGATAGGGAGGGTGGGAGGGAAACGCAAGAGGGAGGGGATATGGGGATATATGTATAGGTATAGCTGATTCACTTTGTTATGCAGCAGAAACTAACACAACATTGTAAAGCAATTCAATAAAGATGTTAAAAAAAATAAAACAAATATACAAGATTAAAAAAAAACCCTATAAGGCGCATGTAGTGCGTACATTCCAGTTGGATTCTGAATTGGACAAAACTATAAAAAATTATGAAGCAGTTAGAGTGACTTGAACATGGATTGGATATTTGTATTAAGAATTTAGTTTTTCAGATGTAATAACAGTATTGTGATTATGTTGTGTTTTTTTTTAAGAGCTCTTAGAGATACATACTAAAATCTAGGTGAAATGGTATCAGATCTGGGATTTTCTTCAAAATAATCTAATGAATTGAGGAGTGTGGAAGTAAAAATAAAATAAGATTGACTATGAGGAGATAATTACTGAAGATGGATGATGAGCACATGGGATTTTTATACTATTCTCTTTACTTTTCCTAGGGCCCTTGACTTTTCTGCCCACTTGCCATTTCTATTAGTTATCTCCAAACCTAGGACACTATCATTGTTCTCTTTATTGATTTCGAAACTGTAAAAAAAACCCTATTGGTTGGGATTACTGCAAATTTCTATCTGATCACTTTCATGTCCTCTTATATTACTCCCACCTTTTCCACTGTGTTTCTCTAAGATTTACCCACATTCTCAGGCCCTCAGATCCTGTGACTCTTCCACTCCAACAGAAGATGTGGTCTTCTACTTCACCTTTGAAGGCTTAGGTCATCCAGCATGAAATCTCTTTCTTCCTCTTTGCCTTCTAAAAACCTCTCTTTAACCATATTTTCTTGAAATTTACCATGTTTATTTCTTGGATAAATTTTACTCTGGATCCTTTTTATTTGATTGATCTTCTACTATATGTAATACTTGTCCATTTCAAACATAATTCAGATAGGATCAAAATCCAGAATTCAAGGATAAGAAGATTTTACAAAAATCTTTTATAAGTATATAAAAAGATTTTACAAAAATCTTTTTATATACTTACATATGCAAACATGTATCAAAGATCATAAAACCTGTTTTTTCTTTTTTCTTTTTTTTTGCGGTACGCGGGCCTCTCCCGTTGCGGAGCACAGGCTCCGGACGCGCAGGTTCAGCGGTCATGGCTCACAGGCCTAGCCGCTCCGCAGCATGTGGGATCTTCCCGGACCGGGGCACGAACCTGTGTCCCCTGCATCGACAGGCAGACTCTCAACCACTGCGCCACCAGGGAAAACCCTGTTTTTTCTTAATAAATTTATTTATTCTATTTATTTTATTTTTGGCCGCGTTGGGTCTTCGTTGCTGCATGTGGGCTTTCTCTAATTACAGCAAGTGGGGGCTACTCTTCGTTGTGGTGTGCGGGCTTCTCATTGTGGTGGCTTCTTTTGATGCGGAGCATGGGCTCTAGGTGCGGGGGCTTCAGTAGTTGTGGCGCACAGGCTCAGTAGTTGTGGCTTGTGGGCTCTAGGGCGCAGGCTCAGTAGTTATGGTGCATGGGCTTAGTTGCTCCGCAGCGTGTGGGATCTTCCTGGACCAGGGCTCAAACCCTTGTTCCCTGCATTGGCAGGTGGATTCTTAACCACTGCCTCAGGGAAGAATCCAAAATCTGTTTTTATAGCAGACGTGGAGTTAGTCACAGGACTATCCCGAAAGATGAAAACATTTGGGTAATTGCATCTGGAAAAACTCAATAAGAAAACAAAAATCACAATGGGGAAGGATCTTTGAATTTCAGCTTTATTGTTAGTTTGTTTCCATATTAATTTAACTCTTGATTTAGAAATCATGTTTCAAAGTTGGTATTTTCAAGTCAGTATTTTAAGATTTCTGTAAGCGTCTAAAACAACAATCCTTTTTCTACTGAAAAGAAAAGTAAGGCTGTAACTTGTCTTATGTTCATCTTTATATCACCAATGCTTAGCACATAATAGATGATCAAAATGTACTAACTGAATTAATATATGACCAACTCTAATATTTACCACCTTTTTCCTTTAACAAATATTTATCAACAGCCTACCGTAATGTGCTATGAAAGATCTTATCACATGATCACCCAGGGAAAGTGTTGGAGCTGGAGGGAAATGCACATATGAAGGTCTTGTGGTATAAAGAAACTCGGTGTGTTGGGATACAGAAAAAAGGCAAGTTTTGCTGGAATGTGGTGACAGAGTGGGAGAGAAATAGGAGAGGGGAGTCAGGTGTATACTCAGGGGCCAAATGCTGTCAGACTTTATAAGGACTTTGTGTTTTAAGGGCAGTGGAAATCTATCAGGAAAGCAAAATATTGTGATCTGATTTTTTTTCTAGCCTTGCTCTCATTCTCACTACTGTGCAGACATTGGATTGTAGTGGGACAAGAGTGGAAACAGGCAGAGTTCTTTCTGCCTTCAGTACTTCGGCAATGCCCTTACTCTTGTGTCCCCCAGTTCTGACTTCACGTGGTCATTTTCGTGTTCTCAAGATGAACTTGAGTCATATAAAAGAAGATTGTAACATAGGGGAATTAAGGATGCTTAACCATATCTAACACACAAGTCAGGGGTGAAAGAAAACCTAGAAGTGCCAAGAAGAGGTAAAATAAAAAGCAAATGTTGTATCTCTTCCCATTAGTCTTTAACTGAATGGCTGAATCTCCTTTGAATCAAGTTAGTTTCTTCTATAAATCTTATGAGCAGTCCCAAATATTATAATTCTGAAGAGTTTCCTTGGCTCATTGGTGGTTGTAATAAAGTCCCACTCCTTACACTGTTCAATTCAATCTCCCAATTGTACTTAGTATTTTAAAGAAGTGCATTTGTTTTTCTTTTCTGGGTCATAACCCAGTTTGTTGAAAAGCTAGCAAGATCTTTGATAAAATGTTATAGGGGCTGTGAGAATGAATTGAAAGTCTTAAGTTAAAATGATATACTTACAGTTTATAAGACAAGAGAAAATTAAGGCTCTAGAATTAGTGAAAAGTCAGAACATTTTAAAGAATACTACTATGAGGACTCTGTAATTTAATAAAAATATTTCAATTAATATTGATAAATATTTAAAGCATTTTGTAGGAGACAATTGTAGAATTGAATATTAGATAACCACATAAGTAGATTACTTTATAAATTAATTTTGACAACCAATACTTATTATGAATTAATGAAAAATTCATGATAAAATCATAATCAGAGAACTGCAAATATTTTGCAAGAGCATTTTGTTTAAAAACCAATCATATTGGCAAAGATTTAAGTGAAATAGTAGTGCCTAGTGATCATGAAGGTGTAGGAGAAAAGACATGTACTTTTAAATAATGCTGATAGGAGTGTAAATTGGTACAACTTTTCAGGAAGCACTTTAGCATTCTCTATCAAATATTTAATGTGCCCATCCTTTGCTCCAACAATTCCACTTCTAGAACTTGGTCCTACAGTAGCATTTCTGTAGGTACATGGATACATATAAAAAGATGTTCACTGCAGCATTGTTTGTGGTAGTAAGAAAACTTGGAAACAGATTAAGTAACTTTCAAGACAAAATTGGTTAAATGAGTAATGGTACACAAATATAATGGAATACCATGCCGTGACTAAAAACAATGAAGCAGATCCATACATAATGACACAGAATTACACCCACAATCTATTTCTGAACTGAAAAAAATGATGTTAAAATATGATCTTATGTTGTAAAAATAATAGTGAGTGTGTATTTGGATTTGCATGGAGAATGGTGCTTCTCAGTGAAGCCTAACCTGAGCTCCCTGTTTAAAATTGCACCCACCCATCTTGCATTCCTAACCCTCCTTGCCCTGCTTTACTTTTTTTTCCCATAGTACTTAGCACCTTCTAATATACCATATAATTTAAATATTTATTATTTGTTGCTTTTCTCCCTCTAGAATGTAAAATCTATGAGAACAAAAATATTTGTCTATTTTGTTCATGGATTATCCAAGAGTCTCGATAGGACATTGCCTGGCACAAAGTAGGTACTCAATAAATATTTGTTGAATAATCAATGAAAGGGAGGATTCCAGGGGAGTAGGATTAAGGGGGGGGTGATGGGAACTTTTACTTTATGCTTTATACATTATTTTATTGCTAGAATTTTTATGATTATATTTTGCCTTTGTTATTTAAAATGATATATAACAGAACTACAAATTCTGTATTTAGTTTTGAAATGTATAGTATCACTGGTCCTTCGAGTTATAAGAACCCTGGTTTTCATGTCCTAGGAAAATGAAGAATGTGTTCAATATGAGTCACGGCCATCACTAAGAACTGTGCCTGAGGCTAAACATACTAACTACAAAACCCATGTTTTAATTGTGTAGAGGAAAAATTAGTTCAGTTCTAAGTGTCTTTATCCTGTATAAGTGTCCATTGATTCATATCTTTCTCCTTTGTTTGACCATCTGCTCCTTGAGTTTAAGGATGAATCTTAATTTTAGATTCCTCTAGGCATAGCTCAAATCTCACCCCTTTCATGAAATTTCCCTGCCTATCGTTAAGTGATCTTTCATTCTTTACATATGTACAGTGAACAGAGAACACAAATTTTCCTAAATAATCCAGATTTCAAATTCTTGGACCATTTTTCTTCTCATAAATTTCTCAAAATGTCCTAGCAATTCCAGAATTTCACTATCTAGGCTACATCTCCTAAATATCTCTGTAGCTCTGAGGAGAGGCACAGCATACTTTCTACCTTTTAAAAATAGGAGACAGCATGACATCTTGGAAAGAACATGTAATCTTTGAAGTAAGACATCTGGAATCCTCAACTTGGTCTTTTACTAATGGCATCACCTTGAGTAACTCTTAGTAACTGTTTTCTTTTCTATAAACCTAGGGATTATAAAACCTATTGTGAAGCAATCTGTGAGAATTAAATGAAATTATGTACATAAACCACCTACTTCAGTGTCCAGCGCATAGAAGATGTTTGATAAATGGCAGTGACCCCTGCTCGCTGCAACTAGAGAAAGCCCATGCACAGAAATGATGACCCAAAACAGCCAAAATAAATAAATAAATAAATAAAATTTAAATGGTATCTTTTACTATTTATCAAGAAACAGTAATAGAAGTATAGCAGTTTACTCCAGCTATAAGTCACTCAGTTCTTATTTCTCTGTACTGTTACCTTTTCCTATCTGTGCATTTTTCTCTTGAGGACCAGAATGTAAGCTGCTCGGGGAAGCTTTAATATTTTTATGTTGTTTATTGTGCCTAGGACAGTGAGAGGCATAATAAATGATTATGGATTGAATAAAGCAAAACGAGATGTTTGGCCTCTGAGTTTGGGCATCAAGAACTAGTATTGATGAAAAACAAGGTCCTACTGTATAGCACAGGGAACTATATTCAATATCCTGTGATAAACAATAATGGAAAAGAATGTAAAAAAGAATGTATGTATAACTGAATCACTTTGCTGTATAGCAGAAATTAACACAACATTGTAAATCAACTATACTTCAATAAAATAAATTTTAAAAAAGAACTAATATTGAAACGCTAACTTTAACAGTGTCTGTGGGACATCAACAAGGGTATAGTTTTTTAACTAGAGTAATTATTAAACACATATTTATTGAGTGCCCAGTATGTGCCAAGCCCTTTTCTAGATACGAGACGAGTGAAAGTTGAAAAGAAGAAAAATTTCAAATACTGGTTAACACTATGAGATAAATTATGTCCATGTTTTTCCTATTATTTTTGTTAATATAAACGGTAGCACTTTTATCCATTTGCTGCAGTTCTATCATGTTTTGTATTAAGACCAGTTTACTTGACATTGTATGTGCTTGGCATTAAAAGCAGGATAAGAATTCTATTTTCAAAAGGGCATAGTTAACTGCTAGACTCTCTGCCAAAGTAATTTTCCCTCCCTTCCTTTAACCTCCGGAGGAGACAATTGGTTACATTCTAAGCAGATGATTGCTCGGAGAGTGGGCAGCAAGCCCTGCGTGGGCAGCCTGCTCGTTTAATTTTAAGCGAGATCTTTGTGCCTTTTATTATATTAATTAGTGCATTGGCAAGGTCGAATGGGATTTTTAAACCAGCAGGGGTTTTGCTGATCCCTTAATTTGCAGTTTGTGATGGCTTTTTTGTTTTTGTTTTGTTTAATCTTTCCACTCATTAAGCCCTTCAATCTAGCGTTAGCTGTAACTCCCTGTAATGCTAGAGCGTGGGGGAGTGATATGTAAAAAGGGATGGTGGCTGTGATGAGGGGGGCAAGATACACTTTCTCTTTGGCGCTGGTTTGAGAGTGGGCAGCTACCTTTATTTTAGGCGCCTAGGAATTTGACTACAGGTGTGAGCTCTGAGAGAGACCATGCCACATAGCATGTGTTTTTCAGTGATGTGTAGAAAAATTCTTCAAACTTTTATTCAAGCTTTAGGTGATGCAGGTAGAAATCACTTGATTTAGATATCCGGGGCTGGTGAAGGGACTGTGGGAAATGCATCAGGAAGGAATGTATTTGTGAATTTGTGTAATTGCATGCTGAGGGAGAGTTTCCTGCTGCGCTGCTTATCTTCTCACCACTGTTTGAAGGCAGAGATGCTCCTGGGGTTACTTCATCTAATTCTCATCAGACCCATCTTAGTTTCTTGCTTCACTCTCAAATTCTATGTGAATCTCATTTCCTTCTCCACTCCCAGGACAGGCTTGACCCATGGCTTTGAGGGAACAACTGCAAGGTCAGCTCCTGCACCCCTCTGTCCAACACCTATAAAATGGAGGAAATTGTTTTATTACTTAAAAATATTTGTCCTTGAAAATTCAAACTTTAAAAAATATGGGGCTTTGGTGTGGGGCAGAAATGACAAAGAGTTCTTGCTGAGGAAAATTTGAGAATTAAGATGTGATGAAGTAGTGAATAGATGCTTTATGGTTAATTTGGCCGTGTAATGAAGCATCCCATTTTAAACCAGGTTTCTTTTATGTTTTCTTAAATGTATTTTGTTAAATTCCCAATGGAATAGGTAAAGTTCATGTAAAAAGATCATAACCAAAAAAGTTCTTCTGAAATGAATGGAGATTTTACCTTAAAAGTTACTACTCTTGGGCTCCCCTGGTGGCGCAGTGGTTGAGAGTCCACCTGTCGATGCAGGGGACACGGGTTCGTGCCCCGGTCCGGGAAGATCCCACATGCCGCGGAGCGGCTGGGCCCGTGAGCCATGGCCGCTGAGCCTGCGCGTGCGGAGCCTGTGCTCCACAGCGGGAGAGGTCACAGCAGTGAGAGGCCCGCGTACCGCAAAAAAAAAAAAAAAAAAAAAAAAAAATCATTTACTATAGAATAGCCAAGTTATAAATAAGCATGTAGAAGAGCCTCCAAGTTATAAGCTAATCTGCTTTGAAAAAACATTAGGCACCGTGTCTAAAACTAATTTAATACACACTGTTTCTTTTTGCGCTCTTTTTATTTCTCTTTTTTAAAAAAATTAATTAATTAATTAATTAATTATTTTTGGCTGTGTTCAGTCTTTGTTGCCACGCACGGCCTTTCTTTAGTTGCGGCGAGCGGGGGCTACTCTTCATTGTGGTGCACGGGCTTCTCATTGCGGTGGCTTCTCTTGTTGCAGAGCACGGGCTCTAGGTGAGCAGGCTCAGTAGTTGTGGCTCACAGGCTCTAGAGAGCAGGCTCAGTAGTTGTGGCACACAGACTTAGTTGTTCCGCGCCATTTGGGATCTTCCCAGACCAGGCCTCGAACCCATGTCCCCTCCATTGGCAGGCAGATTCTTAACCTCTGTGCCACCAGGGAAGTCCCATCTTTTTATTTCTTTTTCAAAGGAAGTGATGCTTGAAAGGGTACATGGCATATTTTTTGAAGTGTTATATTCATTCACTAATATTGAGAAATGTGTGGTTTTGAAAACTATGACTGGGACTGTTGAACACTTTGAAGGCCATCTAGGTTATGAAAAATGTAATTGTTTTTGGAAACGTCATCAGTGTTAAGTGTTTTGTGCAAGACTTGTGTAAGGTGTTTGTAAAGTGTCTGAATTTTTTTTTTTTTCTGAGACATGGTCTGGAATAGGTAAGAAATATTAATGACAATTTATCTTAGAAGGAATGTTTACATTACAGTTTGATTTAACTTCCCTTTAAATTTTATTATGTAGTATTTATTCTGGTTTGGCATACATCAATGACTTGTTGACTATAAAAGCTTAGCCACATTGGGTATCTGTGTGGCTTATCATCTTACAGAGGGAGAATTTTATCTTTGACTATCCTTTTAAGGAAATAAAGTGATGTAGAATGGCATAGAAATACGGACAAAACAATGATCTTCAGAGTCAGATAAACCTAAGCCTGGAATCTAGGCTTCACAACCTACTGGCTGTGTCACTTTGAACAAGTTACTTAACCTCTCTTAACTTTAGTTTTCTAATCTATAAAATGGGAATTCTAATAATACCTCCATCTTAGAGTTATTGTGTGGAGCATGGGAGAAACTGCACATAAAAGTGCTTATCACATTGCCTGATACATGCTGATACTAAAAGTGGATAACTATAATTATTTCTTCAAAGACTGTCACTTTATAAAAATAGGTAGGCCTCTGTCTTTTTAATAAACAAAGACATATCTCTTCCTTATATACAATGGGATCTCACTGAATGTTCATAGACCATTACACTGAATGAAAATCATAGGTTAAGAATCAGATCCAAGTTCCTATAAATGGGTAAAGAGGATAATGCTTTACAAGTTTCAGCAGAATAGAGATCAGTGGGAGGGATCTGAAAAGAGATACAAAAACACACCAAACTAAACTGTTAGATGGAAAAAATTAACAACAGGTCACAGCATAGTGAAAAGGGGTGCAGCCTCTGTCACCAGTCTACCAGAGTTCAAATTCCAGCTTTACTACACTAGTAACATGATAAGGGGCAAGTTACTCAACATCTCTGTGCCTCAGTTTCTTCTAAAATGAGGTGAATAAAAATACCCAAAAGAGTTGTTAAGATGATTCCCAGAGTGAATATTCACAAAGTGTTTAGGACAGTGCTTGGCATATAGTAAAAGCTATGTAGATATTTGCTCAATAAATAAATATGAGTTTTCTTATTACCTAAAAACAACTCCATAGTAATTTGGCCACACTATGCAGCTTGCAGTATCTTAGTTCCCCGACCAGGGATCAAACTCCAGATACCCTGCTGTGGAAGTGCAGAGTCCTAATCACTAGACCACCAGGGAATTCCCAACAAATCCATATTTAGATTGTAAGGGTAACTTAGTATGAAGAGCGTCTCAGAAGAAATTCCTGTAACATATACAAGGCCCACTTTTGCATTTTCACTGTTTTTCCTATTTTCTTCTTCTTTTCCAGAAAAAAAGATATTATTAGGATCCATTTAATTGTGGGAGAGGAGAGCTACGATTCAGTCATTTATCTTTTAAAAGCTTTTTTTGGTGTGTGAACTTGTTTTGATGAACACATAATTTGGTGTTCAGCCTTAATGCTTTCACCAGCATTTTTGAACTGAACCAAAAGGGCATAGGAAAGTTACTTGAAGAAGTGGCCTTGGAGGTACTTTTATTCATTCCTCTAGCTCATATGACCAGAGGGACCAATGCAAACAGAGTATGCTGGGTCCAAGACTGGCAGTGAGCCTCCACCACCAAAAACACTGGCATGCTTTTAAAATTGGAAGCTTTTCATTTTAGATGAGACTGTAACTGATTTCCATTCTTTAGCAGGAAGCTTTGATTCTTGATAAAGATCTGCTTGTTGCTCATTATGCATCATTATCATTGCCTCTGAAGTATATTTGGGGAAAAGCATATCTCCAGTTTTCCTTCTGGGAGGATTTTACTAGATCCTAAAGCAGTTTAATCTCTTTTTTTTTTTGCGGTACGCGGGCCTCTCACTGTTGTGGCCTCTCCCGTTGCGGAGCACAGGCTCCGGACGCGCAGGCTCCGGACGCGCAGGCTCAGCGGCCATGGCTCAGCGGCCATGGCTCACGGGCCCAGGCGCTCCGCGGCATGTGGGATCTTCCTGGACCGGGGCACGAACTCGTGTCCCGTGCATCGGCAGGCGGACTCAACCACTGCGCCACCAGGGAAGCCCCTAATCTTTTTTTTTTTTTTTTAAATCTATGGGATAAGTTCTAATTAAAAAATACTTTTATTTATTAAAACCCAATTTGTTTTCAATTTGTTTTTCTAACATCTAATTTTTTTCTTTGTTTATTAATTGCAGAGTTATTACACTCAAAACAATTCCAAATCTAGTAACTATAAAAAACAATCTCATGGACTGAGAAAGAAGTTTCTTGAACAGGGAGTCCTCTCTGCCTGGTACAATGGGACCATAAAAATGACTAGTCTGGGTGAAACCATACATAGCAATCTTCAGCATCAATGGGAAGAACCGCAATTGTTCCACGGCCTTCTGTCAAAACATTAAAACTGTTTTACTGTTGGTTATGAATGTATAAGGAAATCAAAAAAATAGTAAAACTAATATTTATTTAGTACATTGTAATTTAAAACATTAGACATATTGAGAATTTAAATGTTTATTTGTAAAAAATGTATCACAAATAGTTTGAGTAGTGCCCGCCTTCTTCTAATTGCATAACTTATGATATGGAGTAGGTAACTTTTCTAAGCTTTAACTAATTCTCATATTCCTTTCTAAGTTTGGATCAGGTTCCAATATTTTATCTTTTGTGTTTTCAATGTTGTAAAATATCTCCAAGAGTTGCTTTAATGTAAAGTATTTTTCTGTTGCCTTTTCCCCTGGGGCATCTCTATCTTTTTCATTACAACTGCTTTCCTCATTTATGTCAATAAGTTTGCCTTCACTAAGTTTCTCTGGCTGCATATGTAATGTCAATATCCCATGGTCTGCTCTTTATAACTCCATTTATGTTTGATTTGAATTTTATATCTAGTGATACCACTTTTTGTTTCTTTGCTGTACTTTCATCTTTCTTGGCCAATTCCTTCTTTCAATGATCCATTTTGTAAAATGTCACATGGGTTTATCGCTGGGAAACAAGAGGGGACCACAACTACATTTTTGCTGTCTGTGTGTGAACTGAATTCCAGATGTGCGTGACCAATCACTGCCAGACTTCAAAAGGAGTGACATGATTGGTCACTGATCATGTGTGCATCTGCTATTTACATAGTGATTTGTGGACTAAAAAGCAAGCTGTAAAGTTGATACTTATGTAATTACTCAGTTACTCTACCAGGGTAATAGAGATTGGTAATAGAGATTGTTGGGGGATGGTGTTATTTAACTATCCTGTGGAACTGAATTGTGAATATCAGAACCATGAAAAGTGAAGACTGACTGTATATAATTTGCATGCTTTCTTTAGTAAAAGTTGAGAAATGTTAAAGCAATGGCTCTCAACATATTGCCTGGGTGATCATTCTGGAACACTTATTTGATTACATCATTCCTCTGTTAAAGATAATTGAGTGACTTTTTGTACAAGACTGTGAGAATGAACACAATCCCTCATCTTCCCTGTAGCCAGGCCCCCCACCCTTTTTTTTTTGGCCACACCTCGTGGCATGTGGGATCTTAGTTCCCCGACCAGGGATCAAACCTGCACCCACTGTATTGGAAGCACGGAGTCTTAACCACTGGACTGCAGGGAAGTACCAGGCCCTTTTCAACATGACTTTTTAACCCCTGCCATCAAGAGGTAAGTCTATTTCCCCTCTCCCTGAATCTTGGTTGACCTTGTGACTTGTTTTGGCCAACAGGATGCAGTGATGTTCTGCCACTGCTTTGTACATTTCCTCTCTTGAGACCCTCCTCCCTGCTGTATAACTACATGGGTGGACCTAGCCAGGAAAGAATTGTCCAGCTAACTTTACAACAAAGTGCCCACCCACAGAATCATGAGCTAAGTAAATACCTTTGTTTTCAGCCATTAAACTTCGGAGTAGTTGGTTATGTACCAATATGTCACTAAGTATTCCAATACATATAGGACAGATTCTAACCACAAGGCCTCCTGGTCATTGCTTGGACACCTCTAGCAACAGAGAACTCCCCACCTTTAACAGTAACTTTCTCTACTTTTGTGTAATATGAGATTAAAAATAAAACAAAACCCAAAAAAGGTGGCACTGATAATTATAGTTATCAAATCTTTGAAGAGCACTGAGTATTTTTGAGAGTTATTTCTTTATAATAACTGAAATCTATTACCCTGCAGTTTCTATTCATTGGATCCAATTTCCCTTCTTAGGGGTACATAAAACAATCTAAATTTCTCTTTCACATGAATGCTCTTCGAATATTTAAAGGTA
The DNA here is from genome assembly GCF_011762595.2 of Tursiops truncatus. NCBI lineage: Eukaryota > Metazoa > Chordata > Mammalia > Artiodactyla > Delphinidae > Tursiops > Tursiops truncatus. Next base: position 102,222,591 of record NC_047038.1, read on the forward strand.
GCAATTTTGTGCCTCATGAGTCCTTGCCTCTTCATCCTAAGTATTTCTAATACTAACTGACATGTAACTTTCTCCCAAGACTCTTGTCATTTCCATTTCACCAACAAATTCCTCCCTACTGGTCAGAGTTTTTCACAGAGGAGCAATTCCCCTGGTCACCTTCTTTACATGATAAAATCGTTGAGCAAGTCAGGAAATTTTCAGATCACTGCTTTTCAGCTGATGCAAGGAGAGCAATGTTGTAATCTGCACTATGAAAACAACGTCCTTTTTCTTTTTTTCCATCTGGCCTGCTATAGCAGGGACTCTTTAGAAATGATCCTGAAACTGTTTCAAGGACAGAAAAAAATTAGAAGAAGCTAGGATTCAAGTAGTTACACTTGCTAGGCACAACTCGGGACTATTCTAGAATCTTTTGTATCTAGTGTTCTTGTTTTAGGAGGATTTTTATCCTTGGAGAAAGACCTGTTTTACCTCTCATATTGCTTAAGTTTACTTAATGTTGCTATTTGAACCTCTAAGGCCATAAATATTGATTTTCATCTGGATGCCTTCTCTTTACATCTTGGGTCCAGCCCCAAGGCTGTGGAATCCTCACCTAAGACAACAGGAGCTGCTTCTGCCATAGAGCTGTGCACAGTAAACAATGCCCTGTGTTAGGACAGAGTGCCAGGGTAGAGACCAGAAGTAGGGACCGAAGTTTGCTGAATATGTAAAGACAGCCAAGAATCAAATTTGGGAAGTTGTGGGTTTTTTTAGGCGAATGACTTGTATATGAACATCATTTATTGGTTAGAGAGGGTATAATACATGTATGTGTAATCAGCCACTAAGATCCAGGGTGAACAAGGGGAAGTGAGTTACTTTTGCATTTGCTCCCAAATCTAAAGTGATAATATCTTTTCACCCTGAGTGGGGGGAGGAGAGGAGGTCTTTCAACTTGACTTCTTACGGTAATTTTTGCTTAAATTGCTATTAGAGCAATGTCCTCCAACTTGTCCTATTTTCCAAATTGTGTTTTCTACCACCTTATTTCATCTCTCATGGCAAAAGTACTCTGTGTATTAACACATATATGGAGGTCTTTTCAAATTCCCATTTGTGCATAGCTCCCAAATTTGCCAATTTGAGTTGCAGCAATTTTCTTTTGAGTTGTAGCAATGTTTTTTGAACTCTGGCCAGCATTTTTTCACCAATATAAAAGCATGGGTGTCTTTGAGTCCAAGCCAATTCCCAATGCTGGATCCTGCACATTATATTAATTGCCATCCTTTCGCTATGTCAGTGGTATGTTCTACTTACAACTTCAAATTCTCTTCTCCCAACCCTGCTCTCTTCTAAAATGTTTCTAGTTACTGGTGATATGTGGTCTAGACCAGAGTTCCTCATATCTGCCTGATCAGCAACCCCACAGAAGCCATTTGGTCTTCAGAAAATCCTTTTTAAGTAGGTAAAGTAGGATAAGGGTTGGGGTGAAAATCAATATCCAGCCACCTAGGTCATCAGGAGTTTCTTGGACTTTTGCATTCTGAGAAGGTCATATGGCACTGGGTGTGTCTGGGTCTTTGTCTGAAACATTCTTTCTTAGATTACACCTCCCTTAACCCTCACTCCCCCCAACTCCAGTCTGTAGTCACTGTCTCAGTAGTTTCCCTGATTTCCCTGTGACACTGACTGTTGAATTCCAAAGGCTCTCAGAGGTCATGCTATATTAGGGTCTATTCCCCTTCTGTCACCAGGAGTCTAATAGTTTGGTAGTAACCATGAGAGGCAAATCTGGCTCTAAAATTATGATTTCATCTGAGATCGAACTGAATTTTCCACCTTAGTTCAAAACAGCCTGGAGACTTTTAAAAAAAAAATCACAAAATAAAACAAAAAAACTGGTTACCTCTACGTCATTTGGCGTCTGGTCCATGAAAGAGCTAGCTAAACCCTGCTTAAAACCCTCATATCGTGGTCTGTGAAGGTCCAGCATCCTCCTGGTTCCACACACTGCTCTCTGCCTTCAACATTCTCCATCCCTTCAGACTGTCTCTGATCAGCCCCGTGAGACCCTGGAGATTAAATCTGTGTATTCACCATTTTCTACTCACTAAACTTCCAGCCTTTCATGATTTTTTTCCTGCAGATCTGCATGAAGAATGGTGGTGGTCCCAAAGAGATGTCACCATGTAGGTTTTTGTCATCCTCCTTCCACCACCCTACTCCGTCTTTTCTTTTCTTTTTTTTTTTTATATCTTTATTGGAGTATAACTGCTTTACAATGGTGTGTTAATTTCTGCTTTATAACAAAATGTTAGCATATGGTATTTGTCTTTCTCTTTCTGACTTACTTGACTCTGTATGACAGGTCCATCCACCTCACTACAAATAACTCAGTTTCGTTTCTTTTTATGGCTGAGTAATATTCCATTGTATATATGTGCCACATCTTCTTTATCCATTCATCCAATGATGGACACTTAGGTTGTTTCCATCTCCTGGCTATTGTAAATAGAGCTGCAATGAACATTTTGGTACATGACTCTTTTTGAATTATGGTATTCTCAGGGTATATGCCCAGTAGTGGGATTGCTGGGTCATATGGTAGTTCTATTTGTAGTTTTTTAAGGAAGCTCCATACTGTTCTCCATAGTGGCTGAACCAATTCACATTCCCACGAGCAGGCAAGAGTGTTCCCTTTTCTCCACACCCTCTCCAGCATTTCTTGTTTCTAGATTTTTTGATGATGGCCATTCTGACCAGTGTGAGATGATATCTCATTGTAGTTTTGATTTGCATTTCTCTAATAATTAATGATGTTGAGCATTCTTTCATGTGTTTGTTGGCAGTCTGTATATCTTATTTGCAGAAATGTCTATTTAGGTCTTCTGCCCATTTTTGGATTGGGTTGTTTGTTTTTTTGTTATTGAGCTGCATGAGCTGCTTATAACGTTTGGAGATTAATCCTTTGTCAGTTGCTTCATTTGCAAATATTTTCTCCTATTCTGAGGGTTGTCTTTTGGTCTTGTTTAGGGTATCATTTGCTGTGCAAAAGCTTTGACGTTTCATTAGGTCCCATTTGTTTATTTTTGCTTTTATTTCCATTTCTCTAGGAGGTGGGTCAGAAAGGATCATGCTGTGATTTATGTCATAGTGTGTTCTGCCTATGTTTTCCTCTAAGAGTTTGATAGTTTCTGGCCTTACATTTAGGTCTTTAATCCATTTTTAGCCTATTTTTGTGTATGGTGTTAGGGAGTGTTCTAATCTCATACTTTTACATGTACCTGTCCAGTTTTCCCAGCACCACTTATTGAAGAGGCTGTCCTTTCTCCACTGTACATTCCTGCCTCCTTTATCAAAGATAAGGTGACCGTATGTGTGTGGGTTTATCTCTGGGCTTTCTATCCTGTTCCATTGATCTATCTTTCTGTTTTTGTGCCAGTACCATACTGTCTTGATTACTGTAGCTTTGTAGTATAGTCTGAAGTCAGGGAGCCAGAACCTCCAGCTCCTTTTTTCATTCTCTAGATTGCTTTGGCTATTCGGGGTCTTTTGTGTTTCCATACAAATTGTGAAATTTTTTGTTCTAGTTCTGTGAAAAATGCCAGTGGTAGTTTGATAGGGATTACATTGAATCTGTATATTGCTTTGGGTAGTAGAGTCATTTTCACAATGTTGATTCTTCCAATCCAAGAACATGGTATATCTCTCCATCTATTTGTATTGTCTTTAATTTCTTTCATCAGTGTCTTATAATTTTCTGCATACAGGTCTTTTGTCTCCTTAGGTAGTTTATTCCTAGATATTTTATTCTTTTTATTGCAATGGTAAATGGGAGTGTTTTCTTGATTTTCCTTTCAGATTTTTCATCATTAGTGTATAGGAATGCCAGAGATCTCTGTGCATTAATTTTGTATCCTGCTACTTTACCAAATTCATTGATTAGCTCTAGTAGTGTTCTGGTAGCATCTTTAGGATTCTCTATGTATCCTATCATGTCATTTGCAAACAGTGACAGCTTTACTTCTTCTTTTCCGATTTGGATTCCTTTTATTTCCTTTTCTTCTCTGATTGCTGTGGCTAAAACTTCCAAAACTATGTTGAATAAGAGTGGTGAGAGTGGGCAACCTTGTCTTTTTCCTGATCTTAGTGGAAATGTTTTCAGTTCTTCACCATTGAGGACGATGTTGGCTGTGGGTTTGTCATATATGGCCTTTATTATGTTGAGGAAAGTTCCTTCTATGCCTACTTTCTGGAGGGTTTTTACCATAAATGGGTGTTGAATTTTGTCAAAAGCTTTCCCTGCATCTATTGAGATGACCATATTGTTTTTCTCCTTCAATTTGTTAATATGGTGTATCACATTGATTGATTTGCATATATTGAAGAATCCTTGCACTCCTGTCAGAAACCCCACTTGATCATGGTGTATGATCCTTTTAATGTGCTGTTGGATTCTGTTTGCTAGTATTTTGTTGAGGATTTTTGCATCTATGTTCATCAGTGATAATGGCCTGTAGTTTTCTTTCTTTGTGACATCCTTGTCTGGTTTTGGTATCAGGGTGATGGTGGCCTCATAGAATGAGTTTGGGAGTGTTCCTCCTTCTGCTATATTTTGGAAGAGTTTGAGAAGGATAGGTGTTATCTCTTCTCTAAATGTTTGATAGAATTTGCCTGTGAAGCCATTTGGTCCTGGGCTTTTGTTTGTTGGAAGATTTTTAATCACAGTTTCAATTTCAGTGCTTGTGATATTTTCTATTTCTTCCTGATTCAGTCTTGGCAGGTTGTGCCTTTCTAAGAATTTGTCCATTTCTTCCAGGTTGTCCATTTTATTGGCATAGAGTTGCTTGTAGTAATCTCTCATGATCTTTTGTACTTCTGCAGTGTCAGTTGTTACTTCTCCTTTTTCATTTCTAATTCTATTGATTTGAGTCTTCTCCCTTTTTTCCTCGATGAGTCTGGCTAATGGTTTATCAATTTTGTTTATTCTCAAAGAACCAGCTTTTAGTTTTATTGATCTTTGCTATTGTTTCCTTCATTTCTTTTTCATTTATTTCTGATCTGATTTTTATGATTTCTTTCCTTCTGCTAACTTTGGGGTTTTTTTGTTCTTCTTTCTCTAATTGCTTTAGGTGCAAGGTTAGGTTGTTTATTCGAGATGTTTCCTGTTTCTTAAGGTGGGCTTGTATTGCTATAAACTTCCCTCTTAGAACTGTTTTTGCTCCATTCCATAGGTTTTGGGTCGTCGTGTCTCCATTGTCATTTGTTTCCAGGTATTTTTTTATTTCCTCTTTGATTTCTTCAGTGATCACTTCATTATTAAGTAGTGTATTGTTTAGCCTCCATGTGTTTGTATTTTTTACAGAACTTTTTCCTGTAATTGATATCTAGTCTCATAGCATTGTGGTCAGAAAAGATACTTGATACAATTTTAATTTTCTTAAATTTACCAAGGCTTGATTTGTGATCCAAGATATGATCTATCCTGGAGAACGTTCCATGAGCACTTGAGAAAATGTGTATTCTGTTGTTTTTGGATGGAATGTCCTATAAATATCAATTAAGTCCATCTTGTTTGATGTATCATTTAAAGCTTGTGTTTCCTTATTTATTTTCATTTTGGATGATCTGTCCATTGGTGAAAGTGGGGTGTTAAAATCCCCTACTATGAATGTGTTACTGTTGTTTTCCCCTTTTATGGCTGTAAGTATTTGCCTTATGTACTGAGGTGCTCCCATGTTGTGTGCATAAATATTTTCAATTGTTATATTTTCTACTTGGACCTATCCCTTGATCATTATGTAGTGTCCTTCTTTGTCTCTTCTAATAGTCTCTACTTTAAAGTCTTTTTTGTCTGATATGAGAATTGCTAGTCCAGCTTTCTTTTGGTTTCCATTGCATGGAATATCTTTTTCCGTCCCCTTACTTTCAGTCTGTATGTGTCTCTAGGTCTGAAGTGGGTCTCTTGTAGACAGCATATATAAGGGTCTTGTTTTTGTATCCATTCAGCCAGTCTGTGTCTTTTTTTGGGAACATTTAATCCATTTACATTTAAGGTAATTATTGATATGTATGTTCCTATTCCCATTTTCTTAATTGTTTTGGGTTTGTTATTATAGGTTTTTTCCTTCCCTTGTGCTTCTTACCTAGAGAAGATCCTTTGGCATTTGTTGTAAAGCTGGTTTGGTGCTGCTGAAGTCTCTCAGTCTTTGCTTGTCTGTAAAGGTTTTAATTTCTCCATCAAATCTGAATGAGATCCTTGCTGGGTAGAGTAATCTTGGTTGCAGGTTTTTCTCCTTCATCATTTTAAATATGTCCTGCCAGTCCCTTCTGGCTTGCAGAGTTTCTGCTGAGAGATCAGCTGTTAACTTTATGGGGATTCCCTTGTGTGTTATTTGTTATTCTTCCCTTGCTGCTTTTAATATGTTTTCTTTGTATTTAATTTTTGACAGTTTGATTAATATGTGTCTTGGCGTGTTTCTCCTTGGATTTATCCTGTATGGGACTCTCTGTGCTTCCTGGACTTGATTAAGTATTTCCTTTCCCATATTAGGGAAGTTTTCAACTATAATCTCTTCAAATGTTTTCTCAGTCCCTTTCTTTTTCTCTTCTTCTTCTGGAACCCCTATAATTCGAATGTTGGTGCAGTTAATGTTGTCCCAGAGGTCTCTGAGACTGTCCTCAGTTCTTTTCATTCTTTTTTTTTTTTTGAATTATATATGTAGCTCACATTATATTTCTATTGGACAGTGTTGTTCTAGACCTTACAAAGAAGACATGAAGACTTTTTGTTTTAGTTTTATTTATTTATTTGGATTTTTAAATAAATTAATTTATTTTTGGCTGCGTTGGGTCTTCGTTGCTGCATGCGGGCTTTCTCTGGTTGTGGCAAGTGGGGGCTACACTTCCTTGTGGTGCGCGGGCTTCTCATTGCAGTGGTTTCTCTTGCTGCGGAGCATGGGCTCTAGGTGCATGGGCTTCAGTAGTTGTGGCAGGTGGTCTCAGTAGTTGTGGCTCACGGGCTCTAGAGCACAGGGTCAGTAGTTGTGGCGCACAGGCCCAGTTGCTCTGTGGCATGTGGGATCGTCCCTGACCAGGGCTCGAACCCGTGTCCCCTGCATTGGCAGGCGGATTCTTTTTTTTTTTTTTTAACATCTTTATTGGAGTATAATTGCTTTACAATGGTATGTTAGTTTCAGCTTCACAACAAAATGAATCAGTTATATATATACATTCTTTTTTCTTTATTCTGTTCTGCAGTAGTTATTTCCACTACTTTATCTTCCAGGTCACTTATCCGTTCTTCTGCCTCAGTTATTCTGCTATTGATCCCTTCTAGAGTACTTTTAATTTCATTTATTGTGTTGTTCATTGTTGCTTGTTTCATCTTTAGTTCTTCTAGGTTCTTGTTAATTGTTTCTTGTGTTTTCTCTATTGTATTTCCAAGATTTGGATCATCTTTACTCTCATTATTCTGAATTCTTTTTCAGGTCGACTGCCTATTTCCTCTTCATTTGTTAGGTCTGGTGGGTTTTGTTTTGCTTCTTCATCTGCTGTGTGTTTTTCTGTCTTCTCATTTTGCTTATCTTACTGTGTTTGGGGTCTCCTTTTTGCAGGCTGCAGGTTGGTAGTTCCCGTTGTTTTGGGTGTCTGTTCCCAGTGGCTAAATTTGGTTCAGTGCGTTGTGTAGGCTTCCTGGTGGAGGGGACTAGTGCCTGTGTTGTGGTGGATGAGGCTGGATCTTGTCTTTCTGGTGGGCAGGTCCACGTCTGGTGGTGTTTTTTGGGGTGTCTCTGGACTTATTATGATTTTAGGCAGCCTCTCTGCTAATGGGTGTCTTGCTAGTTTTTTGGCATAGGGTGTCCAGCATGTAACTTGCTGGTCGTTGAGTGAAGCTGGTTGCTTGTGTTGAGATGGAGATCTCTGGGAGATTTTCGCCATTTGATATTACGTGGAGCTGGAAGGTGTCTTGTGGACCAGTGTCCTGAAGTTGGCTCTCTCACCTCAGAGGCACAGCACTGACTCCTGGCTGAAGCACCAAGAGCCTTTCATCCACATGTCTCAGAATAAAAGGGAGAAAAAGTAGAAAGAAAGAAAGAAAGAAAGAAAGAAAGAAAGAAAGAGGATAAAATAAAATAAAGATAAAATAAAATAAAGTTATTAAAATAAAAAATAATTATTAAAAAATTGTTTTAAGAAGTTAAAAAAAACTAAAGCAAAAACAAAAAACGGATGGATAGAACCCTAGGACAAATGGTGAAAGCAAAGCTATACAGACAAAATCTCACACAGAAACATGCACATACACACTCACAAAAAGAGGAAAAGGGAAAAAAATAATAAATCTTGCTCTCAAAGTCTACCTCCTCAATTTGGGATGATTCATTGTCTATTCAGGTATTCCACAGATGCAGGGTACATCAAGTTGATTGTGGAGATTAAATCCGCTGCTCCTGAGGCTGCTGGGAGAGATTTCCCTTTCTCTTCTTTGTTTGCACAGCTCCTGGGGCTCAGCTTTGGACTTGGCCCTGCCTCTGCATGTAGGTCGCAGGAGGGCGTCTGTTCTTCTCTCAGACAGGACGGGGTTAATGGAGCCGCTGATTCGGGGGCTCACTCAGGCCAGGGGGAGGGAGGGGTACGGAGTGTGGGCCGAGCCTGCAGCGGCAGAGGCCATTGGGACTTTGCACCAGCCTGAGGCTCGCCGTGCGTTCTCCCGGGGAAGTTGTCCCTGGATCCTGGGACCCTGGCAGTGGCTGGCTGCACAGGCTCCCCGGAAGGGAGGTGTGGAGACTGACCTGTGCTCGCACACAGGCTTCTTGGTGGTGGCAGCAGCAGCCTTAGCGTCTCATGCCCTTCTCTGAGGTCCGCGCTGATAGCCGCGTGTCGCGCCAGTCTCTGGAGCTCCTTTAAGCAGCGCTCTTAATCCCCTCTCCTCGCGTACCAGGAAACAAAGAGGGAAGAAAAAGTCTCTTGCCTCTTTGGCAGCTCCAGACTTTTCCCGGACTCCCTCCCGGCTAGCCGTGGCGCACTAACCCCCTGCAGGCTGTGCTCACACCGCCAACCCCAGTGCTCTCCCTGGGGTGTAAGCTCCGAAGCCCAAGCCTCAGCTACTAGCCCACGCCAGTCGTGGCGGGTAAGCAGACAAGCCTATCGGGCTGGTGAGTGCTGGTCGGCACCGATCCTCTGTGCGGGAATCTCTCTGCTTTGCCCTCCACATCCTGGTGGCTATGCTCTCCTCCGTGGCTCTGAAGCTTCCCCCCTCCGCCACCCGCAGTGTCTGCCCGCGAGGGGGCTTCTAGCGTGTGGAAACCTTTCCTCCTTCACAGCTCCTTCCCACTGGGGCAGGTTCCGTCCCTATTCTTTTGTCTCTGTTTATTCTTTTTTTCTTTTGCCCTACCCAGTTACGTGGTGGAGTTTCTTGCCTTTTGGGAGGTCTGAGGTCTTCTGCCAGCGTTCAGTAGGTGTTTCTGATGTATCTGTGGGGAGGAAGGTGATCTCCGCGTCTTAGTCTTCCGCCATCTTCCCCATCTTCCCTCCCTTCTTTTCTTCCTTTCTCTCTCTCTTCCTCTTCTGAAACTACCACAAAATCCATCCACTTGTCTTATGTAGGGCTTTCTACCCACATTCAGACCCTCTCAATTTCTTGGCTTCCAACCTACACAGGTTAGACAAGGCATTTCTTCTGTGCAGATACAGTATTCTCCCTGAAGGGAATTCTGTGGAATTCAATTTTTCCACTTCATTACACTAGAAAAATAGATTTTGAAAGGTTCTGCTATGGCAGGAACTATTTATAGTGTCATATTTTGGGAAGAGGTAATATTTCATCTTTACTTTTGTAGTCTATTGCTTTTTTTAGTTGATTTTGCCAAATAGCCTCAAATAACACAAGCTAGAATAATTTTAACAGGCTCCTGAGATAGAGAAATACTTCACCCTTGACCCACATATTGTTGATTTGGTAATGCTTTCTTTTTGCGTCTCCTTTCCTTAAGACTCTAAGCTGATGAAGACTCTCAGCTGGTGTAATTAATTGGTTTTTGTTTATTGCGGTGCTAAGCAAAGCTGAGTTACTCTCTTTCTGCCGATCTCCTTATCTCTTGTTTAAGCAGATTGTTCGAAAAGAAAGAGGAGGAAAGGGGAAGGAGCAGGAGGAAGAAGAAAGAGAAGAGGAAGGAGGAGAAGGGCTCCTTCATCGTTGTTCCTTTTCCCCCCTAACTTGCTACAAAGGCCATCTGAAGGCTTGGGGCTGTCCTGTTCCAGTAGAGGACACTACATATGCTCTGAAAGAAAACTTCCATTTGATACACATTATTAAGCATGATTTCAGTAAGTGAAAGGGAGGACAAACTATTAATGAGATACATGGCTGAGAATGGATTATAAAGAAATACATTTTCTTCTTCTTTATTTATATCATTAATCATTGAGGGGAGGAAAGGAGGTTTGGTCCTTTCATTTATTCCATTATTTTTCTTTCTTGGAGAATCTCTGTGTTTTACTTATTTTGTCAAAATTTAAATGAGGGAATTTAAAGAATAGTACTCTTTCATTTCAAATACTTCGAGAATTTACTGAGTTATTTTTCTGGTCCAGTAGTAAATTCATTCCAGATGGAGCTTCAAAGAGTTTTTTGCCGAAGTTTATATCAATATAATAATGTAACAAAAATTGTCAAGTCATAAAATTCTGTTTAATGCACCTGCTTGCTCGCTCCATCTCTTTCTTTCCCTGCTCCCCATCTCTTTCTGTTTTTAATATTTTATCATTATTTAACATTGTTTCTACTCTTTTTGGACACCACAAATTTTATACCACTTCCCTGTTAGGAAGGAAAGAGAATATGAGTACTAATCTGGCTGCCAAATGACTCAGAGTTCCCTTATAAACAAGACTTCCATGACAGTTAGAAATGCTGAACAGAAGGCAGATCAGAACTTTATGTCTATTTAATGATTTACTGTAGACCCACTTCTAAATTGCTTTAGGCCCTTCCTCATTTCTTTCTCTTTTTTTTTTGAAGTATAGTTAATTTACAGTGTTGTGTTAATTTCTGCTGTAGGGCAAAGTGACTCAGTTATACATCTATATATACAATATACATTATATACAATATACATTATTTTTCATACTCTTTTCCATTATGGTTTGTCATAGGGTATTGAATATAGTTCCCTGTGCTATACAGTAGGACCTTGTTATTCATCCATTCCATATATACTAGTTTGCCTCTGCTAATCGCAAACTCCCCCAAAATGTGGAACACTTCATAAAATTTGAGTGTCTAATCTTCTCTGTGTAATTCGAATTTTATTTCATTTTTTTATAGTTTTTTTTTATTGGAGTATAGTTGCTTTACAATGTTGTGTTAGTTTCTACTGTACAGCAAAGTGAATCAGTATATGTGCTGCTGAAGTGAGCACGCTTCCTGATTTCTTTTTGCTCTGCAGTCATGGACTTACTTTCATGGATGACTTATTCCTATGCTCTTCCTTCAGATTCAGAAGATGAGTGTCTGAACTAGCCAGAGAAGTCCACTTTTTTTTGCTGTTAAAGAAAATAGATTTATTGAGCAATTTTTTTATATTTCATTACATACTTTTTGACAACTGCTCTAAGTAGCATCAATTTTTAACCATCTGCCTTTTCATAATTTAAATTTTTATCAGAGAAATACATGTACTCAGATTTTAACAAGACTTGTGCTGAAACACAGTGTCCAGTGCCACACTCATCCCCACCATCATTCTTCTCACATTTGTTTCAACTAGCTATTCATGGAATTTATTTCCCCATTTCTAAATAACATGTTTATACTACTATTTCTTGTTTTTTTCTGTCATTTTACATATTCCCAATTGCTTTCTACAAATTAACCATCTTTCACTTCCAACAGCTTCTCTCTAAACTTGCACAATCTTCCTCCATCTAACCTCCCAGTATAGTTATATGATCCTTTTTAATTAAACACATATTGAGAGTTTACATTATTATGACTGTGTAAGCATTATTCATAAGGGAGCCATATATCATACTATGATTACTTTTCCTTTCCTTTACAATTCCCACCCCCCTTTTTTTAATTGCCTGCGAGGCATTCGGAATCTTAGTCCCTGACCAGGGATTGAACCCACGTCCCCTGCAGTGGAAGTAAGGATTCTTAACCACTGGACCTCCAGGGAAATCCCAGTAATTGCCTTTTTAAAAAGCTTATTCTTTTTTTTAAAAAAACAATGATACTCTTTTTTTATCCACACACCCCTTATTCATTCAAAAGTCTTGAGAGCAGGGTCAATCTCCTCTAAGTTATACATGTATATCAGGTAAGTAATCTGTTTTTCTCCCCCCCTACCTATCCCCCACCCCTTCCTCTTTCTGCAAACAGCTGTCCCCTGGAGCTTTCTTCTGTTCTGATTGGGATTGGTTGTCCTCTAGGTCTGACACACAGATCCTGTCCTAGAATTTTCTTTGCCTCCCTGTGTTGGAGTTCCTATTTCCTAGGTCCCACACCTTTTTTAGTTTACTTTCCATTCTGTGAAGAACCTCTTCTAGTAGCTTCCCAAGAAAGGACATATGATGGGTAAAGTTTCTGAAAATTTGGAATGTCTGAAAATGACTATATTCTACCCTCATATTGATTAATAGGTTGGGAATGTAATTCTAGGTAGAAAATTTCCCCTGGGATTGTGAAGACATTGTTTCATTGTCTTCTAGGTTCTAGTGTGAATGTTGATAAGCCTATTTTTTCATTCACAATCTTTTATGTATAAACGATTTTCTCTTTCTGGGAGATTTTAGGAGTTTTTCATCATCCTCAGTGTTCTGAATATTTATGATGGTGTGTCTCACTGTCAATCTTTTTCATTGATTCCACATGTTATTCAGTGGGCTCTTTCTACTTGAGAAGTCACAACCTTCATTTCTGAGTAAGTTCTGTGAGATAAGGAATTTTACTGCTTTCCTGTTTACTGCTAAATTCTCATCACCCAGCACAGGGTCTGGCATATAGAAGGCACTAACTGAAAAGAGAACAAATGAATTCATGGTTAAATAAATAGGGGTATTTTTTGGTTATAGTTCTTTGTTAATTCCTCCCCTCTTGTATTCTCTGGAACTCTGGTTCTCCTGTTTTCTATTCTTCTCTCTTTTTGTTTTAAAACTTTGTCTCTTTGCTTTTTTTTTTTTTTTTTTTTTTTTGGCGGTACACGGGCCTCTCACTGTTGTGGCCTCTCCCGATGCGGAGCACAGGCTCCGGATGCGCGGGCTCAGCGGCCATGGCTCACGGGCCCAGCCGCTCCGCGGCATGTGGGATCTTCCCAGACCGGGGCACGAACCCGTGTCCCATGCATTGGCAGGCGGACTCTCAACCACTGCGCCACCAGGGAAGCCCTTATCAAACATTTTCTATGTGTGAAAAGGTGTTCTACATTTTGTTTAAAAGTTCTAGTGAATTTCTTGAGGATTTATATAACTTTTTATGGACTTGGCAAAAATCCCCAAGGAAAAGTCATAGTGAGGGCTTATCTACCTGAAGTGGGGAGGAGACAAGGAAAAAAAAATAACGTCTCTCAAAATTATCCTTTTCTCTATATTAAATGTAGAAAGAACAACTCAAGGGCATTGCCAATGGTACTTTCATCGCAGTGGCGCTTAGATGGCAGGTAATTTTGCTCCCTCTGGGAGGAGCTGTTTGCAAGGAGTTTATTGAATCAGCCTGTCGCTGCTGGTATCCAAAATGAAAATGAAACGAGTCATTGCTAGAAGAACAGATGATAAAGTTTAGATAAAATTTTGTTTCCCCTCAACAATCTAAAGCAACTAATATTTAGAGCAGTGGTCTTTTACTTTTTAAACCATGTAGTTAAAAACAGTTAATACATACACATATTAAAAAGTCAAGTAGTGCTAAAGACTTAAAAATGTGTGTCCCTTCACCACTTTTACTGCTTTTAGCTATTTCTTCTGATACTTACATGTGTATTTCAAGGAAAAAAAAGATATAATCATTAGATTCATCAATTTTAGATATTATTGACTTCAGTGTTAGCCCAGTCCCTCTAAGAGGCAGACAGAGAAGTGAGAACTTCCTTAGGGTAAATGCCTGTGAGAAAAAATGGAAAGGGACCTTGGAGAAGGCTAGGAAATGCTGTCAGACTGCCTGCAGGTCTTACTAAGTCAAGAGATAGGGAAGGGCAGAAGATAGGGTGGAGTTACCTTAGACCACAGAGCAGCTATAAGGAAAGGTCAGCAAGGCAACTGGGGAGTCCTTGAGTCACAGTGACCCATCGGAGGAATCCCCTATCTCTCAGTCATTGGCTGGGAGCACACCATGGGTATGACCTCCACATAAACATGGTGATGGATTTCAAAGTGCAGTAACTGGGCCCATGGTAGATATGCTCCCTGCATCTAGAGATCTGAGAGGGGACATTCTCATGCCTGTCACCACTTCCAATACAACAGGTAAAGATTTTAGCTCCCTTACACAGACCTCCTTCCTGTTTCTCTTCCCTCCAATATAATTACACTCCAGTTTTGAGTAAACCCATATTCGGTGCTTTCATGATAATGATTATATAAAATTTTGCCCCTAGCTGAGCCAGATAATGCATTATAATTATAGTATATTTATATGTTTTGCCTTTTCTAGAGATAATAATTGCTTCATTTTTTCCCACTTGTTTAATTTCTTTTGAACTTATGGATCAACTTGCCCACAATTCCCAATAGGTTTGTAAAATACCTCTTAATATCAATTTCCATATAGTAAACTTAGCAGCAAATGCTAGGTTCAGGGCTGGTAAATGTTTAACGACTAGCTCTCCTGGGGTGGGAAGGTTAAAAACCCTGATATTTGGCTTTTTCCCTTCTCCTGTGTAAATACTCCCACCATGGCAGATTTCAAGCTACCAATGTGATATCCCTGAATGCAGAGCTGGGAAGAGAAGCACACAGCCATTACGGACACCCCCAACAAAAATATGGCCAGAGGTTTACTGGAAATAAAATGTTTTAAACTTGTAGTTTCCATAAGTATTTATTAAAAAGTAATTTTATAATTTTATTTTCCTTTAAATTTACTACAATTCTGTTATAACTGAATGCATTTTACATAAACAATTTACCTTTAGGTTTTCATGTTTGAACATCTTGCTGTCATTGGGAACGTTGGGAAAAGAACAGTAATTTTAGTGCTTCTAATACTGACGATTCATCCATCTATCAAAAACTTGCAGCTTCAAAACAAATTTTGCATGGAGGTAGCCATGTGACTGAGTTCCAGCCAAAATAAGGCAAGAGAAAGCAATATATGTCACTTGTAAGCTTAGCCTACCAAAACCTCCATTCTCTTTTTCACCTTCTGGTGACAGAATGTCGAGGACAAAGCCCTCTAGGAGGTCAGAGCCACATGAGAGTAAATTGGTCTCCTGAAAGGATTTCATGTTGTAACCACAGAACCAGCTTGAACTGGTTCTACTCTGTCAGCAACAAGATTCTGAGTTGTTTTTCAGAGACAAGGGAACAAAGCCACAAGTCATGCAGCTGAAGCATGCGCACAGAAAATTCTGACCTCAAATAACACTCAGAACCAAAGGACCAGGATGTGACTGAAACCTGAACACCGGAACCCTTTCAGAAGCCAAGGGTCTGTTGTCCAGGAAGATCCAGAGCTGAAGCCCTTTGCCGTATTTTGCCATAAATGGCCAATTTCCAAACCTCTGATGGAAACCTGCCCCACCAGCATTTCCACATACCAAGCTGTTCCCCAACCCCTTAAATTTCATCCTGAACCCCAGATATGGGAGACAGATTTGAGGCCTGTCTCCTGTTTCCTTGTCGTCAACCTCACAATCAAGCTCTTTTCTCAAAAGCCAGTGACATAGTAGTGTTACCGAGTCCAAGCTCGTATTGCTCACCACACAACAGGCTAATAAGTTGAGAAGACAAGCTGTTGGGGCAAGGAACGGCAACTTTATCTGGAAAGCCAGCAGACTGAGAAGACGGTGCATTCATGTCCCCCCAAACCATCTTGCCTGAGTTGGTACTCAGGCTTCTTTTATGCTGACAGGAGAAGGAGTAAAGTCAAACATTTCCAACTTCCCATCAGCCTCTGGATGGGATGTGTTAATTTCCTCCTGTCTGCAGTCATTCACAGGTGGGCCTGGTCAGGTTATTTCCTATGAGCTAAACAAAGGTATTTTAGCTTAATGCTCATTACCTGGGAGGCAGGGTTCCTAGAGATAGGCCATTACGTATAATTTAAGCTTATAGGCAACATCCCTTTAGTGATTGACCTGTAGTAGAATGCAAGTTTCTTCCCTATTACAGTATTGGCTTCTATGTGTGTTGGGCAGCGAGTCCTTTCTTGGTAACAATGTGAATGATAAATAAAATCTTACTCTATGAACAGCTGGGATTTGGGGATTTATCTGTAAAAGTGATTATTGTTACCTTAATGAATACACTTCTTTACACAACTATTTTGCATGTTGAGTTATTCAAGAAATACTTAACACTTAATAAACAGCAGGCACTTTTATCAGGTAGTTACGATACAGTGGTAAATAAGACTGATAAAGTTCTTGGAGCTTACATTCCCTCAGAAGGGAGAGAACCACTAAGCAAATAAGAAAATAAATAGTAAACAAATATCAGTGGTAGGTGCTATGAAAGAAATACAATAAAGTGAAGAATGACAGGATAAAGAGGCTAATTTAGATGGGGTGATCATGGAAGCTGAAGTCTGAAGGATACCTCAGCTGCATTTTCAAATGCTTCTTTTGACAAGAAGCATTTTTTTTTTTGACCATGCCACGTGGCATACAGGATCTTAGTTCCGCGATCAGGGATCGAACCTGTGCCCCCTGCGAGGAAGCACAGTGTCTTAACCACTGGACTGCCAAGGAAGTCCCTAGGAATGGATTTTTTTTTTTTTTTTTTTTTTTTGCGGTACGCGGGCCTCTCACTGCCGTGGCCTCTCCCGTTGCGGAGCACAGGCTCCGGACGCGCAGGCTCGGCAGCCATGGCTCCCGGGCCCAGCCGCTCCGCGGCATGTGGGATCTTCCCGGACCGGGGCACGAACCTGCGTCCCCTGCATCGGCAGGCGGACTCTCAATCACTGCGCCACCAGGGAAGCCCTGGATCATTTTTAAAAAGAATATTTCAGTGCTTTGTACCTCTTCCTTCCCAGTTTGGCAGAAAAAGTTAAATGTCCACCCAAACTCCATGCTCCCTCTCACAGTATGCAGGTATCACTGGAAAGCAGCTGCTCAGCCAAAGGTTGTTTTTTCCTGGATGGTCTTGACTAGTTCTACACTGAGGCCTTTTTTTATTATGGTAAAATATGCTTAACATAAAATTTACCTTTTTTTTTTTTTTTTTTTTTGCGGTACGCGGGCCTCTCACTGATGTGGTCCCTCCCGCTGCGGAGCAGAGGATCCGGACGCGTAGGTCCAGCGGCCATGGCTCACGGGCTCATCCACTCCGCGGCAGGTGGGATCCTCCGGAACCGGGGTACGAACCCGCGTCCCCTGCATTGGCAGGCGGACTCCCAACCACTGCCCCACCAGGGAAGCCCCAAAATTTACCATTTTTAAGTATACAGTTCAGTGGTGTTTAGTACATTCACGTTGTTGTACAATCATCACCACTCTCTATCATCCCAAACTAAAACTCTGTACCTTTTAAAGGTACAATCCCCAGTCCTCCTTCCCCCCAGCTCCTGGGAACCACTGTTCTACTCTCTGTCTATATGTGTATGGCTATTCTAGATACCTCATATAACTTGAAGTACACAGTATTTGTCCTCCTGTGTCTGGCTTATTTCTCTTAACATAACATCTTCAAAGTTCACCCATGTTGTAGCATATGTCAGAATCTCCTTCCTTTTTAAAGGCTGAATAATATTCCATTGTATGGATATAGCACATTTCGTTTCTCCATTGATCTGTGGATAAGGTGGGGCTGCAGGTTTCTTAGAAGTGGTTGAGGCTTCTCCATTCTTCTCCATTCTCTCTTACACCATCCACTTCAGAGAACTCTGAGATCCTAGAAAACAGAACTACAAGAAGGAAGGGCCGTGTACCCTGGAATAACCATGACAGCTGCCCTCTGACCAGGCACACCTGCCTGGGTCCTTTATATGAATAAGAAAAACACTTTCATTGTATTAGCTAACCACTGGAAGTGTGGAGGTTATTTGCTACAGTATCTTGTTTTACCACAACAAGCATTATCAGGCTTCTCATACTCCTTTACTTGGCAAAACATTTTTTGGTCACTGACCCATGAAAATATTTTTTTTCTCTCTTTACTTCCACAATTTCTCTGCTTCTAGAAAACCACAGTCCCTTAAAAATCAAGAAAGCAAACAGTAATGAAGTGGCACTTTGCACTCCCCGTCCCCCTCCCCCGCCACTAAAAGTAGGAATTGTGATGTCTTTTCTGGCACCTATTCTAGATTAGCCCGTATCTCCCCTTGACTGAACTAAGATATCCTTCTGTGTGAATATGGATCATGTTTCAGTTCAAATAATGAATTTTCTTTAACTGAGACTGAAACGAGTTCTTCATACCAAAATCATCAGGCCTCCACTTGGCAGGGGCCCTGGCAAATCAAGAGCAACTGCTGCCATTTGTGTTGACACCACCTCCAGATGTGTTATGTTGGTTTGTTTTTGTTTAAGCATTGCCAGCCAGAGTTTATAATGTTCAACTTTCTCCTGTTCAGCAAGGTCCTGAAAAAAGAGGGCAGAGCGTTCTATGAATAGTGTACAGACTCTGATATGATGCAGCCACCATCGGGTGATAAGTTACATAAGTGTAAATAAAACACGTTAACAGTTTCCATGCTGATGAGAATGACCCCAGAGTCAGACTCTCCACCCAGATTTCCAGGATTCCAGGAGCCCTAGAGATCTCTGAGCTTTCTTCCCTCAAATCTATTTTCAGGCCATTTCAAAAAGATAAGTTGCTCTCTAAGACATCCTTTAACTGACAGGTGAATTTTCCTTGGATTCAATCTAGAATGATTAAAAAGCAGGTAATAAAAAATTTGAAATGTGTGTTGGAAAAGTCAAGGGACTGTAGTTGACTCCATCTCTGCGGGATCAGAAGGCCCTCGGAGCACGGTCACTCTTGGAGTTCAGAGCTGGCCTTAGCTGAAACACCAAGCCTCGTTGTCTCTGGCCACACTGGGTCCTGCGGCACCAGCTCTCAAAGGTCCCACTTGAATGGGGAATGGAGGTGGGTGAGGGTTAGATAGAAAGGGAAGGGGGAGAGAGGAATGGGAATTTAAAACATTACAAATGGTTAGAAATTAGAAAACATTAGAAATGAGAGAGAGGGAGCAGAATGAGGGGGAAGGACTTGGCAATGTGGTAGATGAATTAGGAGGGGGAGGAAATGGAAGGAGAAAGGGAGAATAAAGTGGGAAAGAAGGAAAGGGGAACAGAAAAATGGGAAATAAGGAGGAGAGAGGGAAAGGGATGGAAATTAACCATCACTGAGTACCTCTACATAAATGGTAAACCACCTTGAGGTGGAGTCTTACTTTCCAGCTTGAAGGGACAGAGGCTGAGGCTGGGGTTTAGGCATGATGTCAATGAAGTCTTACCCTGGATGAGGGCTGATTGGTACTGGAGGTGCCTTCAGCCAGGACCAGATCCATAATCTGCAGGGCCCTGAGCAAAATGAAAATGCAGGATCCCTTGTTCCTAAACTATTAAGAATTTCAAGATGGCAGCAGCAGAGCATTAAATCATTCATGGGGTTCTTCTGGGCATAAGACTCTGTGCAAATGTACACATGTCCATGAAGCTGGTCTTATCTACAACATATTAACTTAACTAGAAAGTTAGAAAAGGAACTCCAACAGTGTCTATATGATATAAAACCATCTGGTTTACTGAAACTGGAACTTTGGCACCATTTAAGTAAAATGGTTGCTTGTTTGAATTTTTCTCAAATCAGCTATTTAACTTGTGGTATATGAATTTAGCTCAGAGTTTTCTTTCATACCTGGCTCCACTCTCTAGAGCTTTATCCTTAAGATAAGACTTGTGCTTGCTTACTGCAAAATGACAACTGTGAAATTAATAGCTACTCGTAGTTTTTAATATCAGGCTCAGAGATGATATTAATTGCACAATAAAGGGTCAAGTGTTAGCTCACATTTATTGAACAGAGGGAGAGCTTGTGATAAGTTCATGCAGGCACACAGGAAAAATGCATGGAGAAGAAATTCATAAAAATGTAATGATGTCCAATTATTAGGAAGGCTGAATTAGTTCATTTAACTGGTATATTTTCTTTTATGCTAAAAATAATAAATTAAAATGATATTAGGCTCCCTTTCTCCTGTATTCTACATAGCTCCAAGTTTCATATTTAGTTTGTCTTTTTGCTAATAAAAATTATGTTCTTACAAAAAAGTCAAAGATTAGGAACTTTCTGGGTATCTCTGCTTGGTTGTTGACACCTAGCTGTCCTTTACCCACAGAAAGGTAGCTGGGTTTCTGGGCAGGAATCTCCCAGCATGCCCTACTCTTGCTCAGATGTAGGATAACCAAGATTATCACCCTTTTATTTTTGCCTTCCTCCAGGATGTGCATTTCTCAATCTCTAATCCACCAAGTTTGGGATTTTATAAGGGCAAATCTAAGTTTTATTCAGAAGATACCAATTATCTATAGAGAAACTAGCACTCAAAAACTTTTTTATTCTGAAATAATTTCAGATTTGCACAACTGTGGCAAAAATAATGCAAGTGTAACCTTCAACCAATTTCTCTAAATGTTAATATCTTACACATATCATAGTACAATTATTAAAACTGGGAAATTAACATTGTTATCATTCTATAATCTACAGATCTTATTCAAATTTTGCCAGTTATCTCACTGATTTTAAAATGTTCAAGCTGATTTTGTAGTAAGATGTAGCTGATAACATGTAGTTTTCTGATTTAAGAATTTTTCCCTAAAATGTGTTTACCATCTGAGTTGTTTGTAATCTTAGAGGAAACACTGATACTGGTGAAAATTTGAAATTGTCATATTAAGGCAAACTTTCTCTATAAATGATCCAGTTTTACTGCTTGAATGGGAAATTCGTTTCCTCTAAACTCTGGAAAGATGAATTTGTGAACGTCAATAACAATGCAACAATTTCTAGATTTAAAAAATTGAATATTTTACCCACTGAAAATTTCTTTCTCTTCTTTGATTATGCCCTCTGCCCAATGATATATCATGTAACATAATGATAACCCAGATGTATATAGTATTGTATTAGGGGCTTGACTTACTTAATATGAAATGGCCTAACTTGGATTGGATTGATATGAAATAAGGAATATTCCCAATAACATATATAGAATATATTAAAAAATAATAGAAGAAAGAAATGGAGGCAATCCAAATGTTCGTTGACAGATGACTAGATAAAATGTGGTGTATACATACAGTGGAATACTATGCAGCTTTAAAAAAGAAAATCCTTTCACATAATACCACATAGATGAACCTTGAGGACATTATGCTGAATGAAGTGAGCCAGTGACAAAAGGACAAATACTGTATGGTCCTACTCCTATGAAGTATCTAAAGTAGTCAAAATCCTAGAAACAGAAAGTAGAAAGGTGGTTGCTAAGAGCTGAGGGCAGGAGGGGAGAGGGAATTAGTGCTTAATGGACAGAGAGTTTCAATTTTGCAGGATGAAAAAGTTCTAGAAATCTGTTCCACAAGAATGTCAATACAATGAACACCATTGAACTGTACACTTCAAAGTGGTTAGGGTGGTGAATTTAATGCTATGTAGTTTTTAAAGTCACAATTTAAAAAAATAGTAGAAGAGGTGGAAGCAGTTAGAAATAAGGATCGAACAAGCTGGCAAAAAGCTGACAATTGTAGAGGCAGCGTGACGGGTATATGAGTCATTATACTATTTTATTTTATTTTATTTATTTATTTATTTTTTTATTATACTATTTTAAAATATATTTTAGAAGTCTGTATAATAAAAAGCTGAAAGAAAGAAAGGAAGAAGGAAAGAAGAAAAGAAAGGAAGGAAGGAAAAAAGAAAGAAAAGGAAGAAAGAAAGAAAGAAAGAAAGAAAGAAAGAAAGAAAGAAAGAAAGGAAGAAAGAAAGGAAGGAAGAAAGAAAGAAAAGAAAGAAAGGAAAAAAGAAAGGACTTCCCTGGTGGTCTAGTGGTTAAGACTACATGCTCCCAATGCAGTGGGCCCAGGTTTGATCCCTGGTCAGGGAACTTCATCCTGCATGCTTCAACTAAGAGTTTGCATGCCGCAACTAAATATCCCGAATGCCACAACTAAAAAGATCCTGCATGCCACAACTAAGACCTGGCACAGCCAAATAAATAAATAAATAAATATTTAGAAAGAAAGAAATGTTTCTAACTCCTGGATAATATTTTTGTAACATTATTTATAATCACACAGCATTCTTGATCCAAAATGAAAATAGCATTTCTCTTATGAAAATATTTTAGTTGAATTTTTAACTGTCAAAATAAAACTCAAAATTAAAAAAAAAACAACAACGCTGGAAAGATCTTGACAACAGAGATGACACTAGAAAAAAATCTAAAATCATCTCAAATCCTACCACCCACTAGAAATACTTTAGTGTATAGACTCCAAAGTTTTTTTTTGTTTGGCTGCTCCAAATGGCTTTCAGGATCTTAGTTCCCTAACAAGGGATCAAACCCAGGCTCTTGGCAGTGAAAGCCTGGAATCCTAACCACTGGACCACCAGGGAATTCCCCTTTACTCCAGAATTTTAAACAAATAATATTTTTTAGTGTCAGTTTGTTACTGACTTTGCTCAGAGAAAAAGAACCTATACTGACACCATGTAGAAAATGACTTCTTCCTTGTTTATCAAGAAAGTCTTTCAAAATAGCACATAAATTAGCTATTACACACTGTATATGCAAAACTATGTGTTTATACATAGGCTTTTTTTCCCCCGTAGGGAAGCCAAAGCTTTCACCAAGCTTTCAAAGGCTGCTGTGACTTAAATGGGTTGAGAACCACTGCTTTAGATTATATATTCAATTCAAACAACTCTTTGCAGCCAGTCATTTCTTCATTAAGGAAAATTTTGAAGGATTTTAAAAAAATTGAATTCAACTTTTAAATTATTAACACACATCTTCACCAAGGGAAAATAACCACCTAAGGCCGGATTAAAGCACTTTGTTAGTAATTTTCACTGGCATTAATTTCACTTTTCTTTGGGTGAACAGTTATTTATAATGTACTTGGTGCCCTACTCTGTTGTAATCTTTAAAGCAAGAATCACATCGTAATCTCTAATTTTTCTATAGCCTAGTATCATCTGTTTCCTATCAACACTTTTTTTTTTTTTTTTTTGCAGTACGCGGGCTTCTCACTGTTGTGGCCTCTCCCGTTGCGGAGCGCAGGCTCCGGACGCGCAGGCCCAGCGGCCATGGCTCACGGGCCCAGCCGCTCCGCGGCACGTGGGATCCTCCCGGACCGGGGCACGAACCCGTGTCCCCTCCATCGGCAGGTGGACTCCCAACCACTGTGCCACCAGGGAAGCCCTATCAACACTTTTTAAATGAAATTCATGCTGAATAATATCTTTTCTTGCATGAACTCTAGAAAAAGACCTGTTTGGTTTGAAAATAGTCTGTGAGTTGGTGCAGTCTGTTTATTTTGGATATTCTGTTTGTTGAATTCCCTAAGATAAAAAGGAGCACTCAAATTTGCAATATTATGAGATAACCAGGTAGGCTAGAACTACAATATTGTTTGAAGTATTTAAGTTATATCATTCCAAATTGAATTCAACATTGAGTGGTCTTCTTTTCCTCCTACATAGATAGTATAATTTTGGTGATTGAAAAATAGGGTATGTTTTCAGAGCAGATCAGAGTGTGGGTAAGAGCTCGGAAAGGGGAGGCTGAAAAGAGAATGAATATAATGGAGGAGAAAGTGAGGACTAAATGCACCAAAATAATTCAACAAAGTATGAACTAATGAATAAAGAGCCATTGGAATGAAAAAGGTATTGAGAAACCAAAAGAAAAAAAATTCTAGCTATTTGAATTAGATATTGGAATAGGCAATTTCGGTTTTGAGTTATTGTTCTGAAATTGTTATCTTTTTTTTTTTTTTTTTTGCGGTACGCGGGCCTCTCACTGTTGTGGCCTCTCCCGTTGTGGAGCACAGGCTCTGGACGCGCAGGCTCAGCGGCCATGGCTCACGGGCCTAGCCGCTCTGCGGCATGTGGGATCTTCCTGGATCGGGGCACGAACCCGTGTCCCCTGCATCGTCAGGCGGATTCTCAATCACTGAGCCACCAGGGAAGCCCTGAAATTGTTATCTTAATTTACACAGGTTAGCCTCATACTTAAAAGTAACAAAATCTCTATTGGAATAATGGTTCATTATTAGAGTCCAATAGGTAAATGATTTTGCTTTTCATAAGTATTTTGATGTGAATTTATAACCGTTCTTTAACTGCACACTGAGTTTGTAAAGCTAGTTTGAATGGGAAGTGATTGCATCCTAGGCAAGTCAGAATGTGATTACTGTTACTATAAAAGATTCCTTCTGTAGACTGAAATTTTGTGTTCCTCCAAAATTCGTATGTGGAAAGCTAATCCCCAGTGTGATGGTATTTAGAGGTGGAGCCTTTGGGAAATGATTAGGTCATGAGGGCAGAAACCTCATGAATGGGATTAGTGTCCTTATTAAAGAGGAATAATATTCCCCAGAGGAATCTCTCACCGCCCCCCCCCCACCTTCTCCCATGTGAATACACAGGGAAAAACCTTCACCAGACATTGAATTTGCCAGCTTCTTGATCTTGGATTTCCCAGTCTCTAGAACTGTGAGATATAAATTTCTGTTTTTTATAAGCCACCCAGTTTATGGTATTTTGTTATAGCAGTCTGAACAGATTAAGACAGTTCTCATGAAATACATGTCACTTAACTTTCCTACAATCCCATTCTTGTTGCAAGCAGCTGACAGGCAAATTTGATCAGATGTAGCGTAACCAATCAAATAAAGAAGGGGTTTTCAACAAAACACCTAGCATATTTAAAGAAGTAAATTGAAAAAGTTATGCTATCTAATAATCTTAGATACAAGAGAAAGCAAAAAGAAAGTGTGAAAGGACACTTAGGACAGGGGTTGGAATTTCCTCCCTATGGTTTCTCATATAATTTATGAAGAAATAAGCACAGAGGTAACTGTTGGATTTGTTGTAATTATATTTAGGACAGCCAAGTTCTGACACGGAGCTGCACTAAATTCAAAGTTAATGTCATAAAAAGCAATGCTTCTCAAACTTTAACGTACATATCAATCACCTAGGGCTCCTTTAAAAAAGTACAGACTCTGATTATGTAAGTCTGGGGTGGGACCTAAGAGTTTGCATTTCCAACATGCTTTCATGTGATGGCCATGGTGCAAGGGAATAGAGCAATGCTGTGATGAGTCTTTTGAGTATCATGCCCTCAATAAATGGGGAACTTGAATGTTAGATGTTATCTCATCCTTAAAAACATTATCATATGCATAATATAAGATTTAGATCCGAGACTAACTGAAAAATTTCTCTTCAGCCATACATTTACTTCGGCGTCCCTTTAAGCTGTGCACAAATCTGAAGGAGCTGGGCATTGCAACTCTTAGACCTGGGCACGCAGACACCTTGCCTCAGCCCTGCGCCTCAGAGAGTCTTCCTCTTTGAAGTGACTTCTTTGAAATGTTCTAAGTCCTCTTTTGGTGCTGGCCCTGTTTCTCCCCTTGGAGAGCTGTCTGTCTCTCTGTGCACATGGAATTGACCAGATGTCCTGGAGCTCTTGTATGTATGGTGTCATCCTGGGGCTGTTTTCAGACCCCAGTTCTAGGAGAGGTGCCTGGTGAGCAGATTACTGCTGCTGCTGGTTGGCAAGGTATTTCCTTTGCAGGATCATGTGAAATTGGGCTGTTGAAGTGATGCTGACATGCTGATTTGGGGTGATTCACACTTATTTTGGATATAGGTCTAATTTAGGGCTCTAGGCTATCTAAGGTCCACTGCTCAGGCCATATGTGTGGGCCCAGGCATCCACTTTCACTGTTTATGTGCTAACCATGCTGCCACTTCTGCTGTATAACACCCAAGGGCTCCAGGGGTGGCATCAGGTGTCCTTACACTCCTTGCCACTGGCATTTAGGGCAGTTGCCCCATCCCCTTTGTAGGTTCTACACCATGGGTCAAGGAGTCCTTTGGGAGTGGCTGCATCTATCACTTCTGAGAGCTTTCTAGATGTTCTTCACCACAACAATGGACCCTTCTGATGGATGTGGTGATGCTCTCTTCTCCCTGGTTAGTGTGTTAAGCTCTCCCAGATGAGAAACAGACATTCCTTGCATGAATTTGACTATTTATTTTGTTATGCCTAAAATCCCCTTCCTGCTGGTGGTGATGTATGAGAGAC
Source organism: Tursiops truncatus (assembly GCF_011762595.2). Taxonomy (NCBI): domain Eukaryota; kingdom Metazoa; phylum Chordata; class Mammalia; order Artiodactyla; family Delphinidae; genus Tursiops; species Tursiops truncatus. The sequence continues at coordinate 102,249,058 of NC_047038.1, forward strand.
AAGGTGCAGTCAGTGTTGAAAAAGTTCACATTCTAGGAATGCAATAATTATGGCCTAAAGAGTTCAAGGCAAGACATAGAATATGTGTTGTTCCATGTTATGCTATAACATTCTAAATGATAAATTTAACATGACCAGAAAACAAATTATTCACGTTTCCTGCACACTCTGGGTCAGGCTTGAATTTGTGGTTATTATCAAAGAAGTGCCATAACAGTCTTCGAGTGACTGGAAGCTAGTATTTACAAGTAGCACAATGGATGGCGCAAAATCAATAGTAATGATGTGACTAACATGATACAGATGGTAGTAGAGTGTTGTAGAGGCTAGAAGATTCATATTATTTTAATACAAACATGTTACAAGCACCATGGTGTTATGAGAAATAATAGCATGACTATCGTTTCTTGTGCTGAAAGATATGAAATTGGCAAGAAATGGCTCATTTGATAATAAGGAAAAAAAAGAAATGACTCTTGAACCAAACAAGAAGAAATAGCACCTGGATACCAAGAAGAATCTTTACTTGCATTGAATGGACAATAAATAATTTTGTTATTATTCTAAATCTTCATCAATATATCCCTGTACCTCAATGGACCTATGAATTATATAATACTTTTTCTTTTTTTTTTGGCCACACCATGCGGCTTGCAGGATCTTAGTTCCCCATCCGGGGATCGAACCTGTGCTGCCTGCAGTGGAAGTGTGGAGTCTTAACCACTGGACTGGCAGGGAAGTCCCTGTAATACATTTTTAATCGACTTATTTATATAGACAGGAACCCACAGGAAACATTTGCCCAGGGCCCTGCACACCCTAGAGTTAGCCCTGGAACTGGGATTTTGGTGTTAGTGAGTACCCTTGAGGAGATTTCTGAGATGGAGATTGTCATAGTAAAACATTTAGAAACATACCTGGAACTGACAAGGAAGAAGTCAATAGTCAAAGTATACAGGAAAAAGAGAGCTCGATACTTGTGCTTCCAGGTATTTCTCTGAGTTTCACTCACAAAGGCTTAAAGCCAAAAATTGGATTAAAAAGGGAAAGTTTTTCTTTGCATCTAACGTTGGGATTTCATTTATATGGGTCAGTTCCTAACTCAAATCCTCAGATCCTTTCTCTCACACTCAGAAAAATCAAAACTTCTTACTGTGGCCTGTGTGGTCTCCAACAGTCTGGTATCTCTTTTGGCACGTCACCTACAACACTGCCCACTTGCTCGTCCACTCTGGCCTCAGTGACCCTCATACAGTTCTTCAGAGAAGTTTGTTCCTTCGTCAGAATTTGCACTTTCCTTTCCCTAGATATTTGCACAGGCCATGCTTTCACTTCACACATATTTCTACCCAAAAATGTTAGTTCTCAGAGAGATCTTCCTTGACTCTACTATTTTATTATTTATTTATTTATTTGTCTGGGCTGGGTCTTAGTTGAGGCACGCGAGATCTTTAGCTGCGGCATGTGGGATCTAATTCCCTGACCCAGGATCGAACCCAGGTCCCCTGCATTGGGTGCTTGGAGTCTTAACCACTGTACCATCAGGAAGTCCCAACTCTTATTATTTTAGAAACTCTCTCTCATGATATCTGCGGTCTGTTGTTCGTCCTACTAGAATGTGAGCTCCATTAAGGCAAGAAGTTTGCTTTATTCACTCATGTTTCCCGGGGTCTAGAACTGTGGCTGACACTCAATAAGTATTTGTTAAGTAAATAAAGAGTAAATAAATTGAGAAAAATTGGAAACATCCTAAATGTTATATTACAAAGGAATGATCAAATATAGTACCATTTAGTACTGTGTGCCCATGAAAAAGGATGAGGTTAAACTCTATATACTGAAAGAAAAGGCTTTGGGCATGTGTTGGTCAGTTAAAAAAGCAAGTTACAGAATATAATGTGTGTCTTGAAACAATTTGTGTAACACATGCAGTAAAAGAATGTAATGTATTTCTCATATATGTGCTTGTGCATGCATTAGAAAAAGATAGGAAGATTGTACATTAATAGTACATTTAGGGACTGGGATTGTGCGGGGTGGGTTTATATTTTTTACTATACATATTCATCTTTTGAAGTTTTGTAATCATACTTTTAAAATAATACATTTTAAGGTTTCTCTCATAAATTCTTAGTTTTAAGGCAAACAATTAAAAGAATATCATGAACAAAAATTATTGCCAAAGTAACAAGGAAAAAAATCGTAAAACAATAGTACTCTGCTCAGTGCCTCACATACAAAGGACTCAGTAAGTTTCAGCACATACACCAACACTCCTAACTGTCAAAGAAGCTGGAGTTGGGAGAACCCCTTGTTCCCCTCAACATCTGCAAGATCTCTCTGCTACCACCCAGATCCTTGCTTCCTGAAGGAGGCACACAGAGACTCAGAGATTAGAAATCAAAACTCTTAATTTTATAACTACAAGAGGTCATTTTTTAAAAGCACAACAACACATTTATCATTTGTTTTTAAGAAATTGTTTTTATTAATGATTTGTTTTTAATGAGGATAAAATAGTAGGATAGTGATGTAAAAGCAGCCTATAACATGTGTGAAAAACACAGAAAACAAGATTATTCTTGATGTAGTTGGAATCAGATTTTTCTTTCTATTAAGAAAAAAAAAAAAGACCACTCTCTTTTCCCCTCCATCTCTCAGATCTGTGGTGCACTATTAGGTAGCCAGCCTAGTTCCTTTCCCTGTGTTAGCTTTCATTTTTGAAGCTCAAAACTGTCTAAACATCTCTGGTACCAATGATATGTGAAAGCATAAACTACAAAGAAGAGGTTACCATGGGGTTAAAATTTTAGATACTCTGAGATTCAAGAGAGAGTCACCTTTTATAATGTCATAGTATTTTAAGAGATTATAAAAAGGGCAGAAAGTGTGGAGGGTCCACTCTTGGTGGATATAAGAGCTATATAAGGGACAGAATCAGGTGAGAAAGCTCTGTTTGGGGCTGATGAAAAATGGAGAAGCTACAGAAAGCTCCCAAACATTGAGTTTCATAGGCGTAATCTTTCTGCCTTTTGGAGCACAGCTGCCTGCTTAACTTGATCTCTAACTGCTCACTCACACTGTGTACTTGCTGACATTCTGTGGCCTGGCTACAGTTTGGAAGACTACTTTAAGAACAGTCTTAAAACTTCCCTCTGTAAATAAGTTCTTTTTGTATTTACGGTCAGGGAGGTAGCTTTGTCCACCTTTAAACGGAAAGAAAAGAAATGAAATCTCTTAAAGAAAAATGACCCTTTTAAGTATGTTTATGTAAGCATAGAAGTTTTTAAGAGGCATGGAATAAAAAATGGATCTGACTATTAAAACTACAGAAATAATCTCGAGAAATAGAAAGACAGGTGATTAGTCTTGTTCATTTGACCACTGCTAGTGCCAAACCAATGTTTTTAATATTAATGGCATTGAAAAATGTGAAATAGAGCTTTGAAGCATTGACTCTAAACTTAGTTCCACATCATTAGGTGCATACGTCTCAGCCTGGAGCACATTTATTCATTTCATTTTGGTTTTGTGGCCAACCACTGCTTCAAATTGAATATCCAGTACATGATTTATGGCTGCCAAGGCACGTTCAGGAAGAAATCTGTATGAAAAAAAGATGAAAAAATTTCAATTTAAAATCTTTGACACCAGAGTTCTTTTTTGTTGTCAGTTAAAAATACCCTGAGAGTTATCTGGTTTGCATTTAGTTTTCTTCTGTTCTTTCTTCACATCTACCTCTCTCTTTTTTTGTGTGTATCTTTTAATACTCACAGTTCAAATATTATGCAAATATAAAGAAAGCACTGATATATACCACTCTTCTCACCTTCTCATATTAGTCAACTATTATATGAAATCTTATGTGAGTAAAGACTTAAAACTGAAGATCTAGGCTTATTGCTGTAACTGTCAATGAATCCTGATGCTAAGAGTTCACAGAGCAACACCACCAGAATCCATTCCATCTGCCTCTCCACCTCTCCTTGAGTTTTTACTGAATATCTATTGATATTATGCCCTCTATAATAAGGTAGACTAAAGTACTTTAAAAACAGCTACTCCCGGGCTTCCCTGGTGGCGCAGTGGTTGAGAGTCCGCCTGCCGATGCAGGGGACACGGGTTAGTGCCCCAGTCCGGGAAGATCCCACATGCCGCGGAGCGGCTGGGCCTGTGAGCCATGGCCACTAAGCCTGCGCGTCCGGAGCCTGTGCTCCGCAAGGGAAGAGGCCACAACAGTGAGAGGCCCCCGCGTACCGCAAAAACAAACAAACAAACAAAAAAACCGGCTACTCCCTTTGAGGAGCTTATTGTTTAGCTAAGAGGCTAAACAACAGGCTCAGATGGTTTCACTGTTGAATTCTACAAAATGTTTAAGAAGGAAATAATACCCATTCAACACAAGTTATTCCAGAAAAGAGAAGAGGAGGGAATACTTTCCAACTCAGTTTATGAGGTAAGTGTTATCCTGACACAAAAATCAGACAATGACATTACAATGCAGGGTTGGTTTAATCTTTAAAACGAGTCAGTGTAATGCACCATATGAACAAACTAAAATAGAAAGACCATAATACCTTAACATATTCAGTAAAAGCATTTGACAAAATCTGTATTTACTCTTGATGAATATGCTCATCAAAGTAGTAATAGAAGGGAACTTCTTCAACCTGATAAAGAGAAAATGAAAAAAATCTACAGCTGATATCATTCTTAATTGTGAAAGACTGACTACTTTCCTCTGAGGATCAGAAACAACACTTGGATGTGTGTTTTCACCAATCCTCTCTGACATTGCATAGGAGGTTCTAGCCAGTGTGATAAGGCAAGAAATAAAAAACATATAGACTGGAAAAAAAGAAGTAAAAGTATCTTTATTTGCAGGAAATATGATCATCTGTGTAAAAATGTCTGTTAGAATCTACAAAAAAGCTACTAGAAGTGAGTTTAGCAAGGTTGCTAAATACAGATCAAAGTGCAAAAATCAAATATATGCTAGCAACAAACAATGGGAAATAGAAAATTTAAAAAAATGCCATTTGCAATAGCATAAAAACCATGAAATACTTTGGGATAAACCTGACAAAAGGTGTGTAAGATTTGTACACTGAAAACTACAAAATACTGTGTAGACATATTGAGAAAGATGAAAAAATAAAAAGATACCTTGTGTTCTTTGTGCTCTTGGATTTGAAGACTCAATATTGTTAATATGTCTGCTCTCCCCCAATTGATCTATAGATTCAATGCAGTCTTAATCAAACCCCCAGCAGGCTTCTTTATAGACCCTTTATTTTTAGCTAGTTCACCATATTGCATTCTCTCTTTAAACTGTCTTTCCTTCAGTTAGAATAGTCTCTGGCAAAGACTGGCCAGAGGTAATAGATGGAGTAGAGAAAATGAATCATTCTCTTTTTATAGATTGAGTAAGGTAATAGTAGAGGAAACTTAACTCTTCTCCCCAGGCATGGAGAATTTCCATGGCAAATTTCACAACTGAAAAACTCTCCATAATGATAGCTCTATCAGTGTTGTAGTATTTTAGGTGTTTTGTGCTGTACTTACCTCTCTAGTGTTAGGAAGATATTGAGATATGATGGAACAAAAATCATTTTCTTATTGGTAAGTATTCCATCTATCAAGCTTCTTGCAACTTCATTTGTCTCCAATACAGGGAATAGTCTGTGATTAAAAAAGAAAAGTTTGGTCCTTTTTGTTGTTTTTTATAATTAGCAAAAGCAGGAAAATTATCTTTTCACTAATTAGGATTTAAAAGCTTCCAGGGGCTTCCCTGGTGGCGCAGTGGTTAAGAATCCGCCTGCCAATGCAGGGGACACGGGTTCGAGCTCTGGTCCAGGAAGATCTCACATGCCATGGGGCAACTAAGCCCGTGCACCACAACTACTGAGTCTGCACTCTAGAACCCACAAGCCACAACTACTGAGCCCGTGCACCACAACTATTGAGGCCCACAAGCCTAGAGCCTGTACTCTGCCACAAGAGAAACCACCACAATGAGAAGGCCATGCACCACAATGAAGAGTAGCCCCCGCTCGCCGCAACTAGAGAAAGCCCCCACGCGGCAACAAAGACCCAACGGAGCCAAAAATAAAGAATAAATTAAATAAATAAATTTATTTAAAAAATAATAATAAAAAAATAAAAGCTTCCAGGATTCACTGCACAAATGCCACCTGCCTTCCCTCCCCCATGCCACATTGATGTTTTGTTATCACAATCTACCACTTTCACATCCAGTAGGTGTGTTTCATGGCTCACTCAGTCAAAACATCAAAATGGTGGTGAGGAATTAGATAATAGAAGAGAAGAGGAGCCAGGCAAGGAAGAGTAGTGGGTAGGACTGATCAAAGGACAGAAAGGAAACATGTGGCATCTTTCTTCAGGGCTTGTTAGATATGAGAAGAGAAATCTATAGCTAAGTACACTTGCTTTCTTCTTATGAGAAGAGAAATCTATAGCTAAGTACACTTGCTTTCTTGTGGAGGTATCCCACAAAGCTGGATTGTTTTGAGGGCATTTAGTACTTGAGATTCACTGCTGACTTGCCTATGCTGAAGTTTAATGAGAGTTCAAGACATGCATAGGGAGTATTACATTACAACTAGAGGTGTGACCTTGATTATACTGAAGACTGTATACATGGGTTCTTGAGAAGTATTCATAACCACAGACCAGTATAGAATGCCCATTAATGCAAGATGATGACAGGAAATTAAAATGTAAATGGATTGAAAGTATTGCACCAAAGTTAAGTTGTCTAGGCATAGGCTGAATGGCTTAGTGAATACAAAGGTTGTGCGGAGGAGTTAAGTAAGTAGTGACTGTTATAACTTCCTTCCCTGAGATACATGTGATTTACTTCAGATTATTATGTGATTGAGGTTTCCATGACTTTGAGTGGCAAGCCAGCAGAGAGTAATACAAATCAATAGTTTTCTAAATTATTGGGTACTACCTCTTCCCTCCCTGATTTCCCCTACCTGGGTCTATCAACCCTGTCTCTGAGCCAAGCCTCACATTAGTATATGGACATGTTAGCCTTTGCCAAGGAAGTTCAGAATCAGGTAGTCTGGGTGATACCAATTCCAAATTTTCAGCATTGCCTGGGTCAGTCCCCAGGGTCACCCCCAGGAACCCACATACCCGAGATCATATTAGCCTTACTCTTGTCATCTATTTTGCCTTCCCCTCTGGAAGAACTGGTACTCTGGGCTCACACTAAGCCTGAATGCTTACCAAGAGGATTTGTACTGGGCCCAGTTTCCTATTTCAGAAAACTGAGCCCAGAGTCCCAATTATATCACTGTATTTACTTACGTACAGTACCGTGTACTTGTTAAGTACTTGTGTTCTAACACAGTTAAGGACTCAACTGCCAGGGAGTGGCTACAGCTCTGGAGATGACGCAGCTAATTCAGAGTTTCAGAGTCAGTAGCTTCAAACGAGGCTGAGCTTAAAAGGGAATTTGTTAGCTCCTTTGAATGACTATATTTAAGACTAATTCCTTTCCAATAATAAATTGGCTTCAGATTAGCAAGCTCAGTATATTTTGTTAACCTGTAGCAGAATGTTTATTAGAATCGAGGCAAATTGTGAAGCAGGTGTATTAATTTTAGGGTCCTTATCCTCACCTTTCCGCTTTATTCCTCTTTTCAGGGCCAATTTCTCCTCTCTTATCGTCTCAAATCCTCCTTTACCAGAAACAAAGTACTTGGTCAAGAAATTCACCTTGGACTTCCCTGGTGGTGCAGTGGTTAAGAATCTGCCTGCCAATGCAGGGGACACAGGTTCGAGCCCTGGTCCGCGAAGATCCCACATGCTGTGGAGCAGCTAAGCCCGTGTGCCACAACTACTGAAGCCCGTGTGCCTAGAACCCGTGCTCCGCAACAAGAGAAGCCACTGCAATGAGAAGCCCGCGCACCACAAGCAAGAGTAGCCCCCGCTCACCGCAACTAGAGAAAGCCCGCGCGCAGCAACGGAAGACCCAATGCAGCCAAAAATAAAAAAAATTTAAAAAAATAGTTCTCAGTTTAGAAAAAAAAAGAAAAAGAAATTCACCTTGACTGAGGGGTTAAAGACTCAGCTTATTGCCGCGGAGCACAGACTCCGGACGCGCAGGCTCAGCGGCCATGGCTCACAGGCCCAGCCACTCCGTGGCATGTGGGATCTTCCTGGACCGGGGCACGAACCCGGGTTCCCTGTCTCGGCAGGCAGACTCTCAACCGCGGCGCCACCAGGGAATCTCGGAACGTTTGTATTTTAAAGGAGGACAGAGTGGTAGCCATGATCAAATGCATGTGGTTATATTTACTATGTCAATGTTTTGCAAACCTGCCTCCAGAGTTACCTGGTTTCCTTGTAAACAAAGCAAAACATTCTTGGAGCTCGTTTCACTCTACTGAATCAGAATCTCTAAGGAAGAGCCTAAGCACATGTATTTTTTATATAAGCACAGTGATGACGCTTAGGATCAGGCAAGTTTGGAAGATGTTGGAGTACTTTGTGCTAGCTCTGTGGCCAGTGCTGTCGAATATGGAAACGGGGCATATACCTGTGCCTTTCCATACTCTATTGAGGAGGATGAACCGCGAGCGGGAGGGGGGAGGTGAGGTAACATTCGTTTTGGGGGTGTGGTTTCCAGGAGAGGACACTCTTGCCATCACCGCCGAAGCACACCTCTCCATCCGACCCACCCGCATTCTCACTCCCTCTTAACACCTGCGTGTGTGTTGAGTCTTTCACCTGGACACGAATAAATACCCAATGCCTGATTCATTGGCAGTTGATCACTTCTACTAGCCCCTAATGCATTTTTCCCCTTTGTTCATCTAATTTCAAAGTGAAAACATAAAGGCAATACAATAACATTAATAAGAAAAAATGTTTTTCCTTTTTTGTTTTTTTGTTTTCTATTTTCTCAGTTGACCCACCTAAAAATTTCTCATGTAGGTTTCATACCAATTTCTCATGCCATATTTCCATCTTAACTTGATTTTGACCTTACCTTGTGCTTGGGTTTTTGGTGAACCCAGTATTCACAAAAACTGGGCAGAGACACGAGGTTTTGATACCAGTTTTTCCCAAGGCTTCAAATTCTGATGTCAGAGCTCGGTGGAAGCCAACAGCAGCAAATTTGCTGGAACTGTAAGAGAATTATCCACCCCTGTTAGCTAAGGGAAAGTGAAACATTCCTCAGCTTTCTGTGAGAGGAAAATGTTGATTTTGTTTGAGAACACATAAAAGCCAAACCCCCAAGTCTTCCACTTGGTCATCTATTTTCATTTACATTTTCTTATCTGATTTCACTGAATTCTGAATTTACCGATTTTTTTTATTAGCAGTGATAAACAATAGAACAAATTTTAATAACTTTGATTGACTTGCTTACTGCTCATTCTACCTACAAGGTTTTTCCATTCAATCTTTAAACTGTTTTCTAATCAGTTTTTACTGCTGTTTTTATTTTGAAAAATATGAATCAGGAAAATCATGTTTAGAAAAACTATGTAACTACTATCTGTATTAACAAACTTCTGTGGGACTCTACACATTTCTCTCTCTCTTGATAGTTTCTCTTTTGAAATGCGGAGTTCACTTTGGCTTCTTAATTTCATTGTGAAGATCTGGAGTAAAAAGACTTCAGGTGATGTGGGTGTGTTAGTGTGTGCAACCTTCAACATATTACTTTGTCTTCTTCCTTTGATTTTCTGATCTTTAAAATGCTGGTGATAGGGACTTCCCTGGTGGTCCAGTGGTTAAGACTCTGCGCTTCCAATGCAGGGGGTGCAGGTTTGATCCTGAGTTGGGGAACTAAGATCCCACACGCCGCACAGTGCAGCCAAAAAACAAAATAAAATTCATTTATAAAAAGATGCTGGTAATAAAATATAGAGCCATCTTGGGGATTAAATCAAATAGCATATGCATAATAACTTTATTACCTATAAGAAGCTATGTAATGTTAATTGTATTTTTGACTCAGATGACAAGAACCATAAAGTTAAAGGCTGGCTGCTCTCTTAAAGGAAAAGAGAAAAGGAAAACAATTGTTACATTGGGTTTCCCCATTTCTAAACATTAAAACAATATTAAATGTTTAATCTGTGAAATTCTGATTTGTGTTTTAAGATGCTAGAGGCAGCTTGAAACAACCATATGTATGTGCAAGGACACCTTAACCTACAGCGAAAATTAACTACATCTGTGACTACATTTGGTGTCAGAAATAATTTGGTCCGTGACCAAATTCAACCTTGAACATGGATGTGTAGGTAAGTAATAAACCAACTAACTATCCACCCCCATCCCCACCCACTGATACACATGAATTGGCTGTTACAAAAAGAATTGGCCAAAACGTTAAGAAATTAAATTTTTCTATGAGGTTGATATAAGACCAGAATAAGGAAATGAGATGCCATTGAAGGAGTGTATGAAGAAAAGATATTTTGCAAATAGTGTGTCTTTAGGGAGTTCCCACTTTCGTTTCTTTATGTCCTTGGTAGAGCATGGAATATGCTATCTGCATCTTTTAATACGGTAAAGGCTTTCTCTCAATCCCTCTCTCTCTCTCTCTCTCTCTCTCTCTCTCTCTCTCTCTCTGTCTCACACACACACACACACACACACACACAATCTTTCATGGCACAAGCACACTGAAAAATGTTTTGATCCAGGAGCCACTCTGTTTAGCTTATCTTGGGCATGCAGGCCATGGCGTAGATTTGTGTTCATTTGGACTTCCTTATATTTTGCTTCTTAGTCTGTGAGTTTCTTCTTTTTTTTTTTGTTTTTTAGTTCCTTATTTCCTTTATGAGCATCTACTCATTCCAGGATACAATGGAAACATGCTTGGCATTACTGTTTTCTTTCATTGCTCTGTGGAGGAGTTTTCAGAAATCTAAAAATATTTTAAATGATTTTTCATTTAAAACCAGTTTCCTTGTTTTAGGAGAAGTCATTTTTAAGAGTTTATTCTAAACTACTGTATACATTCTGTATATCCAAATTATCTGCTATGAGACTTTTTATAGCTTTTATTTTTTGCAAGGCATTTGACTTTTTGTTCTAAGAAGATTCAAAAATGAAGAAAACACAATTCTAGCTCTCCAGAAATAAATAAATAAAATAAAGAAAAATAAAACAAATTACCTGTTATGAGGACTGGAATCTGAGGTCTAATAAAACCTTAAAAGTGTAAAAATATATAGCACTACTAGAAAGTAATACTTACCAATATGGAATAATATAAGGAATCACTCCGTGGCCGCATAGTGAAGCCACTGTGACAATGTGGCCATGGTTTCTCTGCATCATCGCTGGAAGAAGTGCCTTTGTGATCTTCAGGATCATTGCGGAACCGAAAGAAACAATGACACAGGTGTTAAGTCTCCAAATTAGGTAGTTTTATTCTATTTATTTTATTTTATTTTTGCGGTACGCGGGCCTCTCACTGTTGTGGCCTCTCCCGTTGCGGAGGACAGGCTGCGGATGCGCAGGCTCAGCAGCCATGGCTCACGAGCCCAGCCGCTCCGCGGAATGTGGGATCTTCCCGGACCAGGGCACGAACCCGTGTCCCCTGCATCGGCAGGCGGACTCTCAACCACTGCGCCACCAGGGAAGTCCGGTAGTTTTACTTTTAAGACAAAATGTCATTTAAGACAACTTTTTCGATGAAATGAAATACGTGCCAAGATTCCATGATTACTTCTCCACCGATGACAGAAATGAAAAAAAGATTAAAACAATTGGTTTGAGCTGGCATCGAGTGCTGTGCACTGCATACCACATGCCAAGAACTCATCTTAAAATCCCTCTTCTTCCCTTCAGAGGGAATCAAAAATCTCTTTTATGGATCCATCATCTAAACAATATTATTAAGGGAAAAATTCAGAGTTTTCAGAGCTGAGAAAATTCCGTATGGTAATCTGGTATCATGTACTTTTTTGTTTGTTTGTTTGGGGCTTCATCTTGCTAATGAGAAGAGTTAAAATCTTGTGTACCTATATCAAGTTGAGCAGAAAAAGCTGAGTCCTGTACTGACCCATGGTCATTATGTACCATGATTAGGGAGATTAGTATCTCCCTATTTGTAATACTGTGCATTATATGTTGATGTTACAGGAAACAAAAAGTCTTTCTTTACCTCCAAAAAGCTTTACTGTTTGGTGAGAAATATCAATACTATTTTATAAATGCACCCTATGGACCCTGTGCAAATTCATAGAGCCAGAATTGCCAAACCAAGCCACCCCCAAATTCCTGACCCACAGAAACTGTGAGAGGAATATGAACATTTATTCTGGCTTTAATCCACTAAGTTTTGATATAATTGTTATGCAGCTGTAGACAACGAATACATGGGGTCTCTAAGTAGTTTGGTGGGCATAATAATTAATTCTCATTAGCATGTGTGAGGGGCTTGGGAAAATGGGGGAATACATCTCTTTTTTTCTTCTCTCTTCCAGAATCCAGATCTGTCCTATGTTCTACACTAATATTGAGGCACTGGAAGATTAATTCATATAAATGCTCTCTACAAAGACATATTTCAGTCTCTCACAAAACCAAACAATTATAAGAGGTCTGTAGAGCCTTAACTCTAAGCTCCAGCCTGACCTAGAGCTTTGCTCAGAGTTCCAGCCAGAAGAACACCCAACCCCTATATAACCCAAGTAGTGAGTTCTTTGTCCTTTCTGTTCTAAAATTCCATGACATGAGGTCACAAGTGAATGTACACTGTATGTGTTTTCTCTAAAGCACTGAAAAGGTGTACACTGACAATCCTTAGGAAAGCTCCATAAATATTTTTTGAGTGCCCAGTACATGCCAGGATTTGTGTTAGGTACTGGTGGATAAGGCAGACTAACTAGCCTACATTCTGGTGAGTCACGTCCCCTTGAAATCTGTGCCCTTCTGTCAGAGACATGAATATTGGATGATTGTTGTTTTAAGGCAAAGATATGGAGTTTCCCATCCAGAAGGATGTGAACTCAATTATGAACTTCATGTACCTTAAGAGGAATTGTCAGACATACACAAACTAGGAATATTTCTGATTCACGCTCACCCAAAAATGTCCTAGGATGTTGACCTCAAAAGTTTTGGTAATCTCTTCATCCTTTGTACTAAGAAGGTCAGCTGGATATATTGCCCCAGCATTATTCACCACGATAGTTACATCACCCACCTCTTTCTTTACCTGTTGAAATAGAAAGAACATGTTCATTGGGTGTAGTATCGAAACTTAAAGTTTTGGGGCTGATATCATCCAGGGATTAGATTCTTTATTCTGTTTGATGATATCTCTCAGAGTTCAGGCAGGAAAGAGCTTTAGTCCAAAGAGTGCTTGCCAAGAAGACACTGTCATAAAGCTGGGGTAAACTGTTTTTTTTAACAGCTAAATTTCAGTACCCAGTACATCATAGATATTTTTTGAAACTTACCAATAAGATGAAATTAATATTTGTGTTGATTGATATATCTGTTCTAACCAAATATTTTAAAAGTGCTAATTGAGTAATCCTGTTTTCACTACCTACTAGCTACATGACCTTAGTCTGACATATCAGTTCTTACCAAATATTTTTAAAGTACTAATTGAGTAATCCTGGCTCTGCCACCTACTAGCTACATGACCTGGTCTGGCTTATACCCTCTGAATCTGTTTGCTCACCTGTCAAGTGAGGTTAAGAGGGTTATTGTAGGGATTAAATCAAAGGGTACAACCATTTTCAGAGTGCTTTGTCCATTGTATTTGATATTTACCCTTAAAAATTGTTATAATAATTATTAATATTATATTTTCTATAGAAGATTAGATTGGCACCAACATAAATAAAATCTCAAAGAGGAAATATTTAAAGGAAAAAATAAAGGAATTACTGCAAAAGTAATAGGACTAAAATGAAAGTAGAAAGTTATCCTTTTCCCTGATGATAAATCTTTTCTCTGTCACTCTGTGCAGCTGCTCAAACTTCTAACCAGAATGAAATCGATTAATTAATCGATTAATTAATTAATTAATAGGCAGAGTTGAGTGGATTATATGGAAGGAAAAGGTTTATGTCCTTCCTTGTTCACACAACTACCTCAGTTAGCAGAGGCTAAAAAAAAAAAACAAATCTAATTTAAATTAGGCAGTCACAAAGAACCTTTTCATATTCCATGTAAGGGGACACAAAATTATGGGAAGAAATTTGTATTCTGAAGTCTCACCTGGTTTACAGAGTCATAAATCTCTTCTCTGTTACTGCAGTCTACCACAAACACATGTGTAATGGCCCCTAGTTTTCTGCATTCAGCTGCAGTTTCCTCAACGCCATGCTGTAATTGGAAAAAAGCAAATTCCAAAAGATGTAGGTCAGTGAGGGGACAAGAGTGAGGGAGAAAGCATTGGAGAAGAAATTTTTTTTAAGATTAAAATTCACGTCCAAAATGTCCCACTTGTTTGTAAGCAAATTTCCTGAGAGGCACCGCTTGCCTAACTCGCAGAGATTATACCTGGCTTTTCTGCCAGGGAAGGCTCATGTAAGTCTCACGAGTTTTCACTTGTTTTGCTACATTCTCATAGCTTAAAGAACATGCTTGAAAGATGTTGCTCTTTGTGGTATCATGAAAGGAGATGTTTGAGTATGGAGAAGAACACTCAACATATACTTAACATATGTTTGTTGAGCACCAACTATGTAATAGACAGTAAAGCACCTAGCAGATTGTAAAAATTTTAGGATTGCGTGCATGTGAGAGAAGGCACGAAGAAATTCTGTCACATATTCTTCTTTTTTATTTGCTTTTTGTCTTGCCAGACCTTTAAAAAATACATTCCTAGCTCAACAGTCTGCTCTGGGGCCAGGTTTGGTTCATTGGCTGTAGTTTGCTAACCCCTGTTCTTGCCTATCCTGTGAGGTATTGGGTTGGCCAAAAAGTTCGTTCGGGTTTTTCTGTACGATGTTCTTTCTGTTACAGAACATCGTACAGAAAAACCCGAACGAACTTTTTGGCCAACCCAATATTATCCCCGTTTCAGATAAGGAAACTGAGGCTGAGAGAAATTGTCTGCTCAATTTAAACAATTTGGAAGTACCCTGGCTCCTGAGTCTATGTTATCAAACTTGCATATCATGGCATAAAAATCACTGCTAAGGTCTCAGTTATGTTCCCTTCATCAAACCATCCTGATGGGGACTTCCCTGGTGGTCCAGTGGTAAAGAATCTGCCTTCCAATGCAGGGGACGCGGGTTCAATCCCTGGTCAGGGAACTAGGATCTCACATGCTGAGGGGCAACTGAGCTCTTGTGCTACAACTAGTGAGCTCGTGCTCCTTTACTAGAGAACCTGCGTGCAAACTACAGAGTCCAAGTGCCCTGGAACCCATGTGCCACAACTATAGAGCCCATGAGCGCTGGAGCCTGCGCACCACAACTAGAGAGAGAAAACCTGCATGCCACAACTAGAGAGAAGCCCTCAAGCAGGAATGAAAGGTCCCACATGCTTCAATGAAGATCCCATGCCACAACTAAGACCCTGGACAGCCAAAAATAAATAAATAAATAAATAAAAAATAAATCTTAAAAAAAAAAAAAAGCTATTGGGTGCCATGACCATAGTCCTCTTCCAACTCGCTCTCCGCAACTAGATGTAATGGGTAATATGGCACTTGTACTTTAAACAACAACTACTACAAAAATCCTATCCTGATGCATATGTAGAGTAAGGCTCCAGGGAATTTAGTTACCAAACTTCGAGAAAGACAAATACAAATATAAGCAAATGTTAAGTCAAATAAGTTCGGGCCTCTCATTGTTGTGGCTTCTCCCGTTGCCGAGCACAGGCTCCAGACGCGCAGGCTCAGCAGCCATGGCTCACCGGCCCAGCCACTTCGCGGCATGTGGGATCTTCCCGGACCGGGGCACGAACCCGTGTCCCCTGCATCGGCAGGCAGACTCTCAACCACTGCGCCACCAGGGGAGCCCCAAGTCAAATAAGTTTTTAAACACCTGTCTCACTTGTAACTTTAAAAGGTGGGTAAATGAATCCAGTACCTTATTAATATCCCACAGAACCAGTCTGCTCTTCCGTTTTGCAAATTCATAGGCAGTATGCCTTCCTATTCCATGCCCAGCTCCTGTAATGAGAACAATCTCTCCAGCCACAGATTTTCTCCTCTGGGGAATGAAAACCTTCACCAAGGATTCTAAGTAGGAGTAGATGATGATGATCAGAAGCAGGAGGAGATCCAAGATAATATTCATGGCTCTGCTCTGTACTCTTCTCCTCTGGTTCAGTCCCTGTCTAGTCCCAGCAAAGAGCCACCCTCTTCAGAGAGCTCCAGGGAAGAGCTGTGTTCCAGGTGTTGATGGGACTGGCAGAGGTAAGCTAGATTTGCAGGCAGGCTTTGTCCATGTGTTCTAATGCGTTAGATGCACTTTGAGCTTTTGAAGTGGTATCAATTGCTAGTAAAAACTTGGCACGGGGACAAGGGAACTCAAGAGAAAGTCCTCTCTGGATTTTCTTTTTGGTTGTTGTTGTTTAATACTATATTTTACTAGTTTTCAAGCACTGATTTGACATCTATATACCTTGATTTAAAAGTTGATATTTTATTTTGTATTCAGCTCATACTCAATTAAGTTTAAAATGAATGCAAGCATAGTATAGGGCATAAGTTATTTAAAAGTAAACCATTTATCATTGGAGTGAAATCAGGTCATGGGATTTATGGTAGCTAACAGTTCAATGAAATGGTGCCCTCTTATTGTATCTATCATTCCATTTCTCTACATTTGTACCTCCATCGTCCATGCCTATTCCCATGTGCTAATTGCTATTACATTCCACAGTAAAGGCAGTTTTAAACTTCCTCTACTTTCAGGAGGCACACTTTTCTTGCAGTTCAGTTTCTGAAGAAAAATGATCAATATTGGGGCTTCCCTGGTGGCACAGTGGTTAAGAATCCGCCTGCCAATGCAGGGGACAAGGGTTCGAGCCCTGGTTTGGGAAGATCCCACACGCTGCGGAGCAACGAAGCCCATGCGCCACAACTACTGAAGCCCGCGCACCTAGAGCCAGTGCTCCGCGACAATAGAAACCACCGCAATGAGAGGCCTGCACACCGCAACGAAGAGTAGCCCCTGCTCTCCGCAACAAGAGAAAAACCCACACGCAGCAACAAAGACCCAACACAGCCAAAAATAAAGTAAAATAAATTTATTAAAAAAAATCAATATTTATTACTGTAGTGAAATCAATACTCTGATTTATTTGCCCAAAGTTAATTAGGACCAATTCTTTTTATTCTGCTAATAAAAAAACTCACTTTTTTAAATTCAGGAGAAACATTAGCACCTTTCTTTTATCATTCTTAAGCAGCTCTCTGGCATAATATGGACTTACTTTCTGAGAAGCAGTTCTGTTCTATGTTTCACCATGGCAACTGAAAAAAAGATGCACAACCTAAAAAATGAGAATTATGTTTTATTTGGTGGCCTGAGGACTATAGCCTGATGTTATACCCTCTCAGACAGTGTACTGCTCCAAAGAGGTAAAGGAGGAGCTGATAGGGATAGAGTAGGGTAATCAAATAGTTAGTTTAGGGAATTCCCTGGCAGTCCAGTGGTTACGACTCTGTGCTTTCACTGCCGAGGGCGCAGGTTCAATCCCTGGTCGGGGAACTAAGATCCTGCATGCTGCATGATGCAGCCAAAAAAAAAAATTAGAAGTCCCACTAGGGGACTGTAGATAGAGAGGGAACTTTCGGGGGCTTTGGGAAACCACAGTAAGTCAACGATCACTCAAGAAAGCAATGGGAAAATCTTGCAACTTTGTGGGCTTGCTTGACTTGTGAAACAGAACAAATCGCTTAGCAGCAAAGCCAGACAGGCTTGCTTAGCAACAAAACCATGCAATGGAGGCATGAGTCATGCCTGAAGACAATAAAACAATAGTGGAAAAATAAGGCCTACATCCCGCCCAGTGAATGTCAACAAGTTAATGACCCCCAGGACATGCTCTCTTCACACATAACAAGCAGTAATTTGGGAAAGGTGACACTTCAAAGTGAAAGACCGTCATTATACTGAGACCTGAAATAATTTTTCCATAGCACCATGACAGTCCCGGATGGGCCACATAGTGCCAAAAACTCCCCCACCCAACAGTTAGGAGGAGTTGATGGAAGACTCGAAGAAGGAGGAAGAAGATGGTCTCCCCCCCCAATCCCGCTCTTCCTTTGATTATAAAAATGTAACCCACTAACGCTTGCTTGCCTGCCTGCTTGTTTGTAAGCTCACAAGTGTCCTATTCTAATAAATCACTTCTTAACTATCACTTTGCCTTTTACTGAATTCTTTTTATGCTGAGACAAAAAGAGCCAGAGCTCCTCCGAGCCCCCTGCCGCCGAGATGCATTTCTGTGGTTTCAGAACCAGGATATATAGTAGTTTTTGCTGGGAAAAAAAATGTAGTCAAACATCAAAGTTTATTGCTAATCACACAAAACAGACATCTCAAGTTAATAATTTTAGTGCTTTTCTATGTATGGGAAGATGCAAGAATCTGGGCTCCTTGACATTATTCCTTTGATATGCATCTTAACTATTTTGGGCCAGTATCCTGTTTTTCTCTATCCTGAATTCCCCTCAAGGTGCAAGGTTGGGCAGCTGCAGTGGCTGATGGCTTGATGGAAAGCAACATTTATTGTTTACAAAATGGCAGGCAACAATTCTTTGTCCACAACCATGAAGTTTTACCTCTAGAAATAATCCTAGAGATACTGCATCAGCTAATGGTTGCTTGGTATCTCTCTGTGAAATGTTTTTGATTTTGTTTTGTTTTTTAATGAAGGAAAAGAAGGAAGTAGAGATATTATCTTAAGGAATCTTAAAGCATGGACTCACCAAGCTTAGTTTGATTGATTTATTCATAAAAGCTCAATATGTCTCAATTTGCTAATCATTTTACATGAGATGCCCATTTCCCTGAAAACCTCTTGTGTTTGGGGGAGATTATAGGTTATACCAGTTCCCTTTGTGATAATTTGGAAAAGAGCATTAGACCAAGAGCCAGAAGTATTCACTTACAAGGGGGTGTGACTTCCAATACCTCAAAAGTGGAAACAACTTAAGTGTTCATCAATGGATAAACAAAATGTGATATATGCATAATAAGGGAACAAAATTTTCCACCCCGAAATGTGTCTCCTTGGCATGAAGATTAATTTAGGCTGATTATTTTTAAGAAACAGAAGACTTGGGAAGTCTTTCTTTTTACTTCTCCATAAGCTGCTTAAAGAATTTAGATAAAGGGCCTATTCCCAGAAGACATGATAAATATATACAATGGAATATTACTCAGCCATAAAAACTAATGAAATGTTGCCATTTGCTGCAACATGGAGGACCTGGAGGATATCATACTAAGTGGATTAAGTCAAATATTATGTGATATCATGTATATATGGAATCTAAAAAAATAATACAAATGAATTTAGTTGCAAAACAGAAACAGACTCACAGATATAGAAAATAAACTTATGGTTACCAAAGGGGAAAGGACAGGGAAGGATAAATTAGGAGTATGAGTTTAATAGTACACACTACTATATATAAAATAGATAAACATAAGGATTTACTGTATAGAACAGGGAACTACATTCAATATCTTATAATAAGTTATAACAGAAAGTAATCTGAAAAAATATGTATAACTGGATCTCTTTGTTGTATACTTGAAACTAACACAATATCTTAAATCAACTATACTTTAGTTTAAAAACAGCTATGGAGATGAATGGTGGTGATGGTTCCACAACAACATGAATATATTTAATGCCATTAAACTCTACTTTTAAAAGTGGTTAAGGGGCTTCCCTGGCGGTCCAATGGTTAAGACTCCATGCTTCCAAAGCATGGGGCAGGTTGGATCCCTGGTCTGGGAACTAAGATCCGACATGCTACATGGCCAAAAGATTTAAAAATAAAAAATAAAATAAAATAAAATACAAATAAAAATGGTTAAAGTAGTAAACATTATATTATGTATATTTTACCACACACACACAAAAAGTGGCATGACTTCAAGCAATTCTTTTTATTTTTTCTATGTCTCACTTTTCTTATCTGGAAAATAATGATAAAAATAAATGCTTCTGGGTAAAATGCTTTTACCCAACACAGACCTTTACCAACACATCATAAGTTCAAGCTTCCTCACATACCCACACACAAGGGGGATATGAGACTCAGATGAGAGAGCATGTATATGAAGTAGATTTTCAAGTAGTAAATGGTTATATAAACCAAATAATAATAATAGTAATAGCTTAAATTTATTAAGTGCTTACTATTTGCCATAGACTGATATAAGGGCTTTATGTAACAACTTATTTAATCCTCACAGGAAATATTTGAGGTAGGTCCTATTAGAATGAGCATTGTACAGATGAAGAAACTGATGGAAAGAAAAGTGAAGTAACTTGCTAAAGTCCCATAGCCAGTAAGACATTGAGTTAGGATTCAGGAAGTCAGATTGCAGAGCCCCAACTTTTAACTTAGACCGACTAAGTTAAAACCAACCAGCCAAATAGTTCTCAACCAAGGATACTTTTGCCCCAAAGGAGACAGTTTGCCATGACTGGAGACATTGTTGGTTGTCACACCTCAGGCATGCTAGTGGCATCTAGTGGGTAAAGGCCAGGGATGCTGCTAAACATCTTACAATCCACAGACAGCCCTGTGCATTGAGGGAAAGAATTATCCAGCCCCAAGTGTCAGTTGTACCAAGGTTGAGGCATCCTGACCTAGGCTATACTATATTGCATTGGAGAGAGTATAATTGGCTCTTTAAGTTTTAACCCTGAGTGTATTTATAAAAAAAGAGTACTTGACCATATCAGTCTGCATGCAGGTTTGCAGTGATGTTTATATGGATCCATTTAAATATTTAAATGTTAACATAGGTAATTTAGATCAGACTTCATGCTGGCTGCAACATCAGGAATCCGTTTTCAGGTTGAATGCCTCTAAGTTCAATATTTCACTTGCTCAGAGTGGGCCAGACCAGAGTACTCACACCATGCAAATTCATGTACTACTGATATACTTCTAAAAGGCAATGAAAAATTTTATAGCAGGATCTAGATTCTTTTACCTTCTGGGATATCTGTATTATCCAAGAATTAAGAAACTTTGAGAAAGTGAAAATCACTTTGTTAATGTTACTTAGTTCACATTATGCTCAAATAGTTTGGATGCTGAGAAATTTCATTCAGACTGAGATCACCTGGAAAACTACCTTTTATTATTTTTTTTGTTATCTTGGGGTGAGAATGTTCATATTCCTCAAATACAGGTTTAACTTTCTCAACAAATGCTAGAAACATAGAATCTACCCCCCTTGCTTTTTTTTTTTTTTAAGAGTTGAAGAGTTTTGTTTGCATGTCTTCATGACATCATTGGCTTCATTTCAACAAATTTTCGTAACAAGTAAAAACATTTAGTTTACTCTGATCACATGTTACATCAGTTTTTTCCTACTGATATGAATGAAGGCACATCACGTTTATCATTAATTTCTCTTTGCATTACATTTTAGGATGAGTTGCTTTTGGAAAAATTTTGTTGACTAAACTAATACCATCTATAACATTTAGATTCTTATTAAACTGAAATATTTTTTGAATTTAGTCTGCTTTTTTTTCTCTTTTAAATTAATATCCCTCTTGAGAGCCACCCCTCTGACTGTCAATTTTAGAAATGTAATGATTTTTACACAAGTAATGATAACCAGAAAGGGAAAAAGATGGAATAGCATAACTAGCGATTTATAATTTGGAACACAGATAATAATGATGGTAATATTAATCATAGCATTTACATAGCAAAAGAAAGGGAAGGAAAAGGAGAATGTGGAGAGAACATTGGCAGAGGTATCATCCGAGTTGGACTTTACCTTCTGAGCAGAGCCATTCTGTGAATGTCACTTGCACACTGTAGAGCTCAGAAGAGTTGATATGATATTGTAATTGATGATGGGTAGGTGGTATATCATGGTGTAAAGCAAGATCAACACTAAGCCATTATTCCTTTGGAGGCCATAAGATGAGGAAGTTATGGAATCTGTGCACATTGTTTTAATCCACAGTTTGTTTAGTCTAACTATAGTAATCTGCCAAGTAGAAGTTTAAGAATGTAATCTTTTCAAATAAATACTTTTTTCCCCCCTTTCTGGAGAGGTTCATTAGTTCACCATCAAGGCTTCTGTGTACTGCCAAATTGATAAGGTGAGAAGGGGTTAGCTGGATGATGAAGGGGATACGAATGTTCCAGACATAGGAAACCAGGTGTATGGGTACCAGGAGGTGAGAGATCATGGCACATGCAAGGAATAGGAAGCTCTGTCTTGGAGCACAGAGTGTCAGGTAGAGAGAAGATAGAGACACAGCAAAGGCTTAATCTCTCAGAGTCTTAACAACAGTGAGGGCTAGTAAAAGGTTTTGAGTGGGAGACTGCTATCATCAGATTTAGAAACGCTGCAAGCTGGAGATTGCATTGGAAGAAGGATAAGAAGAGATGAAGGGAGACCAGTTAGGAGGTTTTTCAGTAATCCAGGTCAGAAATGATGGTGGTCTGAAAGAAGGTGGTACAAAGGAGATATTTAGGAGCTAGAATCATGGAAGAAATATGCATTCATTAAAAAAATATATCAAATACTTGGTACGTTTTATGGGCTGTTCCAGGCATTGGGGGTATAGCAGTGAACAAAATACATAAAAACAAATCACCTCCTGGACTTACTTGGTGGTCTAGTGGCTAAGACTCTGAGCTCCCAATGCAGGGGGCCTGGGTTCGATCCCTGGTCAGGGAACTAGATCCCCCATGCCGCAACTAAAGATCCTGCGTGCAGCAACGAAGCTCCCATACGTGGCAACAAAGATCCTGCATGCCATAACTAAGACCCAGAGCAGCCAAATGAATGAAAGAATAAATAAATGAATATTAAAAACAAAACAAATCTCTTCCCTTGGGAAGCTTACACTCTAAGGGCAATGTTGACAATAAAGAGCATAAGTAAGCAACATATGTAGCATGCTCCATAATGATAAGTGCCAAGGAGAAGATTAGAGAACAGAGGGAGAAATACAAATGTGTGTAGGCTGTGTAAGCAGGGTTGCAGTTTTAGGTATGGAGTGAGAAATTCTGAAAAGACCTAAGGAAAAAGACTTAAAGGAAAGAGGGAGCTAGTTATGTGGATATCTGGAGGAAAAGGTCTGGAGAGAAAAGAGTAATGTACAAAGGTCTTGAAATGGGAGCATGTCTGGTGGGTTGAGAAACATCAAGGGACTAGTATGGGGCTTCCCTGGTGGCACAGTGGTTAAGAATCCGCCTGCCAATGCAGGGGACACGGGTTCGAACCCTGGTCCGGGAAGATCCCACATGCCGGGGAACAACTAAGCCCGTGCACCACAACTACTGAGCCTGTGCTCTAGAGCCCGTGCGCCACAACTACTGAGCCTATGTACCACAACTACTGAAGCCTGCATGTGCTCCGCAATAAGAGAAGCCACCGCAGTAAGAAGCCTGAGCACCACAACAAAGAGTAGCCCCCACTCACTGCAACTAGAGAAAGCCCGCGCACAGCAACGAAGCCCAAATGCAGCCAAAAATAAATTAATTAAATAAATTAAAAAAAAAAAAGGGACTGGGTTTCCCTGGTGGCACAGTGGTTGAGTGTGAAGGTATTTTGTAGATGTGGTTAACATCTACAACCAGCAGTCTTTAAGTAAAAGGAAATTATTCTTGATAATGTGGATGGGCTTCCTTGAATCCATTGCAAGCCTTTGAAGGCAAAACCAAGCTTTCTCTGTTCTATAGACTGAATGTTTGTGTCCCTCCGAGGTTCACAAGTTGCAATCTAATCTCCAATGTAATGGTATTTGGAAGTGTGGTGTTTGTCTCAGGGTCCAGCAAAGAATCATGACATTAGAGCTATACAAAATGTAGCCAATATTCAATTCACAAATCACTTGGTTTTTGCACAAAACACAGGTTAGTCAAAGTAGGGAAAATAGGAAAGGGGTTAAGAACCACTCCAAGGAGAAGTCTGGGAAGGAGGCATCTTAGCACAAGCAGTGGTCTCTTGTCCTGCCGCAGGTTGTGAGCGGAAGTCGCCCTCTACTCTGACAGAGCCTCCAGCAGCTGTCCGTCTAGAACAGCTCTCAGCAGGGGGTATCGGGTCCTCTAGTGAAGAGCCTTCAGTGGGTTCATTTCAAGGAGCGTGCAAGTGGGGTGTAACGATTATGCCCCAGGGGGTCATGTCTCTATCAGTTACTCCTGTTCCAATGAACTCTTCCTGCGGATGCTGCCTCCAAGATTCCTTATTTAAAGGAACACACTTAATTTATCACTCTAACACACTTGCAGTTCTATACCAGCCATTTCAAAACAACTAATATTGAAGTTGACATTGGCCATCATAACTTGGGGCCTTTGGAAGGGCCTTTGGAAGCCCTCATGAAGGAAATTAGTATCTTATAAAAGAGACCTCACGGGACTTCCCTGGTGGCACAGTGGTTAAGAATCCACCTGCCAGTGCAGGGGACACGGGTTCGAGCCCTGGTCTGTGAAGATCCCACATGCCTCGGAGCAACTAAGCCCACAAACCACAACTACTGAGCACACGTGCTGCAAATACTGAAGCCCGTGCGCCTGGAGCCCATGCTCTGCAACAAGAGAAGCCACTGCAATAAGAAGCCTGTGCACCGCAACAAAGAGCAGCCCCCGCTTGCTGCAACTAGAGAAAGCCTGCGCACAGCAACGAAGACCCAACGTAGCCAAAAATAAATAAATTAAAAAAAAAAAAGAGAGACCTCAGAGAGCTCCCCTGTCCCTTCTGTCCTGTGACAACACACTGAGAAGATAGGCTGGCTGATTGTGAACCAGGAAGCAGGCTCTCACCAGACACTGAATCTGCTGGTGTCTTAATCTTGGACTTCCAGCCTCCAGAAATGTGAAGAATAATTTTCTGTTGTTCATAAGCCACCTGGTCTTTGGCATTCTGTTACAGCAGCCTGAACTAAGACACCCTGAGTAAGAAGAAATTCTGCCTCAAGACTGCAATATCAACTTCTGCCCAAGAGTTTCCAGCCTGCCAGCTTCCTCTACAAATTTCAAATTTTATAGCCTCCACAATCATATAAGCCGATTCCTCAATTCCTTGAAATACATCTGTCTCTTTCTCTCTGTCTGTCTGCCAGTATGTATGTATATAAAACCTCCTACTGGTTATGTTTCTCTGGAGAACGCTGACTAATAAGGTAGTAAAGTAGCAGGTAAGAAGACTGGACAACATATGGCCTTGTAGGTCATGGTAAGGACTTTAGCTTTTAGATAAGAAGTTAATGAAGGATTTTGAGCTGAAGCATGACATGATCTCATATTTCAAAGAGTCAATCTGGCTGCTGTGTTTGGAGTAGCAGAAAGGGGAACAAGAGGTGAGGGAGATGGATTGGGGGTAGCAGTGGGGATGAAAAGAGGTGACAGAATTCTGGATATATTTTCAAAGTGGAGCAAACAGAATTGTTTTCATGATGGATATGGGAGTGAGAGAGAGGAATTGAGGATGACATAAATCTTTTTGGCCTGAGCAACTAATTAATGGGGTTTGGAACAGGTTTGGGAGAACATTAAAAGCTCACTTTCGGCAATGCTACCTTGAAATGCCTATTGGCCATATGGGCAGAGGTATCAAGAGGGCACTGGATATCTGTCTGGTGTTCAGAGGGAAGATTTGGGCTGGAAGTATAAATGTGGGAATGATGATTGATATTGAATGTGTGTGCTGGGGATTAGGATGTTGGTGAGGTGAGAGATGAAGGTGAGGGAAGAGGAGGCAGGTATAGCTCCAGGATTCTGGCTTGGACACTCGTTAAAAGTGTCATTCTGTTAGGGAACACAGATGGGGTAGAGAAGATGCTAGGTTTTCCATGTGTTGATTTAAAAACATCTATTTAACTGGAACTGGAGATAATCTAGGAGCCTATGTAATCTAATTTGATCCTTTTATAGATGAAAAAACTGAGATTTCAGAAGAGCTAATTTGAATTACATTGACCAGTGCTCTTTTTGCAGTTCTAGGGTGCCTGTAATTATAGGGACGACTATAAAAGTAAGAGGCACATCTCCCCAATTCTGAGATTGACCTAGTCATCCCTAGACCAAAAAACCCCCCCAAAACCAAAGAACTCAAGTGGTCAGATTGGCTCTCAGGTCAAGTGGAAACTCCTATCTATTTGGGGGAAGGATTTGATGTCCAGTGTAGATTACGACTATTCCAATATTTTCAGGCTCAGTATTTTAATTTCAAGAAACTTTATCTATCTATTTATCTATCATCTATCTCTCTGTCTATCTATCTATGTGGCTTGTGGGACCTTAGTTCCCCAACTAGGGATTGAACCTGCACCCTTGGCAGTGAAAGCAAAGAGTTGTAAACACTGGACCACCAGGGAATTCCCAATTTCAGGAAACTTTAGACTATGGTGATTTGGGGCCAAGCCTGGTTGGATTGTTTTAGGCAGAATAATTGGGCATCCGCATTGTAGCATTTTATTCTACCTTAAAATAATCCCAGATTGAATAGCTTCAATTGCCATCAGAGATTTTCATTGGCTGATTTTGGAATATTGTTTAAACATAAAGGAAAGCTTGGGTAAAAGTAGAGCTTGTATAGGGTGATGGTTCAACTCTCCAAGAATTCCACTGAGGCTGTATGATAGTGAGGTCAGCAAACATGGGTTCAAATCCTGAGCTTGACTTCTAAGTAGCCATGTGATTTTACGTGTTTGGTGAACTTCCCTGGTCTATAGTTATCTCATCTTTGAAATGGGGATAATGATGTCACACACATAGAATTGTCCAAGGAGGTAAATCTATCACCCAGCCTGGGAGAGGAGGCTCTTAATTGCTCCCCTTCCCCACTGTAAAATACTTACTGGCCATTTACTCACTAGCCAGGTTGGTGTTGAGAAGGTATTGAGGGCCAGTTTTAACCCTTTTCTTTGGTCTGATTCCCCACTCTTTCTAACCTTCATTTCCATTAAGAAGTGTAGATTTCTGGCAAGTGAGAATGGTGGCATGGGGGCAGGGGTGGGGAAGAGTGTTTCTGAAGCAAGCATGGGAATATTCTCAAAGGGAATAGGAGAGAGGCTGGTGAGCCTCAGCAGTCCCATGGCAGAGCCCCAGCGTGATAGCAAGGGCTCAGAAGAAGGCTTTAGGGTGTGTCCAGGGAGGGTGGCTCACTGCCACAGTCAGGATTTCTGTACCCTGCAAAGGAGAAAGCCATCGGTCTTCAAGGTCCTAGTTTAGGACCTAGTTTAGGGTACCATGACAGTTGACAATTGGGAGTCTTTCTGTATTTACCTGAAAACAATGTAAGCCTCTCTGATTCTGGTGTGACCCTTACAAGCAGCACGGTTGATGGCTAAGATGGATTTTCCCATTAAACTATTGAGAAGTGGGTTCAGAGTTAGCATAATATCCAGGAAGTACCTCGCAAAAAAGAGAAGTAGTACTTATTTCTCACAATGGTCAATGACAAAATTCATCCAAGTGCTAATTTTAGACAAGTGTGTTAAGAGCCAAACCAAGTTTATTGTGAAAAGAGGAAAGTTGTCAGTACATTTTGGGCCTCAGTTATTTTACTAAAGTTTCACTAAAGGCTTTCTCCTAGCCTGTTGAAATTTGCCACTTGACAAGCTGGAACAGGTATAACTTAATCAAAAGAATAAACAATCTGTTTCAAAATGAGTTAGAAGATGACTATAACGGACTCTCCACCTTCTCGTGTCATTCTCTGCTAACATAATAGGGTCCAGGTAAATCCATTAATGCTGGCGATTCACAGATACTCTAGTAGAACTAGAGTGCCTCCTATGTGTCCTCCTATGTGCCTCCTATGTGTCCATCAACTCTTCGAAGTGCGAGGATATAGGGCTTCCCTGGTGGCGCAGTGGTTGAGAGTCCGCCTGCCGATGCAGGGGACACGGGTTCGTGCCCCGGTCCGGGAAGATCCCACATGCCGCGGAGCGGCTATGCCCGTGAGCCATGGCTGCTGAGCCTGCGCGTCCGGAGCCTGTGCTTCTCAATGGGAGAGGCCACAACAGTGAGAGGCCCGCGTACCGCAAAAAAACAAAACAAAACAAAACAAACAAAGTGAGAGGATATAGTGATGAAAACCAGGCAAAATTACTTCCCTCAGAGAGTTACCTTCTAAAGGACTGTGATCACTGAGGGCTTACATAATGTGATAAGTCAAATGTGAAACACTTCACAGGTTTTAATTCATTTATTCACCACGAAGATCCTTGAGCTTTACTATCTAAACCTTTAAGGTAGTTTCAACCATAGTTCCTAGAAGAAGGGGCTAAAAAGCCTGACACAAGTCACTTAATGCTTTTGATCTCCTGAATTTTTTTTTAAGGCTCTAGGTCAGTAGTTCTCAAAGTATGATCTTTGAACCAAATGCCTGTGACAGTTGCTTGTTAAAATAGAGATTCCTGGATCCCAATTCAAACATCCTATATTAAAATCGCTAGAGGTGAGATTTTTCTATTTTTTATTTTTTAATTATTATTATTTTTTTTTGCAGTACGCAGGCCTCTCACTGCTGTGGCCTCTCCCGTTGCGGAGCACAGGCTCCGGATGCACAGGTTCAGCGACCATGGCTCATGGGCCCAGCCGCTCCGCGGCATGTGGGATCCTGCCCGACCGGGGCACTAACCCGCGTCCCCTGCATCTGCAGACGGACTCTCAACCACTGCACCACCAGGGAAGCCCTAGTTTTTAAATTGACTTCCCAAGTGATCCATGTCGGGGAAGCCTGACTTTAGGGACAGGCAGGAGGAGGCTTTTTTTCTTTTCCTGACCAAAGGCACCTCTTCACTTTCCCCTGACCAGACTCACTGCCACACAGCCTTCCTCCCAGAAGAGTAATGGGGTAATGTGCTATGATGAGACAGTCTTTAAACCAGCAGTTTCCAATCTTGGCTGTACATTAGAATCACTTAGAAGGATGTATCCCTCAGAGACCAGGCCACAGACCATTTAGATCAGACCATTTAGATCAGAATCTTGGGAGCAGGTATCAGGCGTTAGCATTTTTTAAAATCCCAGGTGAATTCTAATGGGCACCAAAGTTGAGAGCTCCTGCTCCCAAGAAATGTTTCTCAAATTTGAATATGCATACAATCACCTGTGGGTCATATTAAAATACAAATTCTGATTCAGGAGATCAGGAGACTCTGCATTTCCAATAAACTCCCAGGTGATGCTGATGCTGCTGGTCCATGGACCACATTTGAAGTAGCAAGGCTCAAGGGTCTCTAAAATTAGAAAAGATTATTTAGCAATACCTATGCTTCAGTATAATTTTGCACAAAGTAAGAGCTCAGTGATTATCTGTTGTATATTTAAATGAATATCTAAAACCTGACTATGGTCTCCTCCAAAATCATTGTCCCATAATTCCATCATGTAATAATGCTTAAAAACTATCCTCCTTCATATACATTCATTTATAAGACAGGACTTCCAGAATTATACAAATTTCTTTCTTCAAAAAACAAAACCACAAAATACTTAAAAAACATGGAAATTATTCAGTTCCTTTACCCAAGCTATACCAATCTTGCTTGAATGATTAACAAATGTGGTTTTAAAAATGGATGGATTCTTTAAGCCTATTATTTTTATTAATTTAATTACATTTAATTGTACTTTTATCAAATGCCTGGTTTTAAATCTGAGTAAAAACATGTAATAGATAACCTTTGTTTATAATGCTGACAAACATCACTGTGGCTTACCTTTCCACCACTGTTAAAAAGCTTATAGACGATGGAATAAAGATGATTTTCTGCTCAGTCAGGATCCCATCTACCAGCTTGTTTATCACTGCCTCAGGTTCCAGGGTGGGTCCCAAACTGAAATCAGAAGTAGTCTTCAGAAACAAAACATTTCAATGACGTTTTAGCTTTGATTTGGTGCTAAGTGAGTAAGTTAAGTTACCATACAAACCATAACATAACTGACTTGTAGCATCTAGCCCAACACAGATGCTCAAAAATGATAGCTGTTTTAGCATTAATAATAACAAAAACAGGAGGAGTCTTTCAAGATGGTGGAGTGGAAGGATCTTGCGCTTACTTCCTCTCATGAACATACCAAAACCACAACTAACATCTGAACAGCCATCGATAAAAAAGACTGGAACCTACAAAGATCTTCTACATCTAAAGGCATAAAGAAGAAAGCACAATGAGACGTGAACAGAGTATCTGTCATGCAAGAGCTGCTGTGATGGTTTATGATGATGCCAATAAAAAGTGGGTGCCAGCTGGTGGTTCAGTCAGGTTCAGCAGAGTTCATATATATCATCATACAGGCAACAACACATTCAGAGTTGTGGGCGGGAAGATTCAGTACCATCAAGTCGTGATAAATTGTGCCATTCCTAAAGGGTTGCTAGACAGGTGTCTGGTCTCAACTTTGGCAGCAAAGAAGATGCCAATGTCTTCACAAGTGCCATGACACATGCCTTAGAAGTGTTGAATTCACAGGAAACGGGGCCAATATTGCCTTGACAAAATTCACAACTACCTGCCCAAGTTCAGAATGGCCCATCACAAGAAGAGCTGGAAATTCAAAGAAGGCAACTACAAGAACAGCAATGACAAAAGGAGCTGGAGCAGGAAAGGCTGAAGAGAGAAAGAATGGAAAGGGAGAGACTGGAGAGGGAGAGGTTAGAAAGGGAAAGGCTGGAGAGGGAGCGACTAGAACAGGAGCAGCTGGAGAGAGAGAGAGACAAGAAAGGGAACGTCAGGATCGTCTGGAGGGGAGAGGCTGGAGAGGCTGGACCGGGAAAGGCCAGAACGAGAGCGGCAAGAGCGGCTAGAAAGGGAGCAGCTGGAATGGGAGCGAGAGCCAAGAATGGCAAATGCCGCTGCCCCTGCCTCTGTGGAGATGACTCCTCTGCTTCTGACCCAGGCTCGCAGGCAGCCTCTCAGCCGCGGAATCTCCAGCCCAACAGGGCATTGTCTTGGGACTGCCTGCACCTCCACCCCCTCCTCCACTCCCACCAGGTCCTGCCCAGGCATCAGCCACGCTCCCTCTGCCCCCAGGGCCCCCTCCACCCCCTCCACTGCCGTCTTCAGGGCCCCCCCTCTGCCTCCTCCACCACCTCTTCCTAATCAGGTACCCCACTCCCCCCACCTCCTGCTCCTCCCCTCCCTGCAGCTGGAGTTTTTTTGGGATCCATGTCTGAAGACCATGGCCCTTTAACTGGACTTGCAGCTGCAATTGCTGGAGCAAAACTTAGGAAAGTGTCACGGATGGAGGATGCCTCCTTCCCAGGTGGTGGGAATACCATTGGTGTGAATTCGGCCTCCTCTAAAACAGATACGGGTGGTGGAAATGGACCCCTTCCATTAGAGGGTAGTGGTTTAATGGAAGAAATGAGTGCCCTGCTGGCCAGGAGGAGAATTGCTAAAAATGGGATCAACAATAGAAACAGAACAAAAAGAGAACAAAAATGAAGATTCAGAGCCTATAACTTCTAAGACCTCTTCAACAAGTACACCTGAACCGACAACAAAACCCTGGGAAAGAACAAATACAATGAGTGGCAGCAAGTCACCTGTTATTTCCAGATGGGATTCTCCAAGGTTAAAATCAGGTTGTTTTTGACAACAGGTCCTATGATTCATTACACAGACCAAAATCTGTGCCCTTGTCACAGCCCAGTGCCAATGGAGTCCAGATGGAGGGACTGGACTATGACAGGCTGAAGCAGGACATGTTAGATGAAATGAGAAAAGAATTAACTAAGCTAAAAGAAGAGCTCATTGATGCAATCAGGCAGGAACTGAGCAAGTCAAATACTGCATAGAGAATCAAACTAAGGAGAGATGGGACTTTAATCTGGAGAAAGGAAAAAAAAAAAAAACCTACAAAGAACAACTGTGTTACCAACAACAAAACCCTTACATTTTGTGAGCTGTAAGAAGAAAACGGAGACAAACAGTCGGAAGGAGGGAAAAACCAGCATAGTTTGAAAGACTTCAGGCATCACTACTCTGGCGGTAAGCTATTTCCCTCCCATTTTGCTGCTTTTTTCTGACCTTTACAACACGATGGAAGAGAGTTGTATAGGAGTTCCTGTATCAGTCATGCAGAAAATACTGAATCCATCAGGCAAGATCACCGTGCATTGAAATATTTTCATGTCAAGAGAAAAATCGCACATTTTCCACAATCCATTGCTAAAATAAAGAGGAGAAAGGCTTGAGAAGTTTTTTTCAGAGAATGGTGATGAGGTATTTAGCAAGTTATGCTATTGTATTATAAATGTTTCTCTCAGGTTTGTCTTCCTATCATATTTGATATTCCATGAATAATTAAGTTCAGCCCTATGTAGGTTAAGTTCATAAAATGTGGAACAAATGGAATTGTATGTGCTTTCAAAAGGTGATATTTATAAGAAAGTGTCCTAAAAATGATTTGTTCGGAGTGAGGAATTTTAGAACGATAAGAAGTCTTTCGAGTTTAGCCTTCATGCAATTTTGTAGATTCAAGCATAAAATTTGTCCAGAATTTAAAGATTTAGATGTCTTCCTAAATTGTTACAAGGCTTTACCAAATCTGTGACTCCTACATAACACAAACCGGTGGTCAAATGTAAAACAGAATATTGTAGATTTACGGTAGGTTTTCAACCTTTTTTAGATTTATGCATGTGGACTTTTTTTTTTTTTGGCGGTACGCGGGACTCTCACTGTTGTGGTCTCTCCCATTGCGGAGCACAGGCTCTGGATGCGCAGGCTCAGTGGCCATGGCTCATGGGCCCAGCCGCTCCGAGGCATGTGGGATCTTCCCGGACCGGGGCACGAACCCGTGTCCCCCTGCATTGGCAGATGGACTCTCAACCACTGCACCACCAGGGAAGCCCGCATGTGGACATTTTTATAATGTAATTACAATCACCACAAAATTAGCTTTTTAAATTGCAGACGGTAATGCATGTCAAACTAATATGTAGTGGCCTTTTCAAGGCCTAGTCCCAGGGAAAACATTTTGTAGAGTATAGGGGAATGGGAGGAAGGGAAGGAATAATTTTTTATTTAAAGTTAATTTCTGCACTATCTTCGTTCTCAGTTACCTGCATGAATAATAATGAGGAATATTTTGTGACTTTTATTGGTAAATATGTTAACAGCACCAAGTACTTAATCTTTTACATCATGTCTTCACCTAATTGTATTTTAACTTGAGTAAGTTCAATGGTCTGAAACATGATTCTGAGCTTCACATGAATTACATCTTACTGTGGAACTCAAAAGTTCTATCCCTGAATTTGGCAGTTGTTATTACCTTGGCGCTCTGCAGTTATACAGGTGTTCAGGTACACGTTCCTGACTACAAAGCTGCTTTTGAATCTTGTTATGTTGAAATACTAGAAAAGTAACAATGATGGCAGCAATTAAGGTCACAGAAATCATTAGATAAAGGGAAAACAACAAAGGGGTGTCCCGCATAATTTTCTTTTAATAAAGTGAGGCTTAGGTGGTGGGAAGAAGGAACTAGATACTCTACTTACCACCGTGTGTGTGTGTGCGTGCGTGTTTGTGTGGGCACTCACGTGTGTGTATATTATCCACTCTCTTTTCTTTGAAACTTCTAAGATTAAAATAGGGGAGAAATCCTGTATGTTGCGATGATAGAATTTTTTGAAATTTTAGGAACTCAAAATTCTCCAGGCTCTCCATCTTGATTTATGCTTGAGTTGTTATGTGCCATATTTGCTTTGAAACCTTTACCAGTAGTTTTACTAAAATTTTGAAGAAATAATCCACTTTCATTTGCTTTGTAGATTTCTTAATCTAAGTTCGTAAGACAGAACTTGTTGATAGCGTAGTTAGAATTCTAAGTGCTGCAAGTTTGCAGCCATTACCACTCAAAGAGGTTTGAATGAGGGAATTTTTCCCCCTTGTTAAAATAGTTCCTGTTTCTGTAGAAACTTCATTTTTAGATCTGTGATGGATGAGCTATCATAATTCAAGTATACAGTTCTTTTTTTTTTCTATCAACTATTCATTGTCATCCAATAGTGAAGACATTAAAGATGCAGGCAAGCTTATGAAGTACTACTTTCTAAAAGAAATAGGAGGCATTTTCATCTTTACTATTGTACTTTTGTTACGCAAACACTTTGATGATACAAATGTTTATGTCCCCCATAAATCTGGTCAGAAATCACTTTTAATTCTGTTGATTAAGTTAAACAGTCTATAGTAGGATAGAGTACTGGGTACAAGTGTCCCAAAGTAAGGTAAAAGACTACGGTAAAAATGCTAGATCTTAAAAAAGAAACTGGTTTATGCCCTAAACGTTTTGTGCCTGGGTCTAATATTAACATGATGTCTGTGTAAAATGACAAAAAGAACCAGTGTTGAATCACATTTATTTCCTGTCGTTCTGCGTTATCCCAGATTGCTAAATGTGTTCTTTCCAAGAAGTCTGATTGAATTACTGTATACATTTGCTCTCCTATGTGACAGTTTTGTCATTGTTAGAGATTTCAGTAATTAAAATGGGAAACAGAAGCTTAGGTTATTTTCCTTATCAAAACTATATTCCTTGGAGCCACAATATTATGATGTTTTTTGTGCTTTTGTCTTAAGCTGAGTGCAGTTTAGGGGATCCTTTCTAATTACAGGAAGGTACTTCTTTCCTTCAACACTGTGATCTGACCTGTGACAAATCTGTACTATACACTATGTAAATGGCTAACAAGTCAACTGCAAACCAACTGAATGTACAAATCTTAGTGCTGGTGATGAAATCTCTTCAGAATACTCATCATGATCTCCAAGTTTGTCTCAAAATTTGCAAGCATCAAGTGTCAATCAAAACTGAAAAACTAATGAATGTTGAATTCTCATGCTTTAGTTGTACTTCCTTATTAGAACTTTTGGTTCTCTGCTATTTTTACCGTACTGTTTCATTTAAATTTCCTACATGCTAACTTCATTTGTGCGATTGAAATAAAATTGCAGTATATATAAAAAAATAACAAAAAAAAACCCCATTTAGTGCTTATCATGTACTGCACACTGTGTTAAACAATCTACATAAGTTATCTCACTAAAGTTTTCCAACAACTCTATGAAGGAGACACTATAGTCCCTATTTTGCAAATGAGAACTATAGAAGTAACTAGGACTCGAAAATAATTTAGCTAGATTAGGACTGACAAATTTCACTTTTAAATCTCTAGAAGTCTTGGGAAAGAAGTCAGATGCCATTATACAAGTTTTATTATCCTATTAAGACTATTTAATGAACAATTTCTAGAGTATCAGAGGAATTAAAATATAGGAATATGCTCAGCTCTAAGTCCTTGATCTCCGTATGTAACCCTTGTATTTCTTAGGTCTTGATTTAATTTTCAGCTTTCTTACTTTGTTCCATGTTACATCTTTACTGTGTAATCATCCTGGTATATGTACTACTGAGTAGCAAGTAGTCCCTAAAAAGTGGCCTCTGTTATCTCGGTGTTAGAATAAGGGCACTTAGGATGGAGTTGCACAAGAGTTGGTCCTGAGTTTTTAACATTTAAAAAAAATTATTTATTTTATTTATTTACTTTTGGCTGCGTTGGGTCCTTGGTGCTGCACGCGGGCCTTTCTCCAGTTGCGGTGAGTGGGGGCCACTCTTTGTTGCAGAGCACGGGCCCCAGGCACGCAGGCCTCAGCAGTTGTGGCTCGCAGACTCTAGAGCGCAGGCTCAGCAGCCGTGGCGCATGGGCTCAGCTGCTCCGCGTCATGTGGGATCTTTGCGGACCAGGGCTCACCGTGTCCCCTGCATTGGCAGGTGGACTCTTAACCACTGCGCCACCAGGGAAGTCCCTAACATTTTTTAATGACTTAGAAAAAAGATACATAATCAAATTTATTCATGAAATTTGCTAATGTCACCAAACTGGGTGACTAACATTTTGGGGAGGCAGATTTTAAATGTGTGCCACTAGTTGAGAGAAGTAAGGCAAAAAAAATTGGATGAGATTCTTTAGGAACAAATACAGAATAGTTCATTCAGAAAGAAGAACATGTAGTAGAGTAAAACTGGGACAATTGGAAAGTGTAGTATTGTACTTAAAAGTGAGCATGATAATTGGATACATGAAGGAGAGCAGAGCTTAAAACATACATGATATAATCTTTCATTCTCAGCATAGGTCAGTCATTTATTAGAACACTGTGTTCACCCCAGCACCCCGACGCAACAGTATTACATATGAAAAGCTTGGAGATGTCACTGCAGAGGAAATATAATAATGAAAGCGATGGCTTTTGGCTCAATAGAGGCAAAAATGAAAGGCAATGGAAACTTGAAGAAGACTAAGCAGTCCTTTAGCCTGTGGGATAAGAAGGTAATGGGTGTTGAGGACGGTGACTCTAGAAGCTGAAGGATGCTTGTGCCTTGAAAAGTGTTCAGAGGGAAATTCACTTTCAAGCATATCGCTACCAGACTTCAATATTCCCAAGCTCCATCAAAGCTCACAAACGCCTGTGTAAACAGTATAGCATACTCTCTTGAATTCACACTGTGGCCTTGCTAACCTACCAATCCAATGGTGTTGCATTTACTGAACTTTCCTTAGTTACTTGATCTCTTTACCTAAGGTCTTAGCTTCTGTCAGAAGAATTTTCATTAAACTTAAAGGCTGTCCAATATCATGATATTAAAAAGACCAAAAGAAAAGTCTTCCAGAAAAAATTCAATTTCTTGGCAGACTAAAATCTTAATCATTAAAATATCAGTATGTGGAAATATTTTATTCCCTGATAGTCTAATTTTAACAAGAGTTGCAAATCCTATTAAATAAATGTAGGTAACGGATTTTGTAGAAACTATCCAAAATCACTCCAGGCCAATCTGCTGGGGCTGAGAAGAAGAATCCATGTAGGATCATAAGAATACTTAGGGAGAAAGAGTACTTTCAGGTAGAAGAACTGTGTTTGATTATCTAATTTTACCACTTAAGTAAATAATTTTGGGGATGACATCTCTACTCTTTAAAGCTCAGGTTTTTGTTTTTATGTTTAATATGAAAAATGGAGATAATGCAGTGGTATGCTGGTAAATGTGGAACAACTGGCTCTCCTGGGGACAGAATTACCAGTTTTGTAGCATTTTCCAGTTTCTATGGTATAAATATTCCCACCAAAATAGCCAATTTCAAGCTACCAACATGGTGTCACTGAATGAATATAAGCCAGCTTTAGCACTCTGTGGGTAACACGATGGTTAAATGGGAAATGTACATATAAGTACTTATACAGTTATACTATACAAATGTTACTTGTCACCTTCTTATATAACATCTTTTTTTACGGTACTAGCCAATGAAAACTAATATCTTTCTGTAGCACACACACAAAAGCTAAATTTTTAGAGAAAATAAATTTTATTATGTATATTACATATAGGAGAGTAGACGTTTTAAGAGGATGAATCAGAACATACAATTTTTCTTATCTAATAAATCCAGATTATGCTGCATTATTTATACACTAACAGAAAAGAAAAAAATAACTTATTTAAGGGAAAAGCACTTAATTAAAAATTGTTCGTATATCTAATAATGGAGCCCCAAAATAGATGAAGCAAAAAATAACCAAATTGAAGGGAGATATGGACAGTTTAAAAGTAAGAGTTGGAGACATTAATCCCACTTTCAACAATGGACTGAACAGCTAGACAGAAGATCAGCAAGGAAATATAAAACTTGAACAACAGTATAAATCAACTGGACCTAAGAGCATCTATAGAACACTTAATCCAACAACAGTAGAATATGTGTTCTTCTAAAGGGCACAAGAAACATTCTCCAGGACAGATCATATATTAGGCCACAAAACAAATCTCATTAAATTTAAAAATATTGAAATCATAAAAAGTATGTTCTTCGACCACAGTGGGATGAAATTAGAAATCAATAACAGTACACACCAATGTTCATTGCAGCATTATTTACAATAGCCAAGATATGGAAGTAATCTAAGTGTCCATCAATAGATGAGGGGATAAAGAAAATGTGGTATATATATATATACAACAGAATATTACTCAGCCCTTAAAAAAAATCTTGCTATTTGCAACAGCGTGAATGGATCTAGAGAGTATTATGCTAAGTGAAATAAGTCAGACAAAGAAAGACAAATCCCATATTATTTCACTTATATGTGGAATCTAAAAAACAAAACAAACAAATAAACGAAATAAAATGAAAACAGACTCATAGATACAGAGAACAAATAAGTGGTTGCCAGAGGGGAGGGGGAAGGAGTGGGGACAAAATAGGTGAACTGGACAAACCTCCAGTTATAAAATAAATAAGACATACCGATGTAATATACAGCATAAGGAATATGATCCCTATACCCTTTGTATAGGGACAAATGGTTACTAGACTTATCATGATGATCATTTCATAATGTATGTAAATGTCAAATCACAATATAGTAACCACTATAACCACAAACTAACATAACACAATATAGTAACCACTATAACCACAAACTAACATAATATTGTTCATCAGCTACATTTCAGTTAAAAAAAGAAATTAAGGACTTCCCTGGTGGTGCAGTGGTTAAGAATCCACCTGCCAATGCAGGGGACATGGGTTTGAGCCCTGGTCTGGGAAGATCCCACATGCTGCGGAGCAACTAAGCCCGTGTGCCACAACTATTAAGCCTGCACTCTAGAGCCTGCGAGCCACAACTACTGAGCCCGTGTGCCACAAGTACCGAAGCCCACATGCCTAGAGCCCGTGCTCCACAAAAGAGAAGCCACTGCAATGAGAAGCCCGCACACTGCAAGGAAGAGTAGCCCCCGCTCGCCACAACTAGAGAAAGCCCGTGTGCAGCAACAAAGACCCAACCCTGCCAAAAATAAAAAAGTAAATTTATTTAAAAAAATTATGTTAAAAAAATAAAACTAGAAGGGACTTCCTTGGTGGTGCAGTGGTTACAAATACACCTGCCAATGCAGGGGACGTGGGTTCGAACCCTGGGCCAGGAAGATCCCACGTGCTGCAGTGCAACTAAGCCCATGCACCACAACTACTGAACCTGCGTGCCACAACTACTGAAGCCCGTGTGCCCAGACTCCATGATCCACAACAAGAGAAACCACCGCAATGAGAAGCCCACGCACCGCAATGAAGAGTAGCCCCCGCTTGCCGCAACTAGAGAAAGCCTGCGTGCAGCAACGAAGACCCAAAGCAGCCATAACTAACTAACTAACTAACTAACTAACTAACTAAAATAAAATAAAGCTAGGAATAATGAGGCTTTTGGGGTCAGGGACCTAGGTAAGAATTCTAGTCTGTAGCTCTGGGACTGTGTGACCTTGGGCAATTTTCTTAATTTCTCCAAGTTTCAGTTTCTTTCTCCATAAAATGAGCACAGTAAAACTTATCTTGCAGATTGTTATAAGGATTAGAGCTGGGGTAGGCAAACTATGGTGTGGGTCCAAATCTAGACCTCTTGTTTTAAAGATTAGAGGTAATTTATGTTAGGTACCTTAGTAGGGTATGTGGTATCTAGTAGGCTTCTAATAAATGCTTTTAATAAGATGATTTCTTGATATCCAAGTTTATCTAACAAAAATAACTCTTAGCTGTCAAAAAAATTACTTGGAGTACCTGATTATACTTAATTCCAATAAACTCATTATATTATTATGCTGCATTATAACACAGTAAACCAATTTCTTTGCAGTTGGTTAGATGTGTAAATATAACCAATGAACTACATCTTTGAGGCGCTTTAAAAGAGAATTTAAGTTCCAACATTAATATAATACAAATTATTTTGAATTGGTCATCTAGAGGTTGTTTCCTTTTTCCTCAAAGGCTATCCCTCTGTGTAAAAAGGAAAGTTTAGTCTGAATCTCAGTTCTGCCAATTTAAGTCAAGTTACTTTATCTCTCTAAGCAAAGTATTGTTGTGAGGTTTAAGAAAATTACAGATTTTATATAGGGTCCAAAATATAAAATAAAGTAAGAATTTTTCTGATCTCTAATTAAAACTAAGTTTCTATATTAAAACTAACTTCACCTTTGGCATCCACTCTAATATCAGCTTATCTTCAAAGGGCTTCGTGTGGCAGGACAAGCCCCAGACCCTTTCTTAGCCAGGTTATATTCCTGTGATTAGGCTAGAATCAGGCCAACTTCTATTTATACTTCCCCTCCCCACCCCCCACAGCAAGCGTCCCAGTGATTTTTTAATTGCACTAGTAAAGCTTTGCCAGGAGAGGGCACCCTTGCCCACATGAAGGTTAGCTTTGTGCCGGATTCTTCTGGGGGCAAGGGTAAAAAATTCAATTATAATTAAAAAACATATTCAATATCATGTCTGTTTTTAACTGCTGCAAGACAGTCTGAGTGAAAAACTTGACTCAAATATATTATTTTAGTGTCTAAATATTGGCAAAATTTATCCTTGGGGACGGTACTCTCTTCCTCCTTAGATAACATCTTTCAGTTTTAGTGAACTCTTTTTAAAATTAATTAACTAATTAAATAATACTTATTGAGATACAACTGACATATCATATAAGTTTAAGGTGTACAACCAGTTGATTTGATACATTTATATATTGCAATATGATTGCCACCTTAGTATTAGCTAACACCTCTATCACATTACATGGTTATTTCTGTTTTGTGATGGGAACAATTAAGATCTATCTTCTTGGAGGACCTTCAAGATGGCAGAGGAGTAAGATGTGGAGATCACCTTCCTCCCCAACCAATACATCAAAAATACATCTACGTGTGGAACAGTTCCTACAGAACCCCTACTGAATGCTTGCAGAAGACCTCAGACTTCCCAAAAGTCAAGATACTCCCCATGTACCTAGGGTAGGGCAAAAGAAAAAAGAAAAAAACAGAGACAAAAGAATAAAGATGGGACCTGCACCTCTGGGACGGAGCTGTGAAGGAGGAAAAGTTTCCACACACTAGGCAGCCCCTTCACTGGTGGAGATGGGGGGTGGGCGGGTGGGAAGCTTCGGAGCCTCGGAGGAGAGCACAGCAACAGGGGTGCAGAAGGCAAAGCAGAGAGATTCCCGCACAGAGGATCGGTGCCGACCAGCACTCACCAGCCTGAGAGGCTTGTCTGCTCACCCGCCAGGGCATGCGGGGCTGGGAGCTGAGGCTTGGGCTTCAGAGGTCCGATCCCAGGGAGAGGGCTGGGGTTGGCTGTGTGAACACAGCCTGAAGAGGCTAGTGCATCACAGCTAGCAGGGAGGGATTCCGGGGGGGGGGGGAAAGTGTGGAACTGCCTAAGAGGCAAGAGAATATTGTTTCAGGTTGCGTGAGGAGAGGGGATTCAGAGCACCACCTAAACAAGCTCCAGGGAAGGGCGTGAGCCGTGGCTATCAGCGCAAACACAAGAGATGGGCATGAAACGCTAAGGCTGCTGCTGCAGTCACCAAGAATCCTGTGTGTAAGCACAGGTCACTATCCACACCCCCCTGGGAGCCTGTGCAGCCCGTCACTGCCAGGGTCCCGTGATCCAGGGACAACTTCCCTGGGAGAACACATGGCGCGCCTCAGGCTGTTGCAGTGTCACGCTGGCCTCTGCCACCGCAGGCTTGCCCCACATTCTGTACCCCTCCTTCCGCCGCCCCAGCCTGAGTGATCCAGAGCCCCCTAATCAGCCGCTCCTTTAACCACCTTCCTGTCTGGGTGAAGAACAGACGCCAGAGGGTGACCTACACACAGAGGTGGGGCCAAATCCAAAGCTGAACCCCAGGAGCTGTGTGAACAAAGAATAGAAAGGAAAATTTCTCTGTGCAGCCTCCAGAGCAGCGGATTAAGTACCCACAATCAACTTGATGTGCCCTGCATCGGTGGAATACCTGAACAATGAATCATCCCAAAATTGAGGTGGCAGACTTTGGGAGCAACTGTAGACTTGGGGTTTGCTGTATGCTACTGACTAGTTTCTGATTTTTATGTGTATCTTAGTATAGTTTTTAGCACCTGTCATCATTGTTGGATTTGTTTATTGGTTTGGTTGCTCTCTTTTATTTTTAATTTTTTACTTTTAAAATTTTATTTTAATAATATTAAAAAAAATTTTATTTTAATAACTTTATTGTATTTATTTATTTATTTATTTTTCTTCTTTCTTTTTTTCCTCCCTTCTGAGCCATGTGGCTGACAGGCCTGAGCCTCTGAAGTGGGAGAGCTGAGTTCAGGACACTGGATCACCAGAGACCTCCCGGCCCCATGTAATATCAATTGGTGAGAGCTCTCCCAGAGATCTCCATCTCAACGCTAAGACCAAGCTCCACTCAATGACCAGCAAGCTCCAGTGCTGGACACCCCATGTCAAACAACTAGCAAGACACAAACACAACCCCACCCATTAGCAGAGAGGCTG
This sequence comes from Tursiops truncatus, assembly GCF_011762595.2. Classification (NCBI taxonomy): domain Eukaryota; kingdom Metazoa; phylum Chordata; class Mammalia; order Artiodactyla; family Delphinidae; genus Tursiops; species Tursiops truncatus. The sequence continues at coordinate 102,291,594 of NC_047038.1, forward strand.
CCTAAAATCATAAGAAGTTCACAGACACCCCAAAACACACCAACAGACACAGTCCTACCCACCAGAAAGACAAATCTAGCCTCAGGCACCAGTCCCCTCCACAAGGAAGCCTACACAACCCACTGAACCAACCAACCTTAGCCACTGGGGGCAGACACCAAAAAAAATGGGAATTATGAACCTGCAGCCTGCAAAAAGGAGACCCCAAACACAGTAAGTTAAGCAAAATGGGAAGACAGAGAAACACATAGCAGATGAAGGAGCAAGGATAAAACCCACCAGACCAAACAAATGAAGAGGAAATAGGCAGGCTACCTGAAAAAGAATTCAGAGTAATGATAGTAAAGATGATCCAAAATCTTGGAAATAGAATGGAAAAAATACAAGAAACATTTAACAAGGACCTAGAAGAACTAAAGAGCAAACAAAAAATGATGAACAACAAAACAAATGTGATGAAAAATTCTCTAGAAGGAATCAATAGCAGAATAACTGAGGTAGAAGAACAGATAAGTGACCTGGAAGATAAAATAGTGGAAATAACAACCACAGATCATCTTAAAGAAAAAAGACTGAAAAGAATTGAGGACAGTCTTAGGGACCTCTGGGACAACATTAAATGCACCAACATTTGAATTATAGGGGTCCCAGAGGAAGAAGAGAAAAAGAAAGGGACTTAGAAAATATTTGAAGAGATTATAGTTGAAACTTCCCTAATATGGGAAAGGAAGTAGTCAATCAAGTCCAGGAAGCGCAGAGTTCCATACAGGATAAATCCAAGGAGAAACACGCCAAGACACATATTAATCAAACTGTCAAAAATTAAATACAAAGAAACACTACTAAAAGCAGCAAGGGAAAAACAACAAAGAACATACAAGGGAAACCCCATAAGGTTAATAGCTGATCTTTCAGCAGAAACTCTGCAAGCCAGAAGGGAGTGGCATAAAGTGATGAAAGGGAAAAACCTACAACCAAGATTACTCTACCCAGCAAGGATGTCATTAAGATATGATGGAGAAATTAAAACCTTTCCAGACAAACAAAAGCTAAGAGAATTCAGCACCACAAACAAGCTTTACAACAAATGCTAAAGGAACTTTTCTAGGCAGGAAACACAAGAGAAGGAAAAGACCTACAATAACAAACCCAACACAATTAAGAAAATGGTAATAGAAACATACATATCGAAAATTACCTTAAATGTAAATGGATTAAATGCTCCAACCAAAAGACATAGACTGGCTGAATGGATAAAAAAACAAGACCTTTATATATGCTGCCTACAAGAGACCCACTTCAGACCTAGGGACACATACAGACTGAAAGTGAGAGGATGAAAAAAGATATTCCATGCAAATGGAAATCAAAAGAAAGCTGGAGTAGCAATTCTCATATTGACAAAATAGACTTTAAAAGAATGTTACAAGAGACAAGGAAGGACACCACATAATGATCAAGGAATCAATCCAAGAAGAAGATATAACAATTGTAAACTGCACCCAACATAGGAGCACCTCAATACATAAGACAAATGCTAACAGCCATAAAAGGGGACCTCGACAGTAACACAATCATAGTAGGGGACTTTCACACCACACTTTCACCAATGGACAAATCATCCAAAATGAAAATAAATAAGGAAACACAAGCTTTAAATGATACATTAAACAAGATGGACTTAACTGATATTTATAGGACATTCCATCCAAAAATAACAGAATACATTTTCTTCTCAAGTGCTCACAGAACATTCTCCAGGAGAGATCATATCTTGGGTCACAAATCAAAACTTGGTAAATTTAAGAAACCTGAAATCATATCAAGTATCTTTTCCAATCACAATGCTATGAGACTAGATATCAATTATAGGAACAAATCTGCAAAAAAGACAAACACATGGAAGGTAAACAATACACTACTAAATAACCAAGAGATCACTGAAGAAATCAAAGAAGAAATCAAAAAATACCTAGAAACAAATGACAATGAAAACATGAGGACCCAAAACCTATGGGATGCAGCAAAAGCAGTTCTAAGAGGAAGTTTATAGCAATACAATCCTACTTCAAGAAACATCTCAAATAAACAATCTAACCTTACACCTAAAGCAATTAGAGAAAGAAGAACAAAAAACGCCAAAGTTAGCAGAGGAATGAAATAAAAAAAATCAGATCAGAAATAACTGAAAAAGAAATGAAGGACACAGGACTTCCCTGGTGGCCTAGTGGTTAATAATCCACCTACCAAGGCTGGGGACATGGGTTCGAGCCCTGGTCTCAGAATATACCACATGCCATGGAGTAACTAAGCCTGTGCACCACAACTACTGAGCCTGCGCTCTACAGCCTGCAAGCCATTTCCTCTAAGATCAGGAAAAAGACAAGGTTGCCCACTCTCACCACTATTATTCAACATAGTTTTGGAAGTTTTAGCCACAGCAATCAGAGAAGAAAAGGAAATAAAAGGAATCCAAATCAGAAAAGAAGAAGTAAAACTGTCACTGTTTGCAGATGACATGATACTATACATAGAGAATCCTAAAGATGCTACCAGAAAACTACTAGAGCTAATCAACGAATTTGGTAAAGTAGCAGGATATAAAATTAACGCACAGAAATCTCTTGCATTCGTATTCACTAATGATGAAAAATCTGAAAAAGAAATTAAGGAAACACTCCCATTTACCACTGCAACAAAAAGAATAAAATACCTAGGAATAAACTTACCTAAGGAGACAAAAGACCTGTATGCAGAAAACTATGAGACACTGATGAAAGAAATTAAAGACAATACAAATAGATGGAGAGATATACCATACTCTTGGATTGGGAGAAGCAAAGTTGTGAAAATGACTATACTACCCAAAGCAATCTACAGATTCAATGCAATCCCTATCAAAGTACCAATGGCATTTTTCACAGAACTAGAACAAAAAATTTCACAATTTGTATGGAAATACAAAAGACCCCAAATAGCCAAAGCAATCTTGAGAAAGAAAAACGGAGCTGGAGGAATCAGGCTCCCTGACTTCAGACTATACTACAAAGCTACAGTAATCAAAACAGCAGGGTACTGGCACAAAAAAAGAAATATAGATCAATGGAACAGGATATAAAGCCCAGAGATAAACCCACGCACATATGGTCACCTGACCTTTGATAAAGGAGGCAAGAGTATAGAATGGAGAAAAGACAGCTTCTGCAATAAGTGGTGCTGGAAAAACTGGACAGCTACATGTAAAGGAATGAAATTAGAACACTTCTTAACACCATACACAAAAACAAACTCAAAATGGATTAAAGACCTAAATGTAGGGCCAGACACTATAAAACTCTTAGAGGAAAACATAGGCAGAATACTCTATGACATAAATCACAGCAAGATCCTTTTTGACCCACCTCCTAGAGAAATGGAAATAAAAACAAAAATAAACAAATGGGACCTAATGAAACTTAAAAGCTTTTGTGCAGCAAAGGAAACCATAAATAAGACGAAAGGACAACCCTCAGAATGGGAGAAAATATTTGCAAATGAAGCAACTCAGAAAGGATTAATCTGCAAAATATACAAGCAGCTCATGCAGCTCAATCTCAAAAAAACAAACAACCGAATCAAAAAATGAGCAGAAGACCTAAATAGACATTTCTCCAAAGAGGATATACAGATGGCCAACAAACGCATGAAAGGATTCTCAACATCACTAATCATTAGAGAAATGCAAATCAAAACTACAATGAGGTATAATCTCACAGCAGTCAGAATGGCCATCATCAAAAAATAAACAAACAATAAATGCTGGAGAGGGTGTGGAGAAGAGGGAACCCTCTTGTACTGTTGGTGGGAATGTAAATTGATAAAGCCACTATGGAGAACAGTATGGAGGCGCCTTAAAAAACTAAACATAGGGGCTTCCCTGGTGGCGCAGTGGTTGAGGGTCCACCTGCCGATGCAGGGGACACGGGTTCGTGCCCCGGTCCGGGAAGATCCCACATGACGCGGAGCAGCTAGGCCCGTGAGCCATGGCTGCTAAGCCTGTGTGTCGGGAGCCTGTGCTCCGCAACGGGAGAGGCCACAACAGTGAGAGGCCCACATACTGAAAAACAAACAAACAAACAAACAAACAAACTAAACATAGAACTACCATACGACCCAGCAATCCCACTACTGGGCATATACCTGAGAAAACCATATTCAAAAAGAGTCAGGTACCACAATGTTCATTGCAGCACTATTTACAATAGCCAGGACATGGAAGCAACCTAAGTGTCCATCGACAGATGAATGGATAAAGAAGATATGGCACACACATACAATGGAATATTTCTCAGCCATAAAAAGAAACGAAATTGAGTTATTTGTAGTAAGGTGGATGGACCTAGAGTCTGTCATACAGAGTGAAGTCAGAAAGAGAAAAACAAATAACATATGCTAACACATATATGTGGACTCTAAAAAAAAAATGGTTCTGATGAACCTAGGAGCAGGACAGGAATAAAGACGCAGATGTAGAGAATGGACCTGAGGACACGGGGAGGGGGAAGGGTAAGCTGGGACAAAGTGAGAGAGTGGCATTGACATATATACACTACCAAATGTAAAATAGATAGCTAGTGGGAAGCAGCCGCATAGTACAGGGAGATCAGCTCGGTGCTTTGTGACCACCTAGAGGGGTGGGAGAGGGAGGGTGGGAGGGAGATGCAAGAGGGTGGGGATATGGGGATATACGTATACGTATAGCTGATTCACTTTGTTATACAGCAGAAACTAACACAACCTTGTAAAGCAATTATACTGCAAGAAAGATGTTAAAAAAGAACTATCTTCTTAGCAACTTTGAACTTTTTAATACAGTATTGTTATCTATAATCATAATGCTTAGTGAAGCAAGCAGTTTACTTACTGCTTCCAGAATCCCATATGTAACATATGCTAATTATATGAAATTATACCTTTAATCTGTACATAAAGAGATGACCACATTGATGTTCTTCAAAATGTTGAAAGTAGTTTCCACTGGATAGAGGGTTTTAAGGAAATTTAAGAAGAAACTTTATTTGTAGTTTTGTGTATGTTGGAATTTTTTTTAAAAGTATGCATCATGTTTACAAAAACGTTAAAGCTATTCCCAGAGGAAACATTAAAAATAAACCTCAGCACCAATCCTTTGTAATTTTATTTTTTAACCAAGGACAGACTATGGTCTGCTACTTATTTTGGAGGATAATCTCTAGATTACCAAAGGAAAGGCCTTTTTTTACATTGTGGTCCTGGGTCACCTCTATCAGAATTACTTATGAGGCTTGTTAAACATACAGCGTTCCAGGCTCCCTTCCCCACCACTACTGAATCCCAACCAAAGTGAATAAATCAACATCTCTGTGGGGTGGGACCCCTACATGGTTCCCAAGCGCTCCTGGAGAAATGTATGTACACTTAAGTCTGAGAACCACCAGACCTAAAGGAAGGATTAGCAACTTCACTGTGTCATTCATATCTATAATTATATGCATTCTCTCCCTCTCTCTGTCTCGCCACCTATTTTCCCACAGTCTACAGAAGCTGAAACCGAGATGAGGTAAAGGCCTCGAATATCAGGTGTTTCAATGATTAAAATACTTAGGAAAACCCACAGAATTGTTGATATTCATAGCAATCCCCAATCTTTTTTTGTCCATTTCTGTCTCAACTTACCTGGTTCTTGGGTTTTTGATGAAGCCAGTGTTTATGAAATTAGGGCAGAGACATGTTGTTTTGACTCCAGTTTTTTCTAAGGCAGTCAGTTCTTCAGTCAAAGCTTTACGAAATCCAACAGCAGCAAACTTGCTTGAACTGAAAATAAACAGTTCAAGAGAGAGTTCACAAGATAATTCGGGAAAGCTGCTGCATCTATTTAATGGCAATGTCTGTTTTCCTTAGTTAAATGTGGTGCTCTGCCAGGCAGCACGGCCACATCTGGATCTCAGGGCCTGGCCCAGACCTACTGAATCAGAATCTGCATTCTAGATGATCCTCAGGAAAATTTATAGGCACAGCAAAGTCTAAGAAGTGCTGGCATAGAACATTTACTGCATCCCAGCATCATTTATCAGTGTAAGAACTGAGTAGGTTTAAATGTCTTGTTAGGAAAATTGGTAGGGTGTTTGTTTTTGTTGTAGCTGTTCCCCTAAAATTTAATGTTGCTATAGGCTGTTCGTTATTTACTATAGTATGTTCATGGAATTCATTGGGAAATTCTCCAGCATAAGTCCTAGTCCTCCCTTAAGCCTTAGCTTGATTTCCTCAAAGAGGCCTTTCCTGACCCCTAGTCTAAATTATTTTCCCATTATATGGTAATCTTCAGTTTTCCAAGAAGCACGTCTTGGACTTGTAATTAAATATTCATTTGGGTGAATTTTTTTAATGTCTGGCCCCCATACCTTTACTATAATAATCTCCATGACTGTTTTGGTCTCCAATGAATCCCCAGGGGCTGGCACAGTGCTTGGCCTATAATAGGTACTCAGTAAATATTTGTCAAATGAATGAATCAAAATGCAAAGCAATTCTTATTGTCATAGTGCCTTCATTTGGAAAGAGAAGGGAAATTTGTCATATTCTAAGTGGACATTACTTTTCCAGCTAGGCTTTTAAAGAAAGCAGCGTTATTGAGATATAAATTCACATACCATATAATTCACTCACTTAGGTGTACAATTCAATGGGTTTTGGAATATTACATTATTAATTTTTAAAAATTATACAAAATATTTATAATATAAAATTTACTATTTTAACTATTTTTAAGTGTATAATTCAGTGGCATTAATTACCAGATAGATTGTTTTTCTCTAAGCCTGTACAGATTACCAATTTTTTTAAATGAATTTTTAAAAAATTATTTATTTTTGGCTGCATTGGGTCTTTGTTGCTGTGCGTGGTCTTTCTCTAGTTGCAGTGAGCAGGGGCTACTCTTCGCTGTGGTGCGTGGGCTTCTCGTTGCGGTGGCTTCTCTTGTTGCGGAGCGTGGGCTCTAGGCGCACGGGCCTCAGTAGTTGTGGCACACAGGCTCAGTAGTTGCAGCTCACGGGCTCTAGAGCGCAGGCTCAGTAGTTGCGGCGCATGGGCTTAGTTGCTCCGTGGCATGTGGGGCCTTCCCAGACCAGGGATCTAACCCGTGTCCCCTGCATTGGCAGGTGGATTCTTAACCACTGCGCCACCAGGGAAGTCCCCAGATTAGCAATTATACAAAGTAAATTCTTGCCAATTAATCTGTGCTTTGGATAATAGAAAGTTGTGGAAAGTTCTCTTTTATCTTTTTTTTTTTAAAGCTTAGACACTTATTGAAGGCTTAAAAGAAAGATTGCTAGATTCAATTACATAAAATGTAAATCTTCTATACACTGAAAAACAACACAAACAAAAATAATATCTAAAATTGATCACTATATACCAGACACTGTCCTCAGTTATTCAGACGCATTATTTCATTTAATCCTCACAGCAATTCTGTGAAATAAATACTATTTATGATCTCCATTTCCCAAAAAGGAAACTTAGGCAGAGGCGGGATTATAGAACTTGCCCAAAGACACAAAACAAAGTGGTGGAAACAGGCTTTAAACGTGGGCAACAAACCAGGCCTCTATATTATATACTCTAAACTTCATTAGCTCCTAACCAAGTTAAGAGGTAAATGCAACATATAGGACAAAGATTAAGGGTGAATACATGACAACTTTTATAAATGAATAAGACAATACTCTAATGGATAAATGCCTAAGGACATTAGCAGAAAGTTTACAGAATAAAAATACCAATAGATATATGTATATAAATTTTTTTAGGAGTAATTAATATAAATACAAAGTAAAAAAAGACAAAATTTTTGCCTAGCAGTAATGGTAAGGATATGAGGAAACTTTTTGTTTGAGTTGTTTTTCAATGTACAGAATACTTTCATTCTACATGATTGAACTGGCAATCTTTTAAAGCCATAAATATATGTCTAAGCTTTAAGAAAAAAAAGTGAGAGAGAAATTTCTACAGAACTTCCTATTTTCTAAAGCACAGGTTAATTGGCAGCATTTTCTGGAAGGCAATCTGGCAAAAGGTATAAAATTCATTAAAAATATATCATGCTCTTAGATCTGGTAATTTCTCTTTTAAGTATATATCCCAAGGAAATAATCAATCATGTTTCTAAAGATTTATGTTCAAGGATAGTCCCTGGGGTATATAGTCCATGAAGGCAAATAGTTGCAAACACTGAAAATGTCTGGAGTGGACAGATGCTGTTTTTGCCCATCAGCATTCATATTCCCTCATTCTGGTAAGATCGCTCTGATTTTGTCGGATTACACCCAGCTCCTCCTCTCCATACAGTGATCGAATCCAAATTGGTCTAGTTAGAGTGAACTCTAGAACTAGAACATTTGAAGGCATGGCTTTTCCCCCACCTGCTGAACTTGGAGTTGAAAGTTCAACTTGGAGTTGAACTTGGAGTTGAAAGTTCAACTTGGAGTTGAAAGCTACCTGCTGGTAGCTATTTTGCCAACAGAGGACAGCCTACCTAAGACTTTTCCTCTTTTGGTCTGGGGCAGTTTAAGTTTTGTGTTCCTTGCAACTGAAAGAGTCCTGAAAAATAAATTATCCAACAATAATGGATAAACTGAATAAACAGTGGCACATATATACCATGCAAGAATTGAAAATGATGTTGCACATATATATTTATTAACAAGCAATATGTTCATTTTAAATTAAAAAAAAAGCAAATTTACGTATGCAATTTTTTTTCAATGCATGACTATATATCTACATTTAAAATGTCCTAAAAAATGATAACAAATGCTTATCATGGTTATTTCTGTGTGGCGAGACTATCAGTAAATATTCTTTTTTTTCTTTTACTAAACTGTATTTTCTGATTTTTCTTAAGTGAACCAGAAGTGCAGGGATATATTAAAACTCATAGTTAATGATCTTGAGTGTGTTAAAGGAATTTTATATTTTTGAACTTCAGAGTGAATTTGTTTTTAGACATATATATGAAAGCTAACAGTGAGTGTATTTTTTTCTGCACTTTGTGACATTACACCAAATTTCTTCTTACTGTCAATAATCTGAATTAATATTTTTCATTCCAAATTATTCTTTTAGATAACATTTCATTACAAGTTAATGATCAGGACTCAGTTTTGCCATGTCTTCCCATACTGGTAACTTTCATGCTTATAAATTGGCTGAGTTGACAAAATACATTAGCCAGAGTTTATAGGTGAACAAAAAGAACAAACAAGTTTGCAAGGATAGTCTAACCACATCTGCAGAGTGGTTGTTCTTATGTCATGGCAAGATTCCCCTACCTCCCTCAGCAGATGTTTCAGTGTGGAAGCATGATCTGTAAATGTTACAAAGTTTTCACAGAGTTTTGTTAAAATGTCCATCTCTTCATATTCCATCTGCCTAAGAATATCCTCTTGCTGATTCCGTAGAAACAGTCTAAATTGCTCACATTCAGAATTTATTTCTTCTCTCCTACATTTAACCTGGTTTCTCACGTTCAACTGATTGGCTGGCTTGCAGAGTTATCACTTTTTCAACTTGTTCCATATCACTCTTCAAGGGCTCAATGGTACATTCTAGAACTTTCCTGTGATGAGAGGCAGCTTTCATGATGGGGCAATTGTAGTGTTTCTGGTGTTGAATGGAGAAACAGCACTGTGTACATAAAACCTCTAGGTCCTTCCCACAAAAAAGGGTCAGAAACTGATTGTGCTTCTCACACACAGAATTCTCTTCCTGCTCCTTCTGATCTGGAGTAAATTAGCAACTTCAGTCAAGTGACTGAGCTGGGTTTGCTCCTGATGTTCTTGTCTCCAAACCAAAAATGGCAGACAGGACAGGGGAAGGTATCACCTAGGTCCTTCCAAGTCATGTTGATGCATGAGCAACAGAAGCTGTGCCCACAGTTGACGGTTACTGGATCATTCAAGTTATCCACACAGATGGGGTAGCTAGACACCTCTTGTGCCTGTACCAGGGCTCTCACGAACTCCACTGAGTTGAGAACAAAAGTGGTGGATAAGAATGCTCCCTGTGGCAAGGCCTGCCTCAAGCTCAAGACCCAGTGAGAAGTGGATATCTTCCTCCAGAGATCATAGATTGACCAGCTTTACGTTGCACTGGACCGGCATGTTGATGACAGCCACCGAAGTCTTGCTGAGTCCCCTGCACCTACCTCAACTTGAAGGGCAAGAGAGATTCACTGCTTGTACCTCTATTGCAAATTAGCCCACCGAAATTTAACATTAATGAGTTTCTTCTACAAGTAAGTAGCCACAGGTTCAAGAAAGCAATCATTCCTATGGGGGAGAAAAGCTTTTAATTTCAAAATTTCCTAGACTGGCAATCACAATATAATAATTAATTCAGGCAAGAATCATCAATGACTGCAACTACGGTAAGGTAAAATTTCATGGGAAATAATATATTCACACAATCTCAAAATATTATTCTAAGAATTATAGTTCATGTGTAGAGAGACAAAATAAGTGCCTTCATGATGTAGAGAATAGAAAACACCTCCTGACCAATGAATGGATAAATTGATGGCCTGCGATGGGAAGAAAAACAGCACATATGGAACAGTTCTGCCCCCCCCCACCATTACCCAAATCTAATCACAGGGAAATAATCACCAAAATTGAAACCATGGAACATTCAATGGTCTTAAACACTGCATAAACAAGAATGACACTGAAAAAAATATGGGGGAGTGTTCTACATTAAAAGAGACTAAAGAAACAACTAAGAGAAATTCATGATCTTAAGCTTTGATTCTAGATAGGGAGAAAAACTGCTATAAAGTGGATAGTATGGGACAACGGGGAAAATCGGAATATACACTATTTATTAGATAAGGGTATCATAGTTAACCTTCTTGAATTCTAAAATTACACTTTAGCTACATAAGAAAGTATTCTATTCTTAGGAAAGGCATGATGAAAAACTTATAGATGAGGGGTCATGAACTTTGAATGTTATTCTGAAATACTACTTTACAAAAAGCGGGTGTCATGGTTTTGGTATGATGTGGGAGTGTGATGGCTGTGACTATAAGACTTCATAGGGATGGAATAGTTCTCTATTTGGTGGTGGCTACATGAATCTGCATGTCATAAGTGTCACAGAACTATACGTACTCATTTGACAAATATTAAATTCTTGGTTTTCACATAATATTGTTAAGAAACATGGGAACGTAGACAGTGGGTCCATGGGACCCCTCTGTACTATCTTTAAAAGTTCCTTGAATCTATCATTATTTCAAAATATTAAAGTTTTAGAAAAATCACCTGCAGGCTCAAACAAATGGTTAACTTAAATGGAAGTGGTCTCACTCATTTTGTAGTACACTGGGATATAAATCACTATATCCCTTGCTTTTTCTACTTATTTATTGTTCTGTACATTTTGGGGGCAGTCCCCTACCTTGTGAGATATATGAGTGCAGTACAGAAGCCTAACCTAGACCAAGCCACCAACAGCTCTCCACTTGGTTATGGTACCACCCTTCTACCTGGTCAGCCTGCTTCCACTCTTGCTCCCTTGCATCCATTCCCACTCAGTAATCAAAATTTTCCATTGAATAGACAACTTATATCCTCTCTTCCCAGTGATTAAATTTTTCCAGTGTCTGAATGCACTTTAAAACCTCAACTCCTCAACATGATATACAAAACCTTAAGTACTGATCCTGACTAGTCACTTTGAGGTTGAGTCCTATCTTTCTTTCTTCCTTGGTACACTGCAGCAAAAATTAACTGTTTTTGGTTGAATATGGTGATTACAAAATTTAATTAACAATCAAGTTAAGAAGAAAAAAGGGGAAATTTTATTTGAGCCAAACTGAGGATTATAACCTGGGAGACAGACTCACAGAAAGAATTGTTCCACCTGTTAGAAGTTGGAAAGCAAAGTTGTATACATTTTCAAGACAAAGGATCTTATATCAAAATGACATACTGATATTTTACATAAAGTTCATGAAGGATACATAGTCCAGGTAAGCATGTCCAAAGTGAGCAGCAAGTCACTATGACTCCTACAGAGTTGGGAAAGAATGCTATTCTTTTAAGAAGTTAAGTTGCTAGGGTCAGATGAACGGGAAAACAATTGATCTTTAAGGTTGAGCAGGCAGTCCCATCTTTGAGGAGCTCTGGTTTATGTGTAATGCACAAGCACCCTGCACATTGGGGAGGGAGAGAGGTGGCCCAAACAAACACAGAAAGAGGATTTTATGTTTACATATTCTTGTCCTGCCTTAAAATATAAATTTTATTTCATTGATGCTGAGGTCATTGCTATGGAGTTAAGCATTCTCCGCAGGAATCTTTGTACACCTCTGTGTTTTCTTTCAGGTCTCCTCTCTCAAATGTTATCTCCTCGAGGAAACAGTTTCTACTCACATAGTTTGACTGTCTTCCTCTCCCTGCACTCTCTTTGCTATCCCCTCTGTTTTCTTTCATAGAATGCAATCATAATCTAAAATTGTCTACCTCATGTGTGTTTTTGTTGGTTATTTTCTCTTTTGTCCATCAATAGTAAGATAAGTAGGTTCTTAGTCTACCTTGCTCATTGGCCTGTAGTAGATACTCAAGAAGGGTTTTTTATTAAAAAATAAATAATAATAATGAATACAAAATGAATAAACCCTAAAAAACATTAATATTAAAAATGTCAATGTTATATAAAAGACAGAAGTGGGGAGACTGTTCAATTACAAAAAATTAAAGAGAAGAGACAACCAAATCTAATCTGAATTTCTCTGGGAATAGAGAGAAAAAGTTATAAAGGACATTGTAGGTGCAACTGAGAATATTTATACATGAACTGGTATTAGATGGCCTGGTTGAAGGGCAGTCAGGGCCCTGCATTCTTGGCATACATAATAGACTTCAAAGGCCTATGTTGAAATTCCTCTCCCAGCACTAATTTCATAGTTGGTATGAGGGTTTAACTGAGAATCAGTGACTGTGTGGAAGGCACTTACCACAGTGCCTGACGCACAGCAAACCTTACCAGAGAAGGGGACTCAAGCTCCTTCCACAAAGTCTCAACTCAACCCAGGGAAATGTAAGGAAAGGGTCACCTAGTCAAAGGGAATAATATTTATACAGACGAGACACTAACATAGAAGCGTTTCAGAAATACTGAGCCCTGCTAGATCAGAGGAAAAGGAGACAGGAGCTGTGAGTCAGTCTGTGTTTGAAAACCCATCTTCTACCAGCCCATTCCTACCATTCACACACACCATACAAACGCTGCTGTCCAAACACACACATGCGGATAACAGCGGCCAGAATATCTGGCAAGTAATTCCTACTCAAGGTAAGTGTTAGCTGGGGTGGGGTGAGGAGTGTGATTTACCTGTGGAAGAGGATTACCTGCATGTATATTCAGGAAGGCAGGCCATACACAGTCCAATTGGCTTAAGCTCCTTCAGGACCCTACGCCCAATGTTCTCCTGAAGTGAGCTGGATTATAATGGGCAAGGAGGGACGATAAAATGCATGACAAGTATATACAACCATATTTTATTAATTCTAAGATGCATATTTTTTTCACATTTTAATAATTCTGAAATAAGATAGCGTAGAAGTGATGAGTCAGAATGGGGTAATTTCCCCTTGGTTATAAGCACAAATCCAGCATTAAATGTGAAATCATGACAATTTTACTATGTTCAAGCATCATTTTATGTGAAATGTGAACAGCAGAAAAAGTTAAAAAATGGTGCCTGATAATGTGGGGGAGAAGGAAAAGGAATAGTGTACTGATGGTTGAGTAGCCACTATTTGAGAGAATAACTCTGCCTGGAAATTAGGCATGACAGGACAGAATAAACCAGCCAGAGGTTTCTCTAACTTTTCCTTCTGAAAGTCTTCAAAACTACAGCAATATTGAAACAATAATGTAGTCAACCCCCTTATTCCCTTGCTTAGAGTGTCCAGTTTTTAAGATTTGGGCTGACCAGTATTTCTCACTACATGTGAGGGCAAGAGTGTGTATGAATATATACGTGTGTAGAATATATTATTTCAAACAGTTTAAATTACAGACATCATGTCAGTTTTCCCTTAAATACTTAAACTAATATTTCTTGAGAATATGGACAGTCTCCTTTTTTATTACAAAACTTTATTGTACCCAGTTTACGCTAATATACCTATACCATTGGGGCCATTTCTCAGGGTTGTGTTTGCAGAAAGCATCCTTGAAAGGGGAGGTAAAGTCTCCCTGTGGGACCAGAAACAGGCTTGCTATGAAAGGGGATCCCCCAAACTCAGGGATCTCTGAATGTGTTGCAAACCCACAGTGTGCACAGCATCCACGTGGCCCCTCCACATCACCTCTGTGGGACTTGGGAGGTATGGGGAACTGACACATCATGATGCTCATGCTTCTGGCTGTGCCAATAGTAAGAGTCCTCTGTCTCTGACCCTAGGAGTTTATATCATCTGGCAACAACTATGAAACATTAACAGGCTAATTTATTAACTTCCCAGTAGCATAAAACTCTAAACCATTAAGCACACTGTACTTCTTGTTACTTCTGTACCTAATAAATATATATTTAGTTTTTATCCCAGGTTCCTGACACAGGACTCTTAACAACCTTGAAATCTCCCTAGTGTTAAGAGGGTCTTTTGTATGCTAATGAGATGAGTGATGGCCAAGGACCCATAGACAGCACCAGAATGGAGGCAAGTCACCAGAAAGATCAAGGTACGATTAGAGGGTTGGAACTTTCAGTCCTAACCTGTGACTTCCTGGGGAGAGGCACTGGAGATTGAGGTAATCACCAATGACCAATGACTTAATAAACCATGTCAACATAGTGAAACCTCCATTAAAAAAATAAAGCCAAGAAAACCCCCCTGAATGTTAGGGTTCAGAGAACTTCTGGGTTCTGATGAATACACCATGGTGCTTTGGGGATGACATGCAGTACCTAACCCAGAACAGATGCTCAATAAGTGGCACTGTACAAAAAAGAGTTAAAAGAGCAGGCTTAAGACTACTGTCCTTAGAAAGGCCTGCTTAAAAGGCTGGCCCTTGGGTCCTGTCTGGGAACTTGGATTTTGTAAGGGTTACCACCATTCGCTGATAATGGCTCACTGTGCTAAAGTGTAGGTACAAATGATGTGGTTTATGCTAACCACCAGTATTCCTTCTGGGAATCCGGAGATCTGATACATTCTAGGCAGAGGCTGGCTACATGACCTGTTCCCCCCAGATTTGGGGGCAACAAGCCTCTAAAGAGCTTCCCTGGTAACAACATTTCACACATGTTGTCACAACTTGTTGCTGGAGGTGTTAAGTGGGTCTGTGTGACTCTCCTGGGAGAGGATTCTTGGAAGTTTGCCTTGGTTTCCTGAGACTTCATCTCATGCATCTTTTCCCTTTGTTGATTTTGCTGTATCCATTCACTATAATCAATCACAGGTCTGAATATCCTTTACCCTGAGATTTCTGAGTCCCCCTAGTAATAGCTGTACCTAGGTCTCGGGGACTCCTAGACACAAGATCTTATACATTTTCAAAGTGAAAAAAGCTCTTAGAAATCTATCTCAACTGCCTAGATTTTTATTATATCGTGTAACATTGTATTAAAGTATATATGATAGCACTATTTCAGTCTAAAAGCTACTATAAATTTTGGTACTGCTAAATCTTTAGTGAGAAGAAAAGGTGTTAACTGCTACGGCAGTAGTTTGGCAAAGAAAGTTTGCATGCGTCTAGTTTTGAAGGAGCTGTAAGGTATTAGTGCATTAAAATTCTTTTTTGTTATATTGTAATTAAAGGATAACAGAATATGCCACCCCAAAATACGCCCATTTGGCATAAGGATGATTTTGAGCAGACTATTTTGAGAAACTGTAGACACAGAAGCTCAGAAAACAGAGTAGAATTTAGGGAAATTTATATTAGAAAGGGAGACTGTACCTGGCAGTGCTCTATTTCCAGAGATCACTCATCTACCTGACTTATTTGCATGGCAGAGCAAACTTTACCAACAATTTTCTCTACTCACCTTCCAGTGAATTGCCTTCCTCCCATTTGAAACCCAGGCCCCTATCCCTTTGCTCTTTTCAGTCTGGTATATAAGCCTCAGTTGCCAGGCTGCCTTTTGAGTCTCATTCCTTTATGGAGCTCCTACATGACCATATGTATTTAAAGTTGTTTTGTTTTTTCTCCTGTTAATCTTTAATTATGGAAGGGGAGATGGGTGTCTCAGCCAAGAACCCAGCAGAGTAGAGGGAAAAATATTTTTCCTCCTCTACGGTATAAAGAGAAATGTATAAAGTAATGAAAATGTGTCTTCTGACCTTCCAATCTAATGTTCATAAATAACACTGTCATGTCATGGATTCCTAATCCTTGTTTAAAATTCCATATTTTACAAATGCATTTTGGCTGATTAAATATATAAGGTTTTAAGAATATTGCCCAAGGCTACACAGGTAGTACATTACAAGTATGACTAAAGAAGATGGCAGAGCAGAAGGATGCAGAGTTTGTGTCTCCCCACAACTAGGGCACCAACCAGATGCTGGGGGGGACCTCGACACCCAAGGGGATATAGGAGGAACTCCCGAGTGACCGGGTAGGACATGGGGGGTAGCAAGCAAGAAGGAGGGGTGGAGGCCAGATGGAACTGGTGCCGTTGAGGGGTGGCTGGGAGAGGGAGGTCTTCCCACACCTGGAGGGACCCTCGGGGGTTTAGACGATCGGGGGGAATGCAGCTGGCATTTCTCCTGCCCAATCAGGTTTGGGGAAGCCTGCTGGGGTACCGGGGGTGTCCTCAACCCTCTGGGGCCCCCTCTGGCTGCAGAGATCCTAGGGGCATAAAAGGGAGAGAGGGGGGAAAAACGGAGGAGGGGCAGATGGGGAGGGACCCTCTGGGATCTGAGGATGGTGGGGAGGGAAGGCATGGATGGCGTTTTCCCCACCCACTGGAGCCTGCTGGGTTCCTGGGCCTGATCATCCACATTCCAAGGCCTGAGGCACTTAAGGGCCCCTCCAGATGACCCTAAGCCCTGCCCCTCCACCCCCAGGGTCTTTTCTGGCTAGGTCCTAAGCATAGGCCACCACCTACACCCCACCTGTGCCAAAGCCCTGCCCCCCACATAAGCCCCATCCCCCATGGCCAAGTCCTTTTGCAGCTTTTTTTTTTTTTCCTCATTTTTGCTCTTGTGGTTCTGTTTTACCTTCTGGTCATATTTCATCTATATTTTTATTTTTTCTAACATATTTGTTAGTTTTCTAATTTTATTTTAATTTTTACTGTTTGTTATTGTTCTGCTCCTTTTTTTTTTCTTTTTTCTTTTTTTTTTTTTTGCTGCCCCACATGGGTTGTAGGATCTTGGTTCACAGGAAGGGCATAAAGCCTGAGCTCCTGTGGTGAGCTCCGAGTCTGAACCAATGGACAAACAGATAACCTCAGATCCCAAGGAATATTAATTACAGTGAGGTCTCCTGGAGATCCTCATCTTGGCACCAAGACCTGGCTGTACCCAACAGCCTACAAACTCCATACTGGAAGCCTCAGGCCAAACAACCAGTAAGACAAGAACACAGTCCACCCATCAAAAAAAAAAAAAAAAGAGACAACAAAAAAATATGTCACAGATGAAGGAGCAAGGTAAAAACCTACAAGACCAAATAAATGAAGAGGAAATACGCAAGCTACCTGAAAAAGAATTCAGAGTAATGATAGTAAAGACAATCCAAAATCTCGGAAATAGCATGGAAGCACAGATCAAGAAAATACAAAAATGTTTAAAAAAGAAGAACTAAAGAACAAACAAACAGAGATAAACAACACAATAACTGAAATGAAAAATACACTAGAAGGAATCAATATAAGAGAATAACTGAGGCAGAAGAATGAATAGGTGAGCTAGAAGACAGAATGGTGGGAAAAAATGCTGAGGAGCAAAACAAGGAAAAAAGAATAAAAAGAATTGAAGGCAATCTCAGAGACCTTGGGGACAGCACTAAAGGCACCAACATTCAAATTATAGGGATCCCGAAGAAGAAGAGAAAAAAAAAGGGTCTGAGAAAATATTAGAAGAGATTATAGTCGAAAACTTCCCTAACATGGGAAATGAAATAGCCCCCCAAGTCCAGGAAGCCCAGAGAGTCCGTACAGGATAAACCCTAGGAGAAAAACACCAAGACACATATTACTCAAACTAACAAAAATTAAATTCAAAGAAAAAATATTAAAAACAGCAAGGGAAAAGCAAAAAATAACATACACGGGAATCCCCATAAGGTTATCAGCTGATTTTTCAGCAGAAACTCTGCAGGCCAGAAGGGAGTGGCAGGATATACTTAAAGTGATGAAAGAGAAAAACCTACAACCAAGATTACTTTACCCAACGAAGATCTCATTCAGATTCGTCAGAGAAATCAAAAGCTTTACAGATAAGTAAAAGCTAAGAGAATTCAGCACCACCAAACCAGCTTTACAATGAATGCTAAAGGAATTTCTCTAGGCAGGAAACACAAGAGAAGAAAAGGACCTACAAAAACAAACCTAAAATAATTTAGAAAATGGTAATAGGAACATACATATCCATAATTACCTTAAGTGTAAATGGACAAAATGTCCCAAACGAAAGACACAGACTGGCTGAATAGATTCAAAAACAAGACCCATATATATGCTGTCTACAAGAGACCCACTTCAGACCTAGGGACACATACAGAATGAAAGTGGGGGAATGGACAAAGATATTCCATGCAAATGGAAATCAAAAGAAAGCTGGAGTAGCAATTCTCATATCAGATAAAGTAGACTTTAAAATAAAGAATGTTACAAGAGACAAGGAAGGACACTACATAATGATCAAGGGATCAGTGCAAGAAAAAGATATAACAATTATAAATATTTATGCCCCTAACATAGGAGCACCTCAACACATAACACAAATGCTAACAACCATGTAAGGGGAAATCAACAGTAACACAGTAATTGTAGGGGGCACTAACACCCCACTTACACCAATGGACAGATCATCCAAACAGAAAATAAATAAGAAAATACAAGCTTTAAATGACAAAATAGACCAGATAGATTTAATTGATATTTATAGGACATTCTACCCAAAAGTAGCAGAATACATTTTCTTCTCAAGTGCACACAGAACATTCTCCAGGATAGATCACACCTTGGGTCATAAATCAAGCCTCAGAAAATGTAAGAAAATTGAAATCATATCAAGGATCTTTTCTGACCACAATGCTATGAAATTAGAAATCAATTACAGGAAAAAAAACTATAAAAAACACAAATACATGGAGGCTAAACAGTGTGCTACTAAATAACCAAGATATTACTGAAGAAATCTAAGAGGAAATAAAAAAAATACATAGAAACAAATGACAATGAAAACATGGCAACCCAAATCCTATGGGATGCAGCAAAAGCAGTTCTAAGAGTGAAGTTTACAGCAATTCAATCTCACCTCAAGAGACAAGAAAAATCTCAAATAAACAATCTAATCCTACACCTAAAGCAACTAGAGAAAGAGAATAAAGAAAACCCAAAGTCAGTAGAAGGAAAGAAATCATAAAGATCAGAGCAGAAATAAATGAAATAGAAATGAAAAACAATAAAGATCAATAAACCTAAAAGTTGGTTCTTTGAGAAGATAAACAAAATTGATAAACCCTTAGCTAGACTCATCAAGAAAAAAACAGAGAGGAAGCAAATCAATAAAATTAGAAATGAAAAAAGAGAAATGACAACTGACACTGAAGAAATGCAAAGAATTATAAGAGTCTACTGTAAGCAACTATATGCTGATAAAATGGACAACCTGTAAGAAATGGACAAATTCTTGGAAAGGTACAATTTTTCGAGAGTGAACCAGGAAGAATTAGAAAATGTAAACAGACATATCACAAGTAATGAAATTGAAACTGTAATTAAAATTCTTCCAAAAAACAAAATTCCAGGACCAGATGCCTTCACAGGCAAATTCTATCAAACTTTTAGAGAAGAGCTAAAACCTATCCTTCTAAAACTCTTGCAAAAAATTGCAGAGGAAGGAACACTCACAAATTCGTTCTATGAGGCCATCATGACCCTGATATGAAAATGAGACAAAGATATCACAAAAAAAGAAAATTACAGACCAATATCATTGATGAACATAGATGCAAAATTCTCAACAAAATATTAGCAAACAGACTCCAACAACACATCAAAAGGATCATACACCATGATCAAGTGGTATTTGTCCCAGGAATACAAGGATTCTTCAAAATATGCAAATCAATCAATGTGATATACCATGTCAACAAATTAAAGAATAAATCCACATGATCATCTCAATAGGTGCAGAGTAAGCTTTTGACAAAATTCAACAACCATTTATGATAAAAACTCTCCAGAAAATGGGCAAAGATGGAGCCTACCTCAACATAATAAAGACTACATATGTCTAACCCACAGCAAACATTATTCTCAATGGTGAAAAATAGAAAGCATTTCCACTAAGATCAGGAACAAGATGTCCACTCTCACCACTGTCATTCAGTTTTGGAAGTCCTAGCCACAACAAGCAGAGAAGAAAAAGAAATAAAAGGAATCCAAATTGGCAAAGAAGAGGTAAAACTGTCACTGTTTGCAGATGACATGATACTATACATAGAAAATCCTAAAGATGCCACCAGAAAAATATTAGAACTAATCAATGAATTTGGTAAGGTTGCAGGATACAAAATTAATGCACAAAAATCTCCCATTTACCATTGCAACAAAAAGAATAAAATACCTAGGAATAAACCGAACTACGGAGGCAAAAGACCTGTACTCAGAAAACTATAAAACACTGATGAAAGAAATCATAGATGACATAAACAGATGGAGAAATATACCATGTTCTTGGATTGGAATAATAAATGTTGTGAAAATGAATATATAACCCAAAGCAATCTACAGATTCAATGCAATCCCTATCAAATTACCAATGGCATTCTTCACAGAATTAGAACAAAAAATCTTACAATTTGTATGGAAACACAAAAGACCCTGAATAGCCAAAGCAACCTTGAGAAAGAAAAACTGAGCTGGAGGAATCAGACTCCCCAACTTCAAACTATACTACAAAGCTACAGTAATCAAGACGGTATGGTACTGGCACAAAAAGAGACATATAGATCAATGGTACAGGGTACCACATCTGTCACACCCTAGCACATATGGTCACCTAATTTATGACAAAGGAGGCAAGAACATACAATGGAGAAAAGACAGACTCTTCAATAAGTGGTGCTACGAAAACTGGACAGCTACATGTTAAAGGATGAAATTAGAACACTACCTAACATGATACACAAAAATAAACTCAAAATGGATTAAAGATTTAAATTTAAGGGTGGACATTATAAAACTCTTAGAGGAAAACATAAGAAAAACACTCTTTGACATAAACCACAGCAAGATCTTTTTTGACTCACCTCCTAGAGTAATGAAAATAAACAAAAATAAACAAATGGGACATAACTAAACTTAAAAGCTTTTGCACAGCAAAGGAAACCATAAACAAGATGAAAAGACAACCAACAGAATGGGAGAAAATATTTGCAAATGAAGCAACAGAAAACAGATTAATCTCCAAAATATACAAACAGCTCATGGAGCTCAATATCAAAAAAACAAACAACCCAATTAAAAAATGGGTGGAAGACCTAAATAGACATCTTACCAAGGAGGACACACAGAGGGCCAAGGGGCACATGAAAGGATGCTCAACACCACTAATTATTAAAGAAATAGAAGTCAAAACTACAATGAGGTATCACACCAGTCAGAATGGTCATCATCAAAATATCTACAAACAATAAATGCTGGAGAGGATGTGGAGAAAACAGAACCCTCCTCTACTGTTGGTGGGAAGGTAAACTGGTACAGCCACTATGGAGAACAGTATGGATGTTCCTCAAAAAACTAAAATTAGAACTACTATATGACCCAGCAACCCAACTACCAGGCATATACCCTGACTACCATAACTCAAAGGGACACATGTACCCCAATATGCATTGCAGCACTATTTCCAATAGCCAGGACATGGAAACAACCTAAATGTCCAACAATAGATGAATGGATAAAGAAGATGTGGCACATGTATACAATGGAATATTACTCAGCCATAAAAAGGAAAGAAATTGGGTCATTTGTAGAGATGTGGATAGACCTAGAGTCTGTCATACAGAATGAAGTAAGCCAGAAAGAAAAAAAAAAAACAAATATCATATATTAATGCATATATGTGGAATCTAGAAAAAGGGTACAGATGAACCTATTTTCAGGGCAGGAACAGAGATGCAGACGTAAAGAATGGACATGTGGACACAGTGGGGGATGGGGAGGGTGAGACCAATTAAGAGATTGGGATTGATATATATACACTACCATGCATAAAATAGGTAGCTAGTGGGAACATGCTATAAAGCACAGGAAGCTCACCTCAGTGCTCTGTGATGACCTAGATGGGTGGGATGGGGGTTGGGGTGGGAGGGAGGTCCAAGAAGGAGGGGATATATGGATACATGTAGCTGATTCACTTCATTGTTACAGCAGAAACTAACACAACATTGTAGCAATTATACTCCAATTAAAAAAAGACTAAAAATAAGAAAAAAGGGAATTCCCTGGTAGTCTAGGGTTTAGGACTTTACACTCTAACTGCCTGGGGCCCAGGTTCAATCCCTGGTCAGGGAACTAAAATCCCACAAGCTGTGTAGCACAGCCAAGAAAAAAAAAAGACTGAAATTTCTGGAACCAGAAAGAAACATTCTATTGTTTCATAGAGAGTATTTCATTTAAATTAAGCAGGTGCCCTGGCGTTCCCACACATATTCCTAATGGGTTCTCCCCTCCCCCATACTTATCTCCCCAACCCCACCTTCCAGACTCAGGCCTTGGAGTGAAAAGAACAGTTTTGGGGGACACTTTTCCAGTCCAGGCTACATACACAGGCCGACTCTTCTGACTACCGTCTTCTACTCCATGTCGACCATCAATTCCATAACTCTACAGCACTCTACACTCAAATGTAATCCTCTTACTCTCCAATGTTCATTACTGTTAAAACAGTGAGATCCTGAGGATGCGGCCCTCCGGCCCCTCTGCTCGCCCTGCCACCACACATCTGTCACGCCACAAATCCCACTTGAGATTTTACATTTATTTTTTGTCAGCCATTGGTTAATGACACTAGAGTGTATGGTTCATGGTCTGAATTCTTTGCTATTTTTCCTCAAAACTGATTATCTACTCCATTCTTATAGCTGTTGAAAAGCTCGGCTAGCGTGCGCTCAATAAACATCAGGCTAAGAAATTAAACCTGTGGCGGATTCCCAGCTCTCAAGATTCGACCTGTGACTTTTCTTAAGAGACCACTAAGTCTGGCGCCAGGAGATGCCCAGAAAGCCCCCTGCTCAGCTCCCTCCGCCCTTCCTCAGGGCCCTCCCGGCTCACCTGGAGCAGGTGGCTCAGCCCTCTCAGGCCCGAGGCTCTGAGGAGTCTGGAGGCTCCAGGGCAAGGCTCACACCTCTGGCCCCTGAGAGGCCAGTCCCTGGAAACGCTCTCTGGTCCACGGTGATGGGTGGGTGCACTGGAAGTGGGCGCGGATGGGCCTGCGCATGCTCAATGTCTAAGGGTGGGGACCCGGAAGAGCCTGAGCAAGATGGTGGGGAGGGGTCGTTTCCCAGGTGACCGGGCAGTCATTGGCTTCTGCTGATCTTCTAATTCCGGAGCAACATTTTCACGTTTTTAGTGCTTTGAGGTTGGTTTGAAAAGCTTCACCACCGCGTTTTCCTCCTTCCCTGCACAGTAGAGGAGTGAAGAGCACAGCTCCAAAGGCTTCAGGTGGGCTGGCGTCACAGGGTGCAGTGGGCGAGGGGTAGTTTTGTTTCTGAAACCTAAGAACAATCAGTCACCTCTTTGGATCAGTTGCTTCTGGGTGGGTGAAGATTATGCCTGGCCTCCCCGAGGAAGTAACTTTTTTTTGTTTTTGTTTATTACTGTTTATTACAAGGATGTTCCCTGAACACAGGGAGAAAATAGAACATACACATTGTCTTCTAAGGGGGCTCAGTACTCATCTTCAACTAGACTTATTGTAAGTGATTTTGAAAGAGGTCCAATAGAGAAATAGGGCATAAGTTTTTCTGTAAAAATGTCACTGAATAAATATAAAGGAGATCTCTTTTTCAAATTATAAAAAGAAATTTCTCCCAACTCATAGTCCAGAAAAACGCCAATCCGACGTGGGTTTCCTGAATCCTCTGTGTTAGGTGCACTACCCCAGAGCTGAATTTGCCAGCAGCCATTGCTTGGGGATGGTGATATAGGAGCATTTCTGGGGAAAGATTCTTTACACATACCTAAGGAGCAGTCACCTAGGCCTCTTACTTCTACCTGCCAAAAATGCCTGCCAGCATCAAATCCCTCAGAACTCAGGACTTCTAGGTGAGAAGTAAATGCCTCGGGATTATGAACACAGTTTGGTTCCATCCTTCGAAATGTTGCAGTTTTCCTGTCTTGTGAAACTTTGAGACTGTGGTGAGCAGTTTCAGCATCTAGTGTGAGATGTACCTGAAATGTGCAGATCATTTTGTGGAGGCCAAAATATTGTGGGGGGAGAGTGAAAACCTCCTTCTTTAATTTGTAGGAAAAGGCTGCCGGGCTCTTTAGGTTTCCATATGTGCTGTGGATCCTTTCAATGCCTGTCAGTAAATCCAGGTCAGGTTGCAACACTTATTTATTTCACCAAGTAGATTTTTCAACGTGGATCCGTGGCCCGATATTTGGTGTTTGTTTTCAATTATTTTATCTTGAACATCCTTCTCTTCACTTAGTAACCTAACATGAGTTTCATCATGCTCTGTTCCCAAGAAATGCTTAATGCATTCAACTTCGGAGTGCAATTCCCTCCTTTGATTGTTCACCTTCCGCAACCAACTCAAACGATTTTGAGGCTTGCATTTCTAATGACTTTTCAGCATCTTCAAGCTGCTTTTTCAGGGGCTCAATGTGGACTTTGTGCCTCCTCCTGTGACAGGCTGCAGCCTGCTCCATGGGTGCCAGGGGGTGATCGCAGTGGTCAGAGGAGAGACCCTGCACTGAAGACACAGCAGCTCCAAGTCCTTCTCACACAACAGGCTCAGAACCTGCCTGTGCTTCTCGCACGGGGGTTTCTCTTTCTGCCATTTCCTCTTTTCCTCTGTGCTGGGAAGCTGCTTCACAAAATCAATCATGAGACATAACTGAGTGTTCCTTCCAAAGCCCTTGTCAGGGCAGGGCTGGAGACAGACATGACAGGAGAAGATGTCGTGGAGACCCTCCCAGCACTGTTGGATGCAGGGGTGACAGGAGTTGTGCCCAGTCAGTGGTCACTGTGTCTCTCAGGTAATCCAGGCAGATGGGGCAGCTGGCCTCTGCTTGGAGCTGTGCCAGGGAAGATGCCAGGGCCGTCGTGCAGGGAGGGTTTCTGTCTGAGGAGACTCCCTTCAGAGAAACCTGGCTCTCCAGGGGTGGGGACAAGTGAGAACCATCTGACCCTTCAGCCTTCTCTCTGCTTCTTCACGGCTGCCAGTAGGTTTGCCAGGATCTGCAGGGAGCTGTGGCCACTCAGGCCTATTTCTATCCCTTCCCTTCAACCCTACAGCAGCCGCCAGGAGGACTGAGAGCCCCAGTTAGTCTCTGCTTCCTTTGGCATTTCTGTCCCTTTTACTTAATGGGCTGAAAGCGAGCTTTCTAGGTGGTCGTCTTCTTCACAGAGAGCCACTGCTCCCAGTAGTGATGAAAATCAACAGCACAGGGACACAATCGGCAAAATCCAGGTGTGGGCAACTCTATGGCACAACTCACCAGCTCCTTCAAGAAAATGATAACAAGAGGGAAAAGAATGTATATTACAGAAATAAAGAGCATGTATATAATCAACAATATTTGACCAAGCTTTTTTTTGGATTCTAATACATAAACTTCCAAACAAAATCTAATTGTAATCAGTTGGGATTGTGGGTCTCTGATGTTTTTTTTTTTTTTTTTTTTTAACGGTACGAACGGCTTTTATTGTTTGCAACGGGAAGTGGAAGAGGAGGGGATGCGACAGCTCCGGCTCCTGGGGCGGCTCCACAGACTCGGTCGCTGTCCTCGGAAAGCTCTGATGATGTTTTTATAGGTTGCTTAATGTGATTTTATTAATGAAAAGAGATCCATTTACATATAAACCCTATGATATCTAGGTTTGCTTCCCTGTGATGAGGAGCAGGGATGGCTGGGGGCATCAGTCACTGGATGTGTACGTGGGATGTTGTGGGCTGAATTGTGTGCCCCACGGTTCACAAGTTGAAGCTTAACTCCCAGTACATCAGAATGGGACCCTATATGGTGATAAAGTCTGTAATGTGCTGATTAAGGTAAAATGAGGCTGCTGGGGAGAGGCCCTTATGCAACATTGACAGGTGTCCTTAGAAGGGGAAGAGACATCAGGGATGGGCACCCACAGAGGAAAGGCCATGTGAGGTCACAGCCACGAGGAGGCCACCTGGGAGAGAGGCCTCAGGAGAAAGTGAACCTGCTGACCCTTTGATATTCAACTTCCAGTCTCCAGACCTGGGACAGAGTTTCTGTTGCTGAAGTCACCCTGATGTGTGGTGTTTTGTTGTGGCAGCCCTTGGAAACTGATACATTATGTTTGTTCTACTATTTTTCTATTAATTTACAAGCTTAACATGTTCTATGTAAAAACACTTTTCACAAGGCTGACCAATGTTCTCAGTGTGCTCCTGCCCCAGCCAGGCCACGCCAGCTTCTCTCTTCCTTCTTTGAGCCACAGCTCTCCCTCTCCCTCCATCCTGAAGTGTCCACATCCCTTCAGTCTCTATCTCCAGGGGAAATTTAGAGATTACAGCAGACTCAAAAGGCGTACCAACCTGGGAATGTAAGTTGGAGTAGCCAATATGTAAAACAGCATGGAGTTTCCTCAGAAAAACTAAAAATGGAAGTGCCATATGATCCAGCAGTGTCTCTCCTAGGCACATATTGAACAAAACTATAATTCAAAGTGACACATGTATCCCTATTTTCATAACAGCGCTATTCACAATCTCCAAAACATGGAAGAAACTGAAATGTCCATCAACAGAGGAATGGATAAAGATGTAGCACATGTATACAGTGGAATACTACTCATCCATTAAAAAGAACAAAATAATGCCTTTTGCAGCAACATGGATGGAACTTGAGATTATCATGCTAAGTAAGTCAGAAAGAGAAAGACAAATGCCATATAATATCACTTACATGTATAATCTAAAATATGACACAAATTAACCTACCTACCTCTGAAACAGAAACAGACTCACAGACATACAGAACAGACTTGTGGTTCTAAAGGGGGAGGGAGGGGGTGGCAGAGGGACAGAGTGGGAGTTTGGGGTTAGCAGATGCAAACTATTATATATGGAATGGATAAACAACAAGGTCCTACTGTACAGCACAAGGAACTATATTCAATATCCTGTTATAAACCATAATGGAAAAGAATATGAAAAAGAATGTATATATATGTAATGTGAATTACTCTGCTATATAGCTGAAATTAACAAAATATTGTAAATCAGCTCTACTTCAATTAAAAAAATATGACGTACCACCATTACAAGTAATTGATGTGAGTTGGCTGCAAGTTCAAACACATGAAAATAATACTATTATTTTGAGACAGGAAGACAAGAGCACAGCCATTCTAGAAAAAGACCTAGGAATGGCCTTGGGCAAAACAGGCACTGCAGGCTAAAGAACAAACTCCCTGGGGTCTGATTCCCAAAAGGAGGAAAAAAAAAAAAGAAGAAGAAACAGGGCTTAAAAGATTGACCTTATCTCTATTATGCTAAAACAAATGTCACAGGTGAATACAGTATAAAAAGAAACTGTGTGTATATATGTCCTTATGATAGCCAGCAAATATTTATCTTCCATAAAGTAACCACATGGGTACATACATAAAACCTTAACTAAGGAGCCCATATATTGAGAAGAAAACGGAACAGCAGTGAGCAGGGTGCCTGACACACAGCAGGTCCATCCCACAGGAGCCCCTAGGACTTGCCCACACCTCCCACAGGTATGGACCAGGTGACAGGCAGATTCCAGGTCACACCCACACCTGGGGCTTCCTTCCCCCTACTGCATCTTCCTCTGAACCCATGGAATTTTCCACTCTGCTGGCCAGAGAGTCTGTTCCAAATGAATCCAATGAGAACCTCCTGCCCTCTAGCACCTCCCAGACCATCCTGACTTGGCCCTTCTCCATCAGAGTGTGGTCACCCAGTGTCCCCTGGGCAGCTATGTTGTCCCTGCTCAGGCCCACCTGAGATTCTGGCCCCAAGTCCATACTCACCTGCCCATGCTTCTCAGTCTTGGCTCTGTGCTGCGGGAGCTGGTCTGTGTCCTCAAGGTCTTGGGGGCATCCTGGCTCCACCCACTGGGGCTCTGGGCTTCTTCCTCACAGAGCAGAAGGTCTTCCTCGATCCAGGTCTTGATCCAGGTCTGAAGGCACGACACAGCCCACCTTCTCTGTTCACTGCTGGGGTCAGAATCGGGCCCCTTGGGCCTTAAAAGCCTGTAGGGAGACTCCTTTCCTTTATCCCATTAGACAGACTGCAGCTGCAATCAGCCTGGGAGATTACAGACTGCTGATGATACCTCTCATCTTCCTCTCTGATTGAATCTTCTGTGCAGGGTGTGGCAGACACTCCACCTTAATCCCCTCTCTCTAATTCTATCAGTGATCTAGTTTCTGGCTCCTTGGAATACTTTTTTTTTTTTTCCCCAGAAGAAGGCCATAAGTTTATTTATTTTTTCTAGTTTTATTGAGATATATTTGACATATAATATCATATAACTTTAAGGTATACAACATAAGAATTTGATATACATATATATTGTGAAATGATCACCACAATAAGTTTAGTTAACATTTATCACCTCACATAGTTAGAATTTTTATTTTTACTTGTGATAAGAACTTTTAAGATCTACTCTTTTAGCAACTTTCAAATATACAATACAGGCCCACAGGCTGCCTTCCCTGGGCAGGGGCGCTGGACCCGGCTGGCTTGAGGGCACTGATCTGCAGTTCCCTTCCCACTGGCTGTCCTGCTTGGGTGCCAAGTTCCATACGGAATTTCATGGATTGGTAGTTCTGGAGGCTAGGAAATCTGACACCAAGGAGCTGGAAGATTCAGTGTCTGAATCAAAGTACCAATAAAATGATGTCCCGTGAAAGCTGAAAGTCTCATGTGAATATGACGGACAGACAGTGCATCTTCATTCAGTGAGCAGTTCTGAGCACCTGCCACACCAGGTGTGTGCTGGTTGCTGGAATCCCTGGCTGTTTGGGATGAGGTTCCTGCCCACGAGAAGTTAAGAATCTGGAGGCAGGCGGAGTTAAGGTGGTGGAGTAAGATGATGTGAAGTTTGCGTCTCCCCACAAGTACAACAAAAATGCATCAGAGCAATTCTTGCAGAGCACGTAATGGGTGCCGGTAGGGGACCTAAGGCACCGAAGAGGACGGGACAAATCCCCGCATGACCAGGGTCTTTGTTCCAAGGCCAGGGGTCAGGCCTGAGCTCCTGTGGTGGGAACGCTGAGTCCAAGCTGCTGGGCTAACATAGAACTTCAGGCCCCAAGGAATATTAATTGATGTCAGATTTCCCAGAGGTCCTCTTCTCAGTGCCAAGACCTGGCTCCACCTAACTGCCTGCAAACTCCAGTGCTGGATGCCTCAGTCCAAACAACCAGCAAGACAGGAACACAGCCCCACCCATCAGAAAAAAAAAAGAGACTATAGAAAAATATGGTACAGATGAAATAGCAAGGTAAACACCTGCAAGTCCAAATAAATGAAGAGGAAATAGGCAACTTACCTGAAAAAGAATTCAGAGTAATGACAGTAAAGATGATCCAAAATCTCAGAAATGGAATGGAATCATGGATTGAGAAAATAAAAGAAATGTTTAACAAAGACAAAGAACTAAAGAATAAACAGTGATGAACAACACAATAGTTGAAATGAAAAATACACTAAAAGGAATCAATAGCAGATTAACTGAGACAGCATAATGATTAAGTGAGCCGGAAGATAGAATGGTGGAAATTACTGCCAAGGAGCACAATAAAGAAAAAAGAATGAAAAGAAATGACAGTCTCAGAGGCTTCTGGGACAACATTAAACATACCAACTTTCAAATTATAGGGGTCCCAGAAGAAGAAGAAAAAGATAAAGGGTCTGAGAAAATATTTGAAGAGATTACAGTCAAAAACTTCCCTAACACGAGAAAGGAAATAATCAAGTCCAGGAAGAACAGAGAGTCCCATACAGGATAAACCCAAGGAGAAACATGCCAAGACACATATTAATCAAACTAACAAAAACTAAATACAAAGAAAAAAATATTAAAAGCAGCAAGGGAAAAGCAAAAGAGGACATATAAGGGAATCCCATAAGGTTATCAAATGATTTTTCAGCAGAAACTCTGCACGCCAGGAGGGAGTGGCAGGATATATTTAAAGTGATAAAAGGGAAAAAATTACAACCAAGATTACTCTACCCAGTAAGGATCTCATTCAGATTCGATGAGAAATCAAAAGCTTTACAGACGAGCAAAAACTAAGAGAATTCAGTACCACCAAACCAGATCTACAGCTAGAGGAACTTCTCTAAAAGGGAAACACAAGAGGAGAAAAAGACCTATAAAAACAAACCCAAAACAATTAAGAAAAAGGTAATAGGAACACACATATTGATAATTACCTTAAATATAAATGGATTAAATGCTCCAACCAAAAGACACAGTATGGATACATTCTGGCTGAATAGATACAAAAAGAAGACTTGTATATATGTTGTCTACAAGAGACCCACTTCAGGCCTAGGGACACATACAGACTGAAAGTGAGGAGATGGAAAAAGATATTCCATGCAAATGGAAATCAAAAGAAAACTGGAGCAGCAATACTAATATCAGACAAAATAGACTTTAAAATAAAGACTGTTACAAGAGACAAAGAAGGACACTACATACTGATCAAGGGATCAACAAAGAAGAAGATATAACAATTGTAAATACATATGCAGCCAGCATAAAAGCACCTCAATATATAAGGCAAATATTAACAGACACGAAAGGAAAACTTGACTGTAACACAATAATAGTGGGGGACTTTAGCACCCTGCTTACATCAATGGATATGTCATCCAGACAGAAACTCTGTAAGGAAACACAGCCCTTAAATGACACAATAGACCCAACAGATTTAATTGATATTTACAGGACATTCCATCTGAAAGCACCATAATACACTTTTTTCTCAAGTGCACATGGATCATTCTCCAGGATAGATCACATCTTGGGTCACAAATCAAGCCTCAGTAAATTTAAGAGAATTGAAATCATATCAACCATCTTTTCTGACCACAATGCTATGAGATTAGAAATCAACTACAGAAAAAAAAAAAACCCCACAAACATGTAGAGGTTAAACAATATGCTACTAAATAACCAGGAGATCACTGAAGAAATCAAAGAGGAAAAAAAAAAATACATAGAAACAAATCACAACAAAATCACCATGACCCAAAACCTGTGGGGTGCAGCAAAAGCAGTTCTAAGAGGGAAGCTTATATCAATACAATCCTACCTCAAGAAACAAGAAAAGTCCCCAATAAACAATGTAACATTACACCTAAAGCAACTAGAGAAAGAATAAACAAAACCCAAAAATAGAATGAAGGAAACTGTAAAAATCAGAGCAGAAATAAATTATATAGAAATGAAGAAAACAATAGCAAAGATCAATAAAACTAAAACCTGTTTCTTTGCAAAGAGAAAAAAAATGGATAAACCTTTAGCCAGACTCATCAAGAAAAAAAGGGGAGAGGATTCAAATCCATGAATTAGAAATGAAAAAGAAAAATTACAATGGACATTGCAGAACTACAAAGGATCATAAGAGACTACTACAAGCAACACTATGCCAAAAAAATAGACAACCTGGAAGAAATGGACAAATTCTTAGTAAGGTACAACCTTCCGAGACTGAGCCAGGATGAAACAGAAAATATAAACTGATGAATCACAAGTAATGAAATTGAAATTGTGATTAAAAATCTTCCAACAAACAAAAGTCCAGGACCAGATGGATTCACAGGCGAATTCTATTAAACATTTAAAGAGCTAACACCCTTCCTTCTCAAACTCTTCCAAAAAATTACAGAGAAAGCTTGGAAAAACTCCCAAGCTCATTCTACCAGGCCACCATCCACCTGATACCAAAACCAGACAAAGGTATTACAAAAAAAGGAAATTACAGACCAATATCACTGATGAATATAGATACAAAAATTCTCAACAAAATACAAGCAAACAGAATCTAACAACACATTAAAAGGATCATGCAACATGATCAAGTGAGATTTATCCCAAGGATGCAATGATTCTTCAATATATGCAAATCACTCAATGTGATACACCATATTAACAAACTGAAGAATAAAAACTATATGGTCATCTCAACAGATGCAGAAAAATGTTTGGACAAAATTCAACACCCATTTATGATAAAAACTCTCTAGAAAGTGGGCATAGAGGGAACCTACCTCAACATAATAAAGGCCATATATGACAAACACACAGCAAACATCATTCTCAATGGTGAAAAACTGAAAGCATTTCCTCTAAGATCAGGCACAAGACAAGGACGTTAACTCTCACCACTATTATTCAACATAGTTTTGGAAGTCCCCTCTATGGCAGTCAGAAAAGAAAAAAACAAAAGGAATCCAAATTGGAAAAGAAGAAGTAAAACTGTCACTGCTTGCCAGTGACATGATACTATACATAGAAAATCCTAAAGATGCCACCAGAAAACTACTAGAGCTCATCAATGAATTTGATAAAGTTGCAGGATACAAAATTAATGCACAGAAATCTCTTGCATTCCTATACACTAACAACAAAATATCAGAAAGAGAAATTAAGGAAACAATCACATTTACTATTACCACAAAAAGAATACCTAGGAATTAACCTACATAAAGGAGCAAAATTCCTGTACTCAGAATACTATAAGTTACAGATGAAAGAAATCAACGATGACACAAACAGTTGGAAAGATATACCATGTTCTTGGATTGGAAGAATGAATATTGTGAAAATGACTATACTACCCAAAGCAGATTCAACTGCATTTATGCAGTTGAATTCAGTGCAGTCCCTATCAAATTACTGTGGCATTTTTCACAGAACTAGAACAAAATACCTTAAAATTTGTATGGAGATACAAAAGACCTCGAATAGCCAAAGCAATCTTGAGAAAGAAAAACGGAGCTGGAGGAATCAAGCTTCCTGACTTCAGACTATACTACAAAGCTACAGTAATCAAGACAGCATGGTACTGGCACAAAAACAGAAATATAGATCAATGGAACAGGATAGAAAGCCCAGATATAAACCCACGCATCTATGGTCACCTAATCTATGACAAAGGAGACAATAATATATTGACA
The DNA here is from genome assembly GCF_011762595.2 of Tursiops truncatus. NCBI lineage: Eukaryota > Metazoa > Chordata > Mammalia > Artiodactyla > Delphinidae > Tursiops > Tursiops truncatus. The sequence continues at coordinate 102,325,245 of NC_047038.1, forward strand.
CAATGGAGAAAAGACAGTCTCTTCAATATGTAGTGCTGGGAAAACTGGACAGCTACATGTAAAAGAATGAAATTAGAACACCCCCTAACGCCATACACAAAAAATAAACTCAAAATGGATTAATGACCTAAATGTAAGCCTGGACACTGTAAAACTCTTACAGGAAAACATAGGCAGAACAATTCTTTGACATAAACCCCAGCAAGATCTTTTTTGACTCATATCCTAGAGTAATGAAAATAAAAACAAAAATAAACAAATGGGACCTCATTAAAATTAAAAGGTTTGTACAGCAAAGAAAACCATAAACAAGACAAAAATACAACCTTCAGAATGGGAGAAAATATTTGCAAAGGAAGCAACTGACAATGGATTAATCTCCAAAATATACAAACAGCTCATGCAGCTCAGTGTCAAAAAAACAAACGACTCAATCAAAAAATGGGTGGAAGACCTAAATAGATATTTCTCCAAAGAAGATATACAGATGGCCAACAAACACATGAAAAGATGCTCACCGTCACTAATTATTAGAGAAATGTAAATCAAAGCTGCAATGAGGTATCACCTCACACCAGTCAGAATGGCCATCATGAAAAATATCAATAAATCTATAAACAATAAATGGATGTGGAGAAAAAGGAACCCTATTACACTGTTGGAGGGAATGTAAATTGATACAGTCTCTATGGAGAATAGTATGGAGGTTCCTTAAATAACTAAAAATATCACTACTGTATGACCCAGTAATCCCACTACTGGGCATATACCCTGAGAAAACCATATTTCTAAAAGACACATGCCCAGTGTTCACTGCAGCACTATTTAAAATAGCCAGGACATGGAAGCAACCTAAATGTCTGTTGATGGATGAATGGATAAAGATGTGGCATATATATACAATGGAATACTACTTAGCCATAAAAAGGAACAAAATTGTGCTATTTGCAGAGATGTGGATGGACATAGAGGTTGTCATACAGAGTGAAGTAAGTCAGAAAGAGAAAAACAAATATCATATATTATTGCATATAATTGGAATCTAAAAATGGCACAGATGAACTTATTTGCAAAGCAGAAATACAGACACAGATGTAGAGAACAAATGTATGGAAACCAAGGAGGGGAGTGGGTGGGTGGGATGAATTGGGAGATTGGGACTGACACATATACACTGCTATGTATAAAATAGATAACTAATGAGAACCTGCTGTATAGCACAGGGAACTCTACTCAGTGCTCTGTGGTGACCTAAATGGGAAGAAAATCCAAAAAAGAGGAGATATATGTATACATATAGCTGATTCACTTTACTGTACAGCAGAAACTAACACAACATTGTAAAGCAACTATGCTCAAAAAAAAAAAAAAAAAGAATCTAGAGGCAGTGAAAGACAATTTCAAAAAAAAAAAACCACAATAATGTTGACTATAGTCAGGCCACCACTTTATATTAAACTATATTGCCCAGGACTCATACAAGCTCTCCTTGACATTTGGTAGCAGCTGAATCATAGTTTAAAATAGTCTGAACTTAACCTCTGAGCTTTTATGGTAGGAAGAAATTCAGCATTGTCTGGAAGCTAAAGTGAATGCCCTGTAGATCATTTCCACATATGAATTTCCTTTGTTCAAAACAAATCCATATTCATTCCAATGATTTCCCCTTCATTCTTTTTAAACTCCCAAGCAGAAAAGATTGAAGTTTCCTCTCATAAATTACAGTTTTAACTCAGTAAATTTGCGTAAGCCTTGAATACCAAACTTCCTACAACTAGTTGAAAAAGACACAGCATTTATGTATCACATTATCTATTCATAGAGTTTCAAATTATAAATTATCTGACTTTTGTAGAATATAACTATGAGAAAGGTTAGCTTCAATTTCCACAACAAAGATAGAGCCAGAGGGTTGTTCTAGTTAATGAGCCTGAGATCCGTGAATTATGGCCCAAGGAAGCACTAGGAGAGTTGAGGAATAGAATAGAATCCCAGAGGAGCCGAATTTAAAACAAAATAACCCTTTGGAGGAGTGTCTCAACATGAAGCCTTGTGTTAAGCACAAGATCCAAGCCATCAGCTCATGGTCACTCCATACGAAGCCTGATACCTGATATTCTGAATTGATGATGAATTCCTCTAAGGGAGTCCGGGGAGCCTCGCCTGGAGATTGGATGGACTCAGGGTGTTTAGTTCACGTGCCTGGCAGAGTGGAGACAGGTTTATAGTTCCCGTCCCATCTTCACTTTATTGCCCTTCACTCTGTTGCTTCTGTCCATCAGATGTTCTCATTCCTCTCCTCCTCGTGCCTTTCATTTCCCCCATCAAATGTAAATTAATTAGCTTATTGTCTTTATTCAATCAATTTTAATCTTCTGAAATAACATCTCTCCTTTTCTTCTAACCAGACCATACCCATCCTTCCCGGACCTTCCTGAATTCTCTCTCCTTCAAAAAGCCTTTTATGACTGTCATTCAGCCTTTTCTTCCCCTTTCCCTTTTTCTCTGAATATCTACTGTTCTTAAAATCAAAGCACAAAATTTCATACCTAACTGTTCTGAATTTTTTAAATAAGGAATTTGTTGCATCTCTTTAATGAGCTATAAGTTTTCTTAAGACAGGGACCATGTCCTATACATTTTTCACTTGTTGAACAGGGTTCAGCTGGGCATAAAGCAGGTACTAAAAACCTATTGACTAATTATGTTGCTTTCCCTTTTCTTCCTGTCAGGATTGTGCTGTATTATTTGAGGTTTTTAGTACAGTTGCTTTTGGGAAAATTTCACTGTTACAGCATGGGTCTTTCCAAATGCATTAAAATAAAACACAGTGCAAATGAATTCTAGTAATATGACAAATGAATTCTAAGTTTTATCCATTTCACTTACGTGAAATCACAGATTTCTAAGTATTCATTTCACTTATGTGAAATCACACCATTTTCTCAAATAATGATTAATAATTATAAATATATTTCAAGGTACAGGTGATTTTCATGTCTATTTTATTTTTATTTATTTTGATTGTTGAATTATTTAAAATTTTTTTTATTTTTTAACTTTTTATTTTATATTGGAGTAGAGTCAATTAACAGTGTGATACTTTCATGTGCAAAGCAAAGCGACTCAGCCATACATATATATATATATATCCATAATCGCCCAAACTCCCCTCCCATCCAGGCTTCCACATAACATTGAATGGAGTTCCCTGTGCTATACAGTAGGTCCTTGTTGGTTACCCATTTTAAATATAGCGGTTCCTTGGAATACATTGGAAAGTCCTCATTTTTTTTTCCTAAAGTGAAATTGCTGAATATTCTTGGCCTGTCCCTTCAGAGGTTATTTGAATTCTGTCTGCGCCTTAAAGGAGGTGTTTCCCAAATGTATCCTAATCTCCGTTTCTGGATTTCCAAAGCCCTTCTGCAGTTCTCAACCTCTCAGGCCCTCAGGCAGCAGACAAGCTCTCTCCTTGAGGTGCAGCTGCACCTCTCCTTCAGGAGGTGGGGGCTTTGTGGGAGTGTTGTAGCAGGTGGGCGAGGGGCTGTCATGGGGCAGCACCAGGACAGGTTTAGGGACAGGCTTCCCTGGATGGAATGAAATAGAAGTTTGCCTTGAGGAGGCCTTGAATGTACTTTAAATACATTTCCCTGGAGCTCCTTATGTTTTGTAAGTTCCTAAGTAATCCTGAATCTCCACTTCCAGATTTGATCTTTCTCACATCTTTATATTCATAGAAGACTAAGGATCTTTCTATTAATATATAATGAATGCCTGCATGATGTCCCATTCATTGATGGCTCAACCATTCCTATGTTAATCCATCAAACCTGTCCTAAGTACTCCCTGTCCCTGGATGCTGATTAGCAGCCTGGGACACTAGGACCCCAGCACACTCCCCACAGGCAGGCAGTTATGGTGCCCACAGAGGGAGATGGGTCTCAGATGAAGGTGCTCCTCTTCTCTCCCTGAGGACAGCCATCTACTCCCAGGACAGCATAAAGATTTTCTTAAACAGGAGCACATATGCCTGCACTCCAGAAACATCTTCCTTAAAATGTTGAAGGGTAAAATGATGGGATGTGCATTACAGAAAAGCCTTCCCGGGTAGAATGGTCACATGGGGGCCTCCTTTCCTCTGTTTCCCTTTCTAGAGGAATCCTGCTTAATGGCTTTTTGATGAACCTTCCCAAGTAGCCTACATATAAACCCCAATGTTTATATGATGTATACTTTATGTGTATAGAACATTCCCCTGGGTATATTTGCAATGAGGGCAATCTATCTCATTTTAACTGCTTATTTTCCACTTATTTTTGTCCTATATCAGCACATGTACTTCATTGTTTTAAAATGTGTTGTCAAGGACAACTCAGGAAATAGTTTAAATAAGCACTTTTATGAAGCACCTACAAGCTATCCACTCCTCAAAAATAATGTTTCCAGTGATGATTTGCCTCTCTAGTTTGGTCCCTGAACATAGATAAACAAAATAAAATGTAAAATCATATTTGATTATTAAAATAGTGTTTTTGTGGATTTTATTCAGGATTTCATTGAGGCAGCAATCCAAATTGGAGAGACATGAAACTTTTAGTATGAGTCATCCAATCCATGGAGGTGTGGTATACTCTTACACTTATAAAGGTCTTCCTTAATCTCTTTCATTAAATGTTTATGATTTTGTTCATACAACTTTTGCATTTCATGTTTAGATTCATTCAAATGTATTTTACATGTTGATGCAATTGTAAAAGATTCACTTTAAACACTATGTTTTTGTTTCTCACATGTGGATATACTTAAAATATGTATTAATACTTTATACAATAATCTTGCTAAAATCCCCTTAAGGCTATATAATTTCTCTTCAGGTTCTTCGAGTTTCGTAACAGACAGTTTTATCTTTTGCAAATAATGACAGTTTTCTTTCTTTCAGTGTTTAAGACTTTTTCAGCATCTCCTTACTGAGCTGGTAGACCCTCTGGTGGGGACTTTACACTTGAGCACCAAGGCTTTGGCACCTTAACCTGCTGATCAATCATAGCATCACTAAACGGGAGCAACTACACATTATGTGTACAATTATTTGATGTTTTTTTGAGCTACTCTGCATCACCTATAAATCATCTAACCACAAAACATTGAATCTGAATTGGATGAGCATTTGTAGCATCCTTTCACTTTATGGTAAATGTAGGGAGTAGAGGAGGAATATGTTAATGACCTTAAAAGAAACAACACTTGAATGTGGGAAATTGTACAGGTCAATGAGTCAATGCTGGCATTAAAAAAAAAAAGAATAGTGTTGAAAATGAAAAAAAAAATCCTAAATGTGAAACATGAAACTTCTTTGGATCCACATTTGAATAAACCAACATAACAAAAGACATGAGGCAGTTGGGGAATTTTGACTATAAAGTATTAAATGATATCACAGAGTTGTGGCTTGTTTTCTAGGTATTATAAAGGTTTTAGTAAAAAATGTCCACATTTTTAGTGAGGTATGATGTATACAAGTATGAAAGCAACCATAAAGGGAAGAAAAAAGATGAATTAACAAAATTTTGATAAATGTTGAATGTGGGTTGATGGTAATACTTTTCAATGCAATTGTGTCTGCTTCTCTGTATCTTTGAAAGTTTTCATAATAATTAATTTTGAAGTATACTGAAAGGTACAGACTAACTTGAGCCACATGAAGAATGAAAATGAAGAATGATTCTGGGGTACCTCAAAATTATCTGTAACACTAATTTTTTTCTTAATATAAAATATTGAATCAAATATGACAAAATATAGCAGGCATTAGTAATACATGAATTAGTTATGCATGAATTTGGCAAGAAATTGTTTATGAAGGAAAAATCAGTAATACATATCCTATCTTTAAGATTTTGACATTTTGTTCATCATGGATTTCTTGCATTAATTTTGAATTTTTTTTTTTTTGCTGTATGCGGGCCTCTCACTGTTGTGGCCTCTCCTGTTGCAGAGCACAGGCTCCGGACGCGCAGGCCCAGCGGCCATGGCTTACGGGACCAGCCGCTCCGCGGCATATGGGATCCTCCTGGACCGGGGCACGAACCTGTGTCCCCTGTATCGGCAGGCGGACTCTCAACCACTGCGCCACCAGGGAAGCCCTAGTTTTAACTTTTAAAAATACTTAAAGTAGTATTGGTCTTGATCCCTGTGTGTTTTGGCACCCCTTAAATTGTGCACCTGAGATGAGTCCCATGTTTTCCACCCCGTAGACCCAGTCCTGCCACTCAGCACATGGAGCTGAGCTGGAGTCGTGGCTTGAGAGCAGCGATTCTGGACACATGAGAATCTTGTTTTTCATAACTATGAGCCCACCTCCCCCAGTGCACCCCCTACACTGAGGGAACCTGGCTCTACCTTCTCTCCCCACAAGATCTATCTCTCCTCTGTCCCTGTCAACACTCTCAAGCCAAAGGGACGGGAACCACTTTTATTTAGCACCTGGGCTCACTACTCTCAGCAAGGGAGGACACACCATGGGGAACCCTCTAGCATTTCAGGGAGGGGGTGTTATTTTGGTGGTGTTGTGTTATGGGGTTTAGGAAAAGGCTAAGGAAGAAGGACATTGCTCTGATAGGATATTGCCAGTAGGGGATTCATTCTGTGACAGGGTATCTTCATAAACCTCATGCAGAAGGAGGGAAGACTAGACTGAGGCTGAAGATGTGATGGGCAAATAGCCGTCACTCCTATTAGCGAAGAGAGGTGGGTCCTGTCCTGGATGTTGGGTCTTTTTTGTGGTTTGAACAATGTTCATGTTTTGTCTGTGTCCAGACCTGCTTCAAGAGTAGTCTTGTGTTTGTCTTGTTGATCAAAGTCACAGAGTGGCCCTGTCGGATGATGTTGCTGTTCTGTGAAGTTGTTTACGCTCATCAGGAGAACAGCAAGACCTACCTGAGGGTGCCAGGCCAGCTCCCATTCATGGGGGGCAGGGGTGGGCATTTCTCTCTCCAGGCTCCCCAGTTCTGAGGTTCACTGGGCAGAGATGAGAAATGAATGTGCTCTGTTGCATAGCAGTCTGTGGGACCAGAACACAGGTGGAGAGATGCTGGTGGAAAGTGAGAGGGAGTCAAGGGCAGAACCCCAGGGACCACAGCCACAGAGCAGCCAGGAAGAGGAAAACAAAGCAGATACAGCTATTGAAAGAGCACCTGCAACTGGTTGACAAAGTCCAGTTCCTGAGCCCTCAGGTCATGAAAGTGTCAATGGTGTTGGAAACAGAATCACCATGAGGAACCGTCTGAGTAGAAAGGCAGGACTGAAACCTTGAGGAGAGAGTGAAAGTTTGAATGTAGGGAGTTGGATTTAATCACTGTAACTCAGGCATTTATTCCAGATGAGGCCATCAAAGTTGAACACTTGACTGTTTACGTCAGTTCTTTCAGGCTGGGGAGCTCCAACTAAGGTCTGCCCCTCACTAGTGTGGAAATATCGATTGTGCCCCCAAAATGTCCAAGGGAATGAACTGCTGGGAGGGCTTTAGAGCCAAACTAAGTGAGGGACCTTATCCTGAAGAATGAAGAAGAAATGTATTTATAATTATGTGAACACTGGTAAGCAATGACTCACCTACTATGTTCAATATCGATAGAATAAAATTTATATTTTAAGGCAGGAAAAGAAAATTTAAACCTAAAATTCACTCTCTCTGTCCCTTTGGGCCTTCTCCCTCTCTCCCTAATGTGCAGGGTGCCTCTGCATCACACATAACCCACAGCTCCTAAAAGATGGGAGAACCTGCTTGAACATAAATATCAATCTTTTCCCCTTTCTTTGATGCTAGCAATGTGATTTATTAAAAGAATAGCCTTCTTTCCCAGCTCTGTAGGGAGTCATGGACCTTGCTGCTCACTTTGTACGTGCTTACCTTGGTGAACTTTATGTAACATATCCATATGTTATTTTGATGGACGATCCTGTGTCTCAAACACGTACATGACTATGCCTTCAACTTCTAACAGGTGGAACTTAGGTTATATTCCTCAGTTTGGCTTGAATGAAATTCCCTTCTTCATGTCATTGTTAATTGAATTTTTGTGGACAACACATACTATTGATTTGTTTCTTTGGTAAAAATCTAGTAACTGGAAGAAGTGACAGATGAGGTACCTAGAGAATCCAGAAGGCTATATGTGGCCCCTTTGCAGCGCCCTCTAGTGGGTCTGAATGTGTGGTTCCCAGACCAACATCATGTGCGTCACCTGGGAGCTGGTTAGAAATGCAGCTTCCAGGTTCCCACCTGGGATCTACTGAGTCAGAACCTGCAGGGGTGGCTCAGCAGTCTGTGTACAGGCCTTTCTCCTTTCATTACGCTGTGACCTATTTACAAATGGAGGGGTGGTGGCAACCCTGCATGGAGCAAGGCTATTGGTGCCGTTTTTCCAGCAGCATTTGCTCACTTCCTGTATCTGTGCCACATTTTGGTAACTGTCACAATATGTCAGAGTTTTTCATCACTATTAAATTTGAACTGTGATCAGTGATCTTTGAAGTTACAACTACATCCTGCTGAAGGCTCAGATGAGGGTTAGCATTTTTTTTTAGCAATAAAGGCTTTTAATTAAGGCATTACATTGTTTTTTAGACAAAATGCTATTGCACACATAATAGATGACAGTATAGTGTAAACATACCTTTGATACACACTTGGAAACCAAAACACTCACTATTTTGTCATAGTTGTTTTCTTTTTTTTCTTTCTTTTTTTTTTTCTTGAGGTAGCCTGTAACCAGGCCCACAATATCTCTGATCTATGCCTGTGTCAGTAAACTCTCCCAGTGATTCTGACACATGTTGAAATTTAAAACTGATCTAGAAACACTTTCTATGTGCTCCCCCTCACTGGGGAGGCCACAGTTACCAGCTGTGTCCTGAAGGCTCTTCAATCTCTAGCTTTAGCTCAGGTGGATCTACCTGAAAGCCTTGTGTCCAGATGCCATTTGGCCACTTCTAGATGCCTCTTCCCAGACTGCCAACACTTCACTCTCTTACATTGAATCCATCCCCTGCACTCAGCCTGTTACTCACAGGATTGCCTATTTCAGTAAATAATATCTCCACACCCAATGGCCCACACCACTTTTCCTCAACTCCATTTCTCTCTCCCAAACCAGGGCAGCAGCAGCTCTCACCTGGGCCACTGCTCTATTCTCCTAAGTGGCCCATTCACTGGGTCATCTGCCATCCCTGTCATCATTCTGTTCTCTGGCATTCACTTTTCAAAAAAAAATTGATCTCATTACACCTCTGCTTAAAAAACTCATCTCTTTTACTGTTATTAGGATATGATCCTGTCCCTAGATTAGGGTTTGTGGGGGGAGATTGCTGGCAATGCCTTTTGTTTTTACAGATGAGATCTTGTTTCAGACCTGCATTCCCTTTGTGATAATACACTAAAGAATTTTGCAACTTTCCTGATATGTGTGAGACTTCTATTGACAAATTCATTTAAAAAGCACATGCCAGCATCAGACCCAGTCACCCCTCCATCCCGACTACAGAGATGATGACAAGGAATTTGTATTTTCCTGAACCCCTAGATCATGAGAGAGCCCTTTCTCTCACCAGAGCCGGAAACCACTGCAGTTACTACAGTAAGGCAAACAGGTGTTCAGACTCCTGGCCTGAGCACAGCTGTGTGAACATGGGGCTGGCACACAGTAGGGGCACAGCTGGTAAGTGGCTGAGCCAGTGTCAGATCCACTCTCACAGGAACCACACTCTTCAGATCTGAGACTCACAGTAGAGGCTAATGGGTATCTGCTTCAGGTGCAATTATAATCGTCCTCACTACAAGAGTCACTGACATAGCACTTGCTGTCTTCTCACTGCTTGCTTGAGTCTCAAGTACCCGAGGAGGTAGGTTCTGCCACCAACTCACTTCACAGAGAATGAAATTGAGGCACAGGGGTGTGAGCTAACCCGTGCTCCCAAGCTTACAGCTGATAAATGGCAGAGCCCGGACTCAAACGCAGAGTCTTGTTCCAGAGTCCACTCCACACTGACCACACCTAGGGTCACTGGGACATGGCAGAGGGCAGGGGACATTGTACAGCTTGGAGGTGGGGCTGGAAGGAAGGCTACTTGAGACCCCATCATGACACACGTCTGTGGTCACACAGCTAGTCAGTGAGTGACCAGGGGTCTGAACTCCGTTTCCTCTTACTGCATATCTCTGTTATCACCGTTTCCCTTGGCTGGGGGTCACCAAAATGCTTGCTGCAAATGCAGATTCCCTGGCTCACCTATGGAGACAGAACAGAAGCAGTTTCTTTTTTTAAGTAAACATTTATGGGTGTAGACCATACATACATAAAGACATGCACCCATCATTTTACATATCCTGAGAATGATTGCAAAGTGAACATAGTCCCGTAAGCCACCAAGCCCACAAATAGAACAGTACCTGCTCCCTTTCCCCTCCTGGCCACTCTCCATCACTGCCTCCATGCTCCTCCCCAAAGATAACCGCCACCTGCTGCTAAAAGATTCGCTGGTTTGGCCTGGTTTTGATCTTCGTATGAGGGGAGGCATACACTATTCTATTTTAATTCTGGATTCTTCATGTCAATATGATGGATCGAGAATTCATCCTTATTTTTCTGTTTTTCATTCCTTTTTCTTGGTGAATAGTATTCCATCGTACGCCTGTACTACTGTTCATTAGTCCATTCTGTTGTTGAAATCTCTTGGGTTGTTTCCAGATTCCCCCTTGGGAATTGTGCTTCTATGAGCATCCTTGCATACATGACCACATTCTGAAAGATAAATAACAAGAGTGGAATTTCTGAGCCATAGGGGAGCATATATGCATACTCAGTATCAAGAGCCAAACAGGTTTCCAAAGTGGTCTGAACTATTTCCATGCTGATTTTCCTTTATATAGCTGTCATCACCTGACACATTATGTTTGTATTGAGCCAGATGTTAGAAATATGTTAAAACGTTTTCCTCATGTGCATATATGCAGGAGATTTATGTTTTTGTTTTCCATCTTTGATACTCTAGGAGAGCAGAGACTTGGTTTTGTTCACTGAAGTTTTCCCAATGCTAGGAACACTTAGCTGCTATTTGGTGCTCATGTTAGGATGTTTAAATACACTAGTAATGATGTGGTGAGTGTACAGTATATATAGTACAAAAAGTTCTAAACGATTAACAGAGATTATTTGGGGCATGGGTGGACTTCCTTTTCTGCCCTTTACATTTTATAAACAATATATATTACTCTTTTTAAAAAAATTGTATTTCTTACTAGAGAAGTAATTTTATGACAGTGAAGGACACATTTCTATCTAATGTTAAATGGACAGATTTAAGGAACTATTTGTAAAATATACTACCATTTATGCTAAATCATCCGTCACATAAAAATATAAATATGTGGATATATAAAAGTTTCTGGAAACACACAGTTGAGAATATAAATCCTGATTTATCTAAGGGGAGGATGATGCCTGATTATTCCCCCTGTTAGTGTTTTTTATGTGTTTTAGCATAGTTCTTCTCCTGACATTACATAAAATGATACTAGAAAAAATATTACTCAAAAGATTGAAAATCATGCCAATCAAAAATGAAGTACTTCATGGATAGTACGTACCTTACATGTATTCTCATTTAAAATATTTACTGAATTTCTGGTTATTAGGCTAGAGTTACTCTAAGTGTAAAGTACTGTTTCTGTCCCCAGCTTACAAATGGGGAAATGGCTTTCAAGGGATACAGGATAACTTGCCCTCTTCTCAGAGATGTAATGCAGCTAAGCCTGATGGGAGTCGTGTAATCTGCATATGAATGATCATAATAAATGTTCTCTGCCAACCAATAAACCTCAACCCGGTGCTCAGCACTTCTTTGCTGTTCCCTCATCAGTAACTTTTGTTTTACTTAATATTCCCCAGGATCCCCACCACCTTCTGCAACTTTTGCTCAGGGAGGTGTAACTTTGCAGCCTCCCTCACACTTGGCTACCCAACCATGGCTCCTCCCCAGACTCCACTGGGACCTCTCCATTGATCTCCCTCTACAGTCAGAGTGATAACTCTGGTTAGATCTCAACCAGAAATCTGTCCTGTTACACTCCTCCTACCATGCATCAATTCTCCAGGGAGTCTTTCCTCGACTTCCTGGCAAAGATAGTGTCTTTAGGATGCCAGGGTATACTCCCTGCCAGCACCTCACGCTGACTCATGAATCTGGTGGTTGTTTCACCCCTTTCCCACCTATGAGACTGGACATTCTGTGACTGCTTTTTCCTTAGTCACAGTGTCTTAAAAGTCTAGTACACCAACTAGCTGAGAAATTATGCTCAATAACTATTTGTCAAAGAAGTTCACCTTTTTAAAAAAAGGTTTTGGTTGTCATTTGGAAATTGTTCTCTAAATATTGTGAGTATATTCATGTAAAACACTGGATTTATTTTAGAATTAAAATACTTTACAAATGTTGTCACTCAGATGCCCACAATCATTATTCTTATCCTTCTGCTTCCCCGCTACCCACATTCCAATCACATAAAACCAATCTTTACTGAGGCTACAGCCAGGGATCCTCACACCTGTTTTCAATTGGAACCTCCTTGGGAATTTTGTCAAGTGCAGCTTGGCTGTACACTGCCCAGACTCTCTATGGTCTCTCTTAGACCAGCACGAGAGGCACCTGCACCCAGGAGAGTTCTCACTATGGGTGAAGAAGCTGCCAGCACTCAGGGCTGTTGGGAGAAGGAGTGAAGAGCATCCACTGCAACTTACCAGCAGAGACACAGGAGGCAGAAAAAAGACACAGAAGGTAAATCACGCAGGGAACCCACCATTAGAACAAAACAGGAGCACCAGGTAGGGAGCTTTGCTAAGAGATCCGGCTACTTGGGGGACCCTGGGGACTCTTTCTGTGGGGCCTAGAGTGTGGTTAGAAGCAAATTCAGAGGTCTGATGTTTCCTCTCACGGGTCCATGGGCTTTAGCAAACTGAGAAGTTATGGTGGCATTTCTTCCTGAAATGAGGGCACAGAGAATGACTTCCTGAAGCCAGTGAGTGAGGCAAGGGACAGCTGGCCTGGAGCCCTGTTAGGAATTTTGGGTTTTGACCCTGAGAACAGTGGAACCTGCTGGCAGATTTCAAGCAGAGGGACCCCAGGAGCAGCAGATGCTTTTGAAAAGATCTCCCTGGCTCCTTCTTAGACTTGGGTGGATGAGGTGGGAAAGGTGCAGCTGCCAGGTTGGATCCTTAGGGGGCTCTTGCTAGAAACTGTGGTGTCCCGAAGCCACGTGGTGGAATGAGGTGAGAAGTGGACCCACAAGATTAGTAAACGATGGGATATGGAGAGGAAGGCCAGAGCTTCAGCCTCTGAAATAGCAAGCACTGGGCCGGGGCAGGATTGAATGGGAAGTGAGTTCAGATTGAACACAATGTGTGTTTGGTCCATGAAGAAATAGAAATATCTAGTTTGCACTTGATTTTACTGGTTTGATATTTAGGGAAGAGGTTTAAGCTATAAACACTGACTTGAGACCCTTTAAAAAAGATCATGTAGTTGAAGTCTTCAGAGTGGCTGACACCTGACAGTCAATGAGTTCTCTGATGTGCCGTCATTTCCTGCTTTTAACTCTAAAAAACAACTCCGTTTTCAAATATTCAATTTTCAGGCAGAGAATTTACACTTTCAGTGCTGATCCTGTCACCAAAACCCAGAAAACTTCCTCTTTTAACCCAGGATTCTCCTGTGCTGTATTCTCCTGTGACAAATTCCTTTCATCATCTTATGGGGATGGAATTATCCAGTAGGGTGAGGAAGAATTGTTTGCTTTGAATGTGTGGGCCAAGCAAAATACATCCTCTACCCAACTTTAATTTTAGCTGAGAGTCTCAGACAGAAAAATTAGCACGAGGAAAACAGTGAATTAAGTCAGCAACACCCCTCTAGCTGAACGAACCTAAAGGAAAAGGAACCCCAAATGGTGGCTTAGAATCCCAGTTTATAAAGCAGCTTCAACAAAGGGTAGTGCATTTGTAGGCAAGAGAGAGGGCTTGGGAAGCAGATTTAGGCTTTCAAGGGTGGCCAAATGCGGGAAGTTAAATCCATGAAAGAGAATTAATGGAGTGAGGTTTGTTCGCAAGTTCCTCTGGCGCCCTCTCCGGGCTGATAAGCATCTGCCTCCACTAAAAGAAGAACTTATATCCCACCTCTAGGCAGAAAAAGGGAGTTTTTCTGAGTTTGCTCCTTCTTAGTTGCCTTTGGCTTAAAATAATTTTTATGTCAAAATCACAACTTTTAGGGGGACATATCCTAGTTTCCTTCAAATGCAACTTCCAGATGAATGGTTCTCAGATGTTAGGGTGCACCAAGATCACCTGGTCAGCTTTTGAAACATAGATTGATTTCTGGACTCCCCACCCAACCCGATGAATTTCTGATTCAGTAGGCTGGAGGTGGGGCTCAAGGATCCGGATTTTTAATAAATGTCTGCATGGTCCTGATGTTGCTGGTCTGGAGAGCATACTTGAAGACCCTGTGCAGACCCTGCTTGAAGAGGTGTCCTCCCTGTACCTTCTCCACACCTCCACCTCCCACTTCCCAAAATTATTCATAATAACCTCATCAAAGACCCAGGTTTCCAAGGTCAAAGAATAGTCTTAGTTCCTATTGTAACCCTTCTTCTTGGCTGTTTAATATTAGGACAATTTTCTCTATGAGTCTTTTGGGTTTCTGCACATCCTGTGAGCAGAGGCATGGACTGCTTTTTGGTTCTGGACTGTCTTTTCATGGATGCTTGCATGAGGAACTGCTTTGGAAAATCAACATAGAATCGCCCTCCTGGGCAGAGGAAGAGTGAATGCTGTACAACATGATAAAAATGATGCCCCCCTTTGAGGGACAGACTGTGCAGGTTTGCCTGCGGCCCAGTAGAGAAGCTCAGGATGAACTGGGCTGGAGGTTCCTTGGCTGTGCTGCAAATTTGGTGTGTGCACAGCATCCATCTGGGTCCACTCCACGGATGGAGGGACGTGAGGAACTGATGCTAACGTGGAGAACATGCTGGTTGCCGTGCCTTGAATAAGAAAGTGTTTTGTGTCTCATCTTCGGCCAGCATCCAGGAGATAGGAGCAGGCTAACTTTTTAGCTCAAAAATAAGGTAAGTCTCAGGTAATAGGTAATAGTCCTTCATAGTTCTTAACATGTACACCCTCAAGTATTTTACATCAGACATTCAAAAAGGTTTACTCCCCTAGATCTTGATTTTCCAATGTCATTCACCAATAAATGCAAGCAAGATGTTGTGGAGAAATGGTTGGTTCTAGGTCTGGTCTCAGGAAAGAAGAAGATGACCCTGAAGGCTCTTGTGTCTGACAGCAGGGATGTTCTGGAAGACTAGCGAGGACCAAGCAGAAGGAGGCAGAGGCAGGGCAAAGAGCTCGACAGCCCCAACGCAGAGCAGTCGGGACCTCAACAAGAAAGATAATGGGTTATACACATCAGACGGAGAAAAAAGAATTCATGAGTCCAAGGGGTACCTTTAAAAAGGCCAGAGGGGGAGTCAGGGAAGGAAAGGTCTTCCTTAGAGAAGATGCCAGGAGTGAAGTGTAGGCGTGCAGAATTAGAGAACCACCATCTGCTACTCACGATGCCACCACTGAGCCAGCAACAATCATCACTTCCAGTCAATGCTTTGGGTTTGTTGTTAGGGAATATGGTATCAAGCCACAGACCACTTGAGATGATGAAGAGGAAAGGGACCTTTATCATGGAGGCATCCAAGGACACCATTTGAGCCAAGTGCCCAAAGTGACGTTCTATGTCCCCTAATGGGATGCAGTGAGAGGAACTCTACATTGCCCATGTGATGTCCTGGACAAAAATGTTCAGTCAGAATCAAACCATGAGGAAACAGGCAAATCTAGAATGAGGACACTGCACTGGACAACTGGCTTGAAGCTTTCACAAAAGTCAATGTCATGAAAGACAAAGAGGGGAAGGGACAGGAGCGGTGTTCTACATTGAAGATACTGTCGGGGGTGGATGGGTGTTTTCATTGCCTTGATGATGCCGGTACTTTCATTCATTATACATATGTCAGCCCCCGTGAAATTGTGCACCTTAATGTGCACATTATTGTTTGTCAATTATACCTCAATAAACGTATTTGTAAAAAGAGTCAGCAGAATTTATCTAGATTATAAGAAGCCTGAAGCAAAATGACAGTGTATGAACATTAATGAGGTGAATTGGAAAATTAATTTAAAGATGGCTTTGAACAAATAGAGAAATGAATATTTTGTTCGAATTAAAATCATATTCCTTCATTACAATAATGATATTGTGATTCTATAGAAGACATTCTCATTTTCAGGATGTTAAAGCTTCAGTATTTAGTAGGTGTCTGAAACTTACTTCCAAACGCTTTAGCAGAGCTATTTAACAATTAAACAAAAGGGATATGTGGAGAGAAATAATACAATGTGGACAGCATGTTCATTGGACAATGGGAGGGTTAGGTATATAGGTATTAAGTTTACTATTCTTTTCATTTTTCTGTAGGGTTGAAATTATTTTTTAAAAAGCGTGTGGGAAAATAGGAGTGTATGATCCTTGAGAGATCAACTCATGGAATTAAGTGAAATGGAGAGTTGGAACAGACTCAGATACAGTCATTAAAAAAAATTATACTCATCCATAATGTATAAGTTATTTTGTATGATAAACTCATAAAGATATGTGATTAAATTATGCAGAACAATCTCCTTCCCATCTTTGCTCCCACTCTCCCTCCTCAAAATGGAATGTTGGGAAAAACTTTTACCATATGATGTGCACAGATCGAGTAAAATATCTAGGCACTTCCATGAGTCTATAGAGGATGACATACCTAAAACAAAAAACTAGAAGTAAGATTTTGGGACCCAGAATTACTAAGGTCTCCTTGTACTGTGAGTTTTTGTAATCTACTAATCCTTATGCATTTCCTTTTTGTGGGAAGCATTGATCTAATGCTAATATCATATATAGAGTAACTGTTTTGTGCCTGTTACTAGGAGAATATACATCTACACTTACTATTAACAACATCACTGTGCCTTTTGTCTTATATTTATTTGGCAGAGAGCAGAGATCACCCCAAAGCTCACGCTCATTCTGCTTCCCCTGCATGTGACATCACTAATCTTTCCATTTGATAAATTCTCCTTGCATGGAAACCTTATGAATCATGATTTTCTTATTTTTGGACAGTTTTCTGGGAGAGTATTCTCAAATCAGGAATGAGCAGGTCAAGGAGGAGTAAAAAGTACAGATCTCTAAGTATTTTGAAAGAGACAGGCTGTTGTCACAGCCCAGAGAAGTGATATTCCCTCCCGGTGGCCCCGAATAAGTCACCACTCTAAGCCTCCCTTTCCACTTGTTTAATGGGAGACAATTCTTCATACAATAGAGAATT
This sequence comes from Tursiops truncatus, assembly GCF_011762595.2. NCBI lineage: Eukaryota > Metazoa > Chordata > Mammalia > Artiodactyla > Delphinidae > Tursiops > Tursiops truncatus. Next base: position 102,342,718 of record NC_047038.1, read on the forward strand.
CTGGTAATGTTTTTATGGATGTTTGATACACATAAGTGTACAAGGTCTAAACTGTGCTGATGTACCAGAAAGGATACCCTTTCACTAAAAACTTTCTTTTCCCATCATGAATGCAGCACTTTCCTTTTAGGCTGTTGCTCACAGTTGACCCCCCAAAATGAAATGCTTGTGTGAGTAGGGGACAATTTCTAAGACCCTAAGTTTTGTGAACAAAAAGGGTGATGTGTTAGATTGGAGAGCACTTGTGCTCTCAATTGTGGTTTAAAAGATGGAACTGACATTAGCCTATATGTGCAGAGACTGCTCCTGGATAGATCTAGAGCTAGAAACATTCAGCTCCGTGATCCTGGACACAAGCTGCAGTGGCCACTGAAGCACTGAACACCCTGCGTTATTTAACATCTATTCATGTTATTTTGGTTGTACAAAAGCTTTCCAGCAGATGGTGCTACACACCACTCCGTGCACAATTCTGCAGAACAGGAATTTGTGTTCCAGATGAAAAGAACAGCCTTACCCTCTCTCAATCATCCACACTGAAACAGGACAAAAACTGCATTGCTTTGTTTTTTATTTTGTATTGTTTATTGAAGTATAGTTGATTGATAAGGTTTTTTTAGTTTCTGGTGTACAGCAAAAACATATATATATACACACAGACACACACGTATATGTATGTATACACACACACACACACACATACACACACATATATATATATATATTCTTTTCCATATACTTTTGCATTATGGTTTAATCCAGGATATTGAATATAGTTCCCTGTGCTATGCAGCAGGACCTTGTTGTTTATTTTATGTTATTTTATTTTTTACAATATTGTGTTAGTTTCAGGTGTACAGCAAAGTGATTCAGTTGTACATATACCAGTATCTATTCTTTTACAAATTCTTTTTTCATTTAGGTTATTACAGGTTATTGAGCAGAGTTCCGTGTGCTATACAGTAGGTCCTTGTTGGTTATGTATTTTAAATACAGCTGTGGGTACGTGTCAGTCCCAAACTTCCAATCTATCCCTCCCCCATACCTTTCCCCCCTAGTAACCATAATTTCATTCTCTAAGTCTGTGAGTCTCTTTCTATTTTGTAAATAAGTTCAATTGTATCATTTTTATTAGATTCTGCATGTAAGCAATATCATATGATATTTGTCTTTCTCTGTCTGACTTACTTCACTAAGTATGATAATCTCCAAGTCCATCCATGTTGCTGCAAATGGCATTATTTCATTCTTGTTAATGGCTAAGTAATATTCCACATATATATGTACCACAACTTTATCCTTTCATCTGTTGATGGACATTTAGGTTGATTCCAAGTCTTGGCAATTGTAAACAATGCTGCTATGAACATTAGGGTGCTTGTATCCTTTTGAACTATGATATTTTCCAGATATATGCCCAGGAGTTGGATTGCTGGATCATATGGTAGCTCTGTTTTTACTTTTATAAGGAACCTCCATACTGTTCTCCATAGTGGCTGTACCAATTTACATTGGGATCTGGTCTTACTTTTAGGTCTTTAATCCATTTTGAGTTTATTTTCATGTATGAGGTTAAAGAATGTTCTAATTTCATTTTTCACATGTAGCTGTCCAGTTTTCCAAGCACCATTTATTGAAGATCCTGTATTTTCTCCATTGTATAGTCTTGCCTCCTTTGTCATAGATTAGTTGACCATAGGTAAGTGGGTTTATCTATGGGCTTTCTATCCTGTTCTATTGATCTATATTTCTATTTTTGTGCCCATACCATACTGTTTTGATGACTATAGCTTGGTAGTATAGTCTGAAGTTAGGAAGCCTGATTCTTCCAGCTCCATTTTTCTTTCTCAAGATTGCTTTGGCTATTCTATGTCTTATGTATCTCCATAAAAATTTAAGATTTTTTGTTTCAGTTCTGTGGAAAATGCCATTGGTAATTTGATAGGGATTGTATTGAATCTGTAGACTGCTTTGGGTAGTATAGTCATTTTGAAAATAATGATATTTCCAACCCAAGACATGGTATATCTTTCCATCTCTTGTGCCATCCTCAATTTCTTTCATCAGTGTCTTATAGTTTTCAGAGTACTGTTTTTTTGCCTCCTTAGGTAGGTTTACTCCTAGGTATTTTATTCTTTTTGATGTGATGCTAAATAGGATTGTTTCCTTAATTTCTCTTTCTGCTATTTTGTGTTAGTGTATAGGATTGCAGCAGATTTCTGTTTATTAGTTTTGTATACTGCAACTCTACCAAATTCATTGACAAGCTGTAGTTTTCTGGTAGCATCTTTAGGATTGTCTATGTATAGTATCATGTCATCTGCAAACAGTGACAGTTTTACTTCTTCTTTTCCAGTTTGGATACCCCCCTCCCCTTTTTATTTCTTCTCTGATTGCTGTGGCTAGGAATTTCAAAACTATGTTGAATAAAAGTTGCAAGAATGGACATCCTTGCCTTGTTCCTGATCTTAGAGGAAATGCTTTCAGCTTTTCACCACTGAGTATGATGTAGGTTTGTCATATTATAGCCTTTATTATGTTGAGTTGTGTTCTCTCTATTCCCACTTTCTGGAGAGTCTTTAATCATAAATAGATGTTGAATTTTATCAAAAGCTTTTTCTACATCTTTTGAGGTGATCATATGGTTTTTATTCTTCAATTTGTTAATGTGGTATAACTCACTGATTGATTTGCAGCTATTGAAAAGCCATTGCATCCATACAATATACCCCATTCATCATGCTGTATGATCCTTTAAATGCATTGTTGGATTTGGTTTGGTAATATTTTGTTGAGGATTCCTGCATCTATGATGATCAGTGATATTAGCCTGTGATTTTCTTTTTTTTTGTGGTATCTTTGTTTTTGGTAAAAGAGTGACAATAGCCTAATAGAATGAATTCAGAATTTTTCCTTCCTCTGCAATATTTTGGAATGGTTTCAGAAGGATAAGTGTTAACTCTTCTTTAGATGTTTGATAGAATTCACCTGTGAAGCCATTTGGTCTTGCATTTTTGTTTGTTGGGAGTTTTTAAATCACAGTTTCAATATCAGTACTTGTAATTGGCCTGTTCACATTAGCTATTTCTTCCTGGTTCAGTCTTGAGTGACTGTTTATTTCTAAGTAATTGTCCATTTCTTCTAGATTGTCTATTTCATTGGCATATATTTGCTTGTGGTAGTCTCTTGTGGTCCTTTGAATTTCTGTGGTGTTGTTTGTAACTTCTCCTTTTTTATTTCTCATTTTATTGATTTGCCCTTTTTGTCCTGGTGAGTCTGGCTTAATTTTTTCCAATTTGTTCATTTTTTGAAAGAACAGCTTTAGTTTCACTGCTCTTTTCTATTGTTTTCTTCATCTCTATTTCATTTAGTTCTGCACTAATCTTTGTGATTTCTTTCCTTCTACTAACTTTGTGTTTTGTTTGATGTTGTTTTTCTTGTTGCTTTAGTTTTAAGGTTAGGTTGTTTAGTTGAGATTTTTCTTGTTGCTTGAGGTAAGCTTGTATTGATTAAAACTTCCCTCATAAAACTGCTTTTACTGACCCATAAGTTTTGGATTGTCATGTTTTTGGGTTTTTTTTTGGTCTCTATGTTTCTTTTTTCTTTTTTCAAGGTAACAGTAGTGTTTTTTTTTTTAATTGCACACGTGTCTATAAACCTGATAAATAGTTTCTTTCTATTTTTTTTTAATACAGCAGGTTCTTATTACTCATCAATTTTATACACATCAGGGTATACATGTCAATCCCAATCGCCCAATTTATCACACCACCACCCCCACGCCCCCATGGCTCCCCCCTTGGTGTCCATACGTTTGTTCTCTACATCTGTGTCTCAATTTCTGCCCTGAAAACCGGTTCATCTGTACCATTTTTCTAGGTTCCATATATATGCATTAATATACGATATTTGTTTCCCTCTTTCTGACTTACTTCACTCTGTATGACAGTCTCTAGATCCATCCACGTCTTAATAAATGACCCAATTTCGTTCCTTTTTATGGTTGAGTAATATTCCATTGTATATATGTGCTACATCTTCTTTATTCATTCATCTGTCAATGGGCATTTAGGTTGATTCCATGACCTGACTACTGTAAATAGTGCTGCAATGAACATTGGGGTGCATGTGTCTTTTTGAATTGTGGTTTTCCCTGGGTATATGCATAGTAGTGGGATTGCTGGATCATATGGTAATTCGATATTTAGTTTTTTAAGGACCCTCCATAATGTTCTCCATAGTGGCTGTATGAGTTTACATTCCCACCAACAGTGCAAGAGTGTTCCCTTTTCTCCACACCCTCTCCAGCATTTGTTGTTTGTAGATTTTCTGATGAATCCCATTCTAACTGGTGTGAGGTGATACCTCACTGTAGTTTCGATTTGCATTTCTCTAATAATTAGTGGTGTTGAGCAGCTTTTCATGTGCTTCTTGGCCATCTGTATGTCTTCTTTGGAGAAATGTCTATTTAGGCCTTCTACCCATTTTTGTATTGGGTTGTTTGTTTTTTTAATATTGAGCTGCATGAGTTGCTTATATATTTTGGAGATTAATCCTTTGTCCGTTGATTCATTTGGAAATATTTTCTCCCATTCTGAGGGTTGTCTTTTCATCTTATTTATGGTTTCCTTTGCTGTGCAAAAGCTTTTAAGTTTCATTAGGTCCCATTTGTTTATTTTTGTTTTTATTTCCATTTCTCTAGGAGGTGGGTCAAAAAAGATCTTGCTGTGATTTATATTCTTCCTATGTTTTCCTCTAAGAGTTTTATAGTGTCCAGTCTTACATTAGGTCTCCAATCCATTTTGAGTTTATTTTTGTGTATGGTGTTAGGGAGTGTTCTAATTTCATTCTTTTACATGTAGCTGTCCAGTTTTCCCAGCATCACTTATTGAAGAGACTGTCTTTTCTCCATTGTATATCCTTGCTTCCTTTGTCAGAGATTAGTTGACCATAGGTGCATGGGTTTACCTCTGGGCTTTCTATCTTGTTCCATTGATCTGTTTCTGTTTTTGTGCCAGTACCATATTGCCTTGATTACTGTAGCTTGTAGTATAGTCTGAAGTCAGGGAACCTGATTCCTCCAGCTCCTTTTTTTTCCCTCAAGACTGCTTTGGCTATTTGTGGTATTTTGTGTCTCCATACAAATTTTAAGATTTTTTGTTCTAGTTCCATAAAAAATGCCATTGGTAATTTGATAGGGATTGCATTGAGTCTGTAGATTGCTTTGGGTAATATAGTCATTTTCACAATATTAATTCTTCCAATCCAAGAACATGGTATATCTCCCCATCTGTTGGTATTATCTTTAATTTCTTTCATCAGTGTCTTATAGTTTTCTGCATACAAGTCTTTTGTCTCCCTAGGTAGGTTTATTCCTAGGTATTTTATTCATTTTGTTGCAATGGTAAATGGGAGTGTTTCCTTAATTTCTTTTTCAGATTTTTCATCATTAGTATATAGGGATGCAAGAGATTTCTGTGCATTAATTTCATATCCTGCTACTTTACCAAATTCATTGATTAGCTCTAGTAGTTTTCTGGTGGCATCTTTAGGATTATTTATGTATAGTATCATGTCATCTGCAAACAGTGACAGTTTTACTTCTTCTTTTAAAATTTGTATTCCTTTTATTTCTTTTTCTTCTCTGATTGCCAAAGCTAGGACTTCCAAAACTATGTTGAATAATAGCGGTGAGAGTGGACATCCTTGTCTTGTTCCTGATCTTAGAGGAAATGCTTTCAGGTTTTTCACCATTGAGAATGATGTTTGCTGTGTGTTTGTCATATATGGTCTTTATTATGTTGAGGTAGGTTCCCTCTATGCCCAGTTTCTGGAGAGTTTTTATCATAAATCGGTGTTGAATTTTGTCAAAAGCTTTTTCTCCATCTATTGAGATGATCATATGGTTTTTATTCTTCAATTTGTTAATATGGTGTATCACATTGATTGATTTGTGTATATTGAAGAATCCTTGCATCCCTGGGATAAATCCCACTTGATCATGGTGTATGATCCTTTTAATGTGTTCTTGGATTCTGTTTGCTAGTATTTTGTTGAGGATTTTTCCATCTATATTCATCAGTGATATTGCTCTGTAATTTTCTTTTTTTGTAGTATCTTTGTCTGGTTTTGGTATCATGGTGATGGTGGCCTTATAGAATGAGTTTGGGAGTGTTCCTTCCTCTACAATTTTTTGGAAAAGTTTGAGAAGGATGGGTTTTAACTCTTCTCTAAATGTTTGATAGAATTTACCTGTGAAGCCATCTTGTCCTGGACTTTTGTTTGTTGGAAGATTTTAAATCACAGTTTCAATTTCATTACTTGTGATTGGTCTGTTCATATTTTCTATTTCTTCCTGGTTCAGTCTTGGAAGGTTATACCTCTCTAAGAATTAGTCCATTTCTTCCAGGTTGTCCATTTTATTGCCATTGAGTTGCTTGTAGTAGTCTCTTAGGATGCTTTGTATTTCTGTGTTGTCTGTTGTAACTTCCCGTATTTCATTTGTAATTTTATTGATTTAAGTCCTCTCCCTCTTTTTCTTGATGAGTCTGGCTAATGGTTTATCAATTTTGTTTATCTTCTCAAAGAACCAGCTTTTAGTTTTATTGATCTTTGCTATTGTTTTCTTTCTTTCTATTTCATTTATTTCTGCTCTGATTTTTATGATTTCTTTCCTTCAGCTAACTTTTGGTTTTGTTTGTGCTTCTTCCTCTAGTTCCTTTAGGTGTAAGGTTAGATTATTTATTGGAGATTTTTCTTGTTTCTTGAGGTAGGCTTGTATAGGTATGAACTTCCCTCTTAGAACTGCTGTTGCTGCATCCCATAGATTTTGGATTGTCGTGTTTTCATTGTCATTTGTCTCTAGGTATTTTTTGATTTCCTCTGTGATTTCTTCAGTGATCTCTTGGTTATTTAGTAATGTAGTGTTAGCCGCCATGTGTTTGTGTTTTTAAGTTTTTTTCCCTGTGATTCATTTCTAATCTCATAGTGTTGTGGTCAGAAAAGATGCTTGATATGATTTCAATTTTCTTAAATTTACTGAGGCTTGATTTGTGACCCAAGATGTGATCTATCCTGGAGAATGTTCTGTGCACACTTGAGAAGAAAGTGTAATCTGCTGTTTTTGGATGGAATGTCCTATAAATATCAATTAAATCTGTCTGGTCTATTGTGTCATTAAAAGCTTCTGTTTTCTTATTTTTTTTATTTTGGATGATCTGTCCATTGGTGTAAGTGTAGTGTTAAAGTCCCCCACTATTATTGTGTTACTGTCAATTTCCTCTATTATAGCTGTTAGCAGTTGCCTTATATATTGAGGTGCTCCTAAGTTGGGTGCATATATCTTTATAATTGTTATATCTTCTTCTTGGATTGATCCCTTGATCATTATGTAGTGTCCTTCCTTGTTTCTTGTAACATTCTTTATTTTAAAATCTATTTTATCTGATATGAGTATTGCTACTCCAGCTTTCTTCTGATTTCCATTTGCATGGAATATCTTTTTCCATCCCCTCACTTTCAGTCTGTCTGTGTTCCCAGGTCTGAAGTGGGTCTCTTGTAGACAGCATATATATGGGTCTTGTTTTTGTATCCATTCAGCAAGCCTGTGTCTTTTGGTTGGAGCATTTAATCCTTTCACGTTTAAGGTAATTATCAATATGTATGTTCCTATGACCATTTTCTTAATTGTTTTGGGTTTGTTTTTGTAGGTTCTTGTCTTCTCTTGTGTTTCCCACTTAGAGAAGTTCCTTTAGCATCTGTTGTAGAGCTGGTTTGGTGGTGCTGAATCCTCTTAGCTTTTGCTTGTCTATAAAGCTTTTGATTTCTCCATCGAATCTGAATGAGATCCTTGGAGGGTAGAGTAATCTTGGTTGTAGGTTCTTCCCTTTCATCACTTTAAATATATCATGCCACTCCCTTCTTGCTTGTAGAGTTTCTGCTGAGAAATCAGCTGTTAACCTTATGGGAGTTTCCGTGTATGTTATTTGTCATTTTTCCCTTCCTGCTTTCAATAATTTTTCTTTGCCTTTAATTTTTGCCAATTTGATTACTATGTGTCTCAGTGTTTTTCTCCTTGGGTTTATCCTGTATGGGACTCTCTGCATTTCCTGGACTTGGGTAGCTATTTCCTTTCCCATGTTAGGGAAGTTTTTGACCATAATCTCTTCATATTTTCTCGGTCCTTTCTCTCTCTTCTCCTTCTGGGACCCTTGTAATGTGAATGTTGTTGTGTTTAATGTTGTCCCAGAGGTTTCTTAGGCTGTCTTCATTTCTTTTCATTCTTTTTTCTTTATTCTGTTCTGCAGCAGTGAATTCCACCATTCTGTCTTCCAGGTCACTTATCCGTTCTTCTGCCTCAGTTATTCTGCTATTGATTCCTTCTAGTGTAGTTTTCATTTCAGTTATTGTGTTGTTCACCTCTGTTTGCTTGTTCTTTAATTCTTCTAGGTCTTTGTTAAACATTTCTTGCATCTTCTCGATCTTTGCCTCCATTGTTTTTCCAAGGTCCTGGATTATTTTCACTATCATTATTCTGAATTCTTTTTCTGGAAGGTTGCCTATCTCCACTTCATTTAGTTGTTTTTCTTGGGTTTTATCTTGTTCCTTCATCTGGTACATAGCCCTTTGCCTTTTCATCTTGTCTCTTTCTGTGAATGTGTTTTTGTTCCACAGGCTACAGGATTGTAGTTCTTCTTGTTTCTGCCCTCTGCCCTCTGGTGAATGAGGCTATCTAAGAGGTTGTGCAAGTTTCCTGATGGGAGGGACTGGTGTTGGCTAGAGCTGGATGTTGCTCTGGTAGTCAGAGCTCAGTAAAACTTTAATCTGCTTGACTGCTGATGGGTGAGGCTGGGTTCCCTCCCTGTTGGTTGTTTGGCCTGAGGCAACCCAACACTGGAGCCTACCTGGGCTCTTTGGTAGGGTTAATGGCAGACTCTGGGAGGGTTCACACCAAGGAGTACTTCCCAGAACTTCTGCTGCCAGTGTTCTTGTCTCCACGGTGAGCCACAGCCATCCCCCGCTCTGCAGCAGACCCTCCAACACTAGAAGGTAGATCTGGTTCAGTCTCCCCTGGGTTCACTGCTCCTTCCCCTGGGTCCCAATGCACACACTACTTTGTGTGTGCCCTCCAAGAGTGGAGTCTCTGTTTTCCCAAGTCATGTCAAAGTCCTGCAATCAAATCCCACTAGCCTTCAAAATCTGATTATCTAGGAATTCCTCCTCCTGTTGCCAGACCCAGAGGTTGGGAAGCCTGACATGGGGCTCAACCTTCACTCCAGTGGGTGGACTTCTGTGGTATAAGTGTTCTCCAGTCTATGAGTCACCCACCCAGTAGTTATGGGATTTGATTTTGCTGTGATTGCGCCCCTGCTAGTGTCTCATTGTGGTTTCTCCTTTGTCTTTGGATGTGGGGTATCTTTGTTGGTGAGTTCCATTGTCTTCCTGTCGTTGATTGTCCAGCAGGTACTTGTGATTCTGGTGTTCTCACAAGAGGGAGTGAGAGCACATCCTTCTACTCCACCATCTTGCTTCAGGCTCTCTAAGTATTTTTTGATTTCATCTTTGACTTCTTCAGGGAGTCATCAGTTGTTTAGTAGCATATTTTTTAGCCTCAATGTATTTGTGTGTTTTGCAGGGTTTTTTTTCTTATAGTTGATTTCTAATCTCATAGTGGTTGGAAAAAATAATTGGTATGATTTCATTTAAAAATATATATATTACTGAGCTTTGCTTTGTGGCCCAGCATTTGATCTGTCCTGGAGAATGTTCCATGTGCACTTGAATGGAATGAATATTTTGCTGCTTTCAGATGGAAAGCTCTATAAATATCAATTAATTGCATCTGATCTAATGTGGCATTTAAGGCCTGTGTTTCCTTATGGATTTTCTGTCTGGATGACATATCCATTGATGAAAGTGGGGTGCTAAAATATCCCACTATTATTGTGTTACTGTCAAGTTTTCCTTTTATGTCTGTTAATATCTGCCTTATATATTGAGGTGCTTCTATGTTGGCTACATATGTATTTAAAATTGTTATATCTTCTTCTTTGATTGATCCCTTGATCATTATGTAGCATCCTTCTTTATCTCTGGTAACAGTCTTTATTTTAAAGTAATTTTGTCTGATATGAGTATTGCTACTCCAACTTTCTTTTGATTTCCATTTGCATGGAATACCTTTTTCCATACCCTCACTTTCAGTCTGTATGTGTCTCTAGATCTGAATTGGGTCTCTTGTAGACAACAAATATATATATCTATATCTATCTATCTATCTATATCTATATCTATATCTATATATATCTTACTTTTGTATCCATTCAGTTTGTCTGTGTCTTCTGATCGGAGCATTTAATCTGTTTACATTCAAGGTAATTATTGATATTTATGTTCTTATTGCCATTTTGTTACATTGTTTTAGATTTATTTATGTAGGTTTTTTATTTTTTTAAATCTTTATTGGAGTATAATTGCTTTACAATGGTGTGTTAGTTTCTGCTTTATAACAAAGTGAATCAGTTATACATATACATATGTTCTCATATCTCTTCCCTCTTGCATCTCCCTCCCTCCCACCCTCCCTATGCCACCCCTCCAGGTGGTCACAGAGCACCAAGCTGATCTCCCTGTGCTATGCGGCTGCTTCCCACTAGCTATCTACTTTACGTTTGGTAGTGTATATATGTCCATGCCTCTCTCTCGCTTTGTCACAGCTTACACTTCCCCCTCCCCATATCCTCAAGTAGGTTCTCTAGTAGGTCTGTGTCTTTATTCCTGTCTTACCCCTAGGTTCTTCATGACATCTTTTTTTCTTAAATTCCATATATATGTGTTAGCATACGGTATTTGTCTTTCTCTTTCTGACTTACTTCACTCTGTATGACAGACTCTAGGTCTATCCACCTCATTACAAATAGCTCAATTTCATTTCTTTTTATGGCTGAGTAATATTCCATTTTATATATACGTGCCACATCTTCTTTATCCATTCATCTGATGATGGACACTTAGGTTGTTTCCATCTCTGGGCTATTGTAAATAGAGCTGCAATGAACATTTTGGTACATGACTCTTTTCGAATTATGGTTTTCTCAGGGTATATGCCCAGTAGTGGGATTGCTGGGTCATATGGTAGTTCTATTTGTAGTTTTCTAAGAAACCTCCATACTGTTCTCCATAGTGGCTATACCAATTCATATTCCCACGAGCAGGGCAAGAGTGTTCCCTTTTCTCCACACCCTCTCCAGCATTTATTGTTTCTAGATTTTCTGATAATGGCCATTCTGACTGGCGTGAGATGATATCTCATTGTAGTTTTGATTTGCATTTCTCTAATGATTAATGATGTTGAGCATTCTTTCATGTGTTTGTTAGCAGTTTGTATATCTTCTTTGGAGAAATGTCTATTTAGGTCTTCTGCCCATTTTTGGATTGGATTGTTTGTTTTTTTGTTATTGAGCTGCATGAGCAGTTTGTAAATTTTGGAGATTAATCCTTTGTCAGTTGCTTCATTTGCAAATATGTTCTCCCATTCTGAGGGCTGTCTTTTGGTCTTGTTTATGGTTTCCTTTGCTGTGCAAAAGCTTTGAAGTTTCATTAGGTCCCATTTGTTTATTTTTGTTTTTATTTCCATTTCTGTAGGAGGTGAGTCAAAAAGGATCTTGCTGTGATTTATGTCATAGAGTGTTCTGCCTATGTTTTCCTCTAAGAGTTTGATAGTTTCTGGGCTTACATTTAGGTCTCTAATCCATTTTGAGCTTATTTTTGTGTATGGTGTTAAGGAGTCATCTAATCTCATACTTTTACATGTACCTGTCCATTTCTCCCAGCACCACTTATTGAAGAGGCTGTCCTTTCTCCACTGTTCATTCCTGCTTCCTTTATCAAAGATAAGGTGACCATATGTGTGTGGGTTTATCTCTGGGCTTTCTATCCTGTTCCATTGATCTATCTTTCTGTTTTTGTGCCAGTACCATACTGTCTTGATTACTGTAGCTTTGTAGTGTAGTCTGAAGTCAGGGAACCTGATTCCTCCACCTCCGTTTTTCATTCTCAAGATTGTTTTGGCTATTCGGGGTCTTCTGTGATTCCATACAAATTGTGAAATTTTTTTTCTAGTTCTGTGAAAAATGTCAGTTGTAGTTTGATAAGGATTGCATTGAATCTGTAGGTTGCATTGGGTAGTAGAGTCATTTTCACAATGTTGATTCTTCCAATCCAAGAACATGATATATCTCTCCATCTATTTGTATCATCTTTAATTTCTTTCATCAGTGTGTTATAATTTTCTGCATACAGATCTTTTGTCTCCTTAGGTAGGTTTATTCCTAGATATTTTATTCTTCTTGCTGCAATGGTAAATGGGAGTGTTTTCTTGATTTCACTTTCAGATTTTTCATCATTAGTGTATAGGAATGCCAGAGATTTCTGTGCATTAATTTTGTATCCTGCTACTTTACCAAATTCATTGATTAGCTCTAGTCATTTTCTGGTAGCATCTTTAGGATTCTCCATGTATACTATCATGTCATCTGCAAACAGAGACAGCTTAACTTCTTCTTTTCCGATTTGGATTCTTTTTATTTCCTTTTCTTCCCTGATTGCTGTGGCTAAAACTTCCAAAACTATGTTGAATAAGAGTGGTGAGAGTGGGCAAGCTTGTCTTGTTCCTGATATTAGTGGAAATGCTTTCAGTTTTTCACCATTGAGGACGATGTTGGCTGTGGGTTTGTCATATATGGCCTTTGTTATGTTGAGGAAAGTTCCCTCTATGCCTACTTTCTGCAGGGTTTTTATCATAAATCGGTGTTGAATTTTGTTGAAAGCTTTCTCTGCAACTATTGAGATGATCATATGGTTTTTCTCCTTCAATTTGTTAATATGGTTTATCACATTGATTGATTTGTGTATATTGAAGAATCCTTGCATACCTGGGATAAACTCCACTTGATCATGGTGTATGATCATTTTAATGTGCTGTTGGATTCTGTTTGCTAGTATTTTGTTGAGGATTTTTGCATCTATGTTCATCAGTGATATTGGCCTGTAGTTTTCTTTCTTTGTGACAGGTATGTCTGGTTTTGGTAACAGGGTGATGGTGGCCATGTAGAATGAGCTGGGGAGAGTTCTTCCCTCTCGTATATTTTGGAAGAGTTTGAGAAGGATAGGTGTTAGCTCTTCTCTAAATGTTTGATAGAATTCACCTGTGATGCCAACTGGTTTTGAGCTTTTGTTTGTTTGAAGATTTTTAATCATAGTCTCAATTTCAGTGCTTGTGATTGGTCTGTTTATACTTTCTATTTCTTCCTGGTTCAGTCTCGGAAGGTTGTGTTTGTCTAAGAATTTGTCCATTTCTTCCAGGTTGTCCATTTTATTGGCATATAATTGCTTGTAGTAATCGCTCATGATCCTTTGTATTTCTGCAGTGTCAGTTTTTACTACTCTTTTTTCACTTCTAATTCTATTGATTTGAGTCTACACACTTTTTGTCTAAATGAGCCTGGCTAATGGTTTATCAGTTTTGTTTATCATCTCAAAGAACCAGCTTTTAGTGTTATTGATCTTTGTTATTGTTTCCTTCATTTGTTTTTCAATTATTTCTGATCTGATCTTTATGATTTGTTTCCTTCTGCTAACTTTGGGGTTTTTTTGTTCTTCTTTCTCTAATTGCTTTAGATGTAAGGTTAGGTTGTTTATTTGAGAGGTTTCTTGTTTCTTGAGATAGGATTGTATTGGTATAAACTTCCCTCTTAGCACCGTGTTTTCTGCATCCCATAGGTTTTGGGTCATCTTGATTTCATTGTCATTTGTTCTCAGGTATATTTTGATTTCCTCTTTGATTTCTTCAGTGATCTCTTGGTTATTTAG